>NC_091479.1:60213541-60513541 GCF_036971445.1 Narcine bancroftii | reverse complement strand
CAAAAAAAAAATCAGAGGCTAAAAGAAGACATGAGGTTGCTTTGGCAAACAATGTGAGGGACATTCCTAAGGGTTTCTTCAGGTATATTAAGGACAAAAGGATAGCAAGGGACATAATTGGTGCCCTTGAAGATCAGAGTAGTTGGCTTTGTCTGGATTCACTCAGGAAAAGGGCACAGAGTTGTGAGAAGTAAAGAAAACAAGTGGTGAGGTCATGGAACCTATACAGATTAAAGAGGAGGTAGTGCTTCCTATCTTAGAGCAAATAAGGGTGGATAAATCCCCAGGGCCTGACGAGATATTCCCTCTGACCTTGAGGGAGGCTAGTGCAGAAATTGCAGAGGCTCTGGCAGAAATATTAAAAATGTCCTTAGCCACAGGTGAGGTGCAGGAGGACTGGAAATTATAGGTCGGTGATCCTGATGTCAGTAGTAGGTAAATTATTGGAAAGTGTTTTAAAAGATTGGATATTAAACTATTGGATATCCAGAGACAGATTAGTGATAGTCAATATGGTTTTGTGCATGTTAAGTCATGTTTAACCAATCTTATAGAGTTTTTCAAGGAGGCTGCCAGGAAAGTTAACAAAGTAAAGGCTGTGGATGTTGTTTACATGGACTTTAGTAAGGCAGCTGACATGGACTTTTTACCCCCTCCATAAATCTTCGTCCGCGAAGCCAAGCCAAAGAAAGAAAGAAAAGAAGAAGAGTAAGGCCTTTGGCAATGTCCCACATGGGAGGTTAGTCAGGAAGGTTCAGACACTAGGTACTCATGGTACAGTAATGAACTGGGTTTGACAATTTGTACATGGGAGAAGCCAGAGAGTAGTGGTGGATAATTTCTTCTCAGATTGAGGTTGATGTTTGGACCATTGTTGTTTGTCATCTATATCAATGATCTGGTAAATTGGATCAGCAAGTTTGCAGATGACACTAAGATTGGAAGTGTTGTGGACAGTGAAGATTTTCAAAAGTTGCATTGGGATCTAGACCAGCTAGAAAAATGGGCTGAAAAATGGCAAATGGCATTTAATGCAGACAAATGTGAGATGTTGCCTTTTGGAAGGACAAACCAAGAAAGGAAATACATGGGAAATAGTAGGGCAGTTAGGAGTGTGGTAGGACAGAGGGATCTGGGAATACAGATACATAATTCCCTGAAAGTGAATACGGTTGTAAAAAAAGAAGCTTTTGACATCAAAGAACTGAATATAGGAGTTGGGGTGTTCTGATGAAGTTGTATAAGATATTGGTGAGGTTCTATTTGGAGTATTGTGTGTACTTTTGGTCACCTAACTGTAGAAAAGATATCAATGAGATAGAAAGTGTACAAAGAAGATTTACTAGCCCGGATTTCAGGAACAGAGTGACAGGGAAAGGTTAAACATGTTAGGAATGTATTCACTGGAGCATAAAAGAATAAGGGGAGATTTGATAGAAGTATTTAAAATTATGAGGGGGATAGACAGAGTAAATGTAGATAGGCTGAGGGTAGGTGAGATACAAACCAGAGGACATGAGTTGAGAGTGAAAGGGGAAACATTTAGGGGAACATGAGAGGGAACTTCTTCACATAGAGAGTTGACTATCCTAGTGATGAAGGTAAGCTCAATTTTAACATTTCAGAAGAATTTGGACAGGTACATGGATGAGAGAGGTGTGAGTGGCTATGGACTGGGTGCAGGTCAGTGGGACAAAGCAGAAAAATGGTTTGGCACAGACTAGAAGGGCTGAAGGGGCCTGTTTCTGTGCTGCAATGTTCAATGGTTCTATAACAAATCTGACCTGTATGAACAATTTGCTTCATCCAAAACTGTGGACTACTTTGTCTATTCTGGCATGGTAGACAAATGAGAGACAAGATCAGTGTGACAAAGAACAAAAGGCTGGACTCATAAAGTCAAATAGCATGGAACCTCAGATCCTGGGCATGAGTGGACTGAGTTATTGCAAAGTGAATGAACTGGAGCTTCGTCAGTAGTCATCAAAAGTAAGAGAATGTGTGTAAATTGATTAGAAAGACAAAATTAGTATCAAAGGCAAACTAAGAAATGCTGCTTCAAACTAATTCATGACAGCCAAGCAAGAAGATGCATCATCAAATCAAGAAATGGCTGCATTTAAACAAATGCTTACCTTCATTGAAATATGCTCAAACATCTCAGTACGGTGACTGGGGCCAAAATCTTGTAACCATTCAGTGCAAGGAACTCTTGGTAATTCTGGACGAATGATCTTTGAGAGGAAAAATGCTCAGATAAAACTCCCTACTGAACTCTGCTGCACCTCATTGGATCCTTTGGTAGGATTGCAGTAGGTGTGTGGCAAGATCCCAGGAAAGCAAAATTGCTCAGTTTCTACATTTGAACATTTGCTGCAGGATGTTTTTGCCAATAGAATCTCGGGCATCCAAAATGAAACATAAGTAATGTTTACTATCAATTAATAAACAATGGCATCATGAAACACATATTGCACATAAAACAACAGAATATTGCATCCTGTCAAAATGGAAATTAATGAAAAAATATTCAATTGTGATTATAAGATTATTTAAATTTTAATCCAGTGAGCAATTAAGATCAGAGAATGGCCTTTGTACTCAACACCAAACAATACCGATTCACAGAGAGATCCTGGAAAATAGGAAGTACTGTTATTACGAGCTCCTGTTTTATTAAAATGGGATTATCACTGTAAGGGATAGTATAGACAGGAGGGACTGAATGGTCACAGTTAACATTTCACACAAGCACAACACAAGGCACAGCCCAGTGATAATTCAATACATTGGAAGAACTGAAGGAAGGTTTGTTACAGTCTGTTCCAGAATTCGATACATTTACAAAGACAATGTGATTTTGTAAAGGGGAGAACCATTCTGGCTGCTGGAAAGAAAGGAGCTTTTTGAAGCAGTTCTTGTGGACATTCTGCGGAATACAGAGCAAAGCCGGTTCTGTGAATGACTGGGCCTTTTTGGTGGATTGACCTGGGCTAGGAGGTCTTTTTGGGAAGCAAAGGGCTTTATTTTGATTGTGACTGACAGTGAATTCACTTGGAGAGACTGGTGCCAGGGGTCTTGGAAGCTTTGTGGAGGCCGCCCAGTTTGGGTCTTGCCTACAAAAGGAGTAGAAGTGTGGATGGACATTTCTTCAAAGACCACACAAGGAGAATTTGTGAGTCCTGTGGCAGCCACAACTCCAGACTTCCCATCAGTTCAACATTCCCATTTTACATAAATTTTAAAGGCCGACACTTCAACACTGAATTTAAAAGAGTGAACTTTGAAATAACTTTCTAGATTTTAGCCTGGACTGTGATACTGTAATGGTTTGGGTATATCAAACACACGCATGCACACGCATACACACCTGCACATAGTTGGGGATAAATTTAGTGTTAAGGATAGTTTAAGAGTTAGAAATAAACTTAAATGTTTAAAATTAAACACTGGTTCACTGTCTATTGCTGCTTGTTACACACAGTTCGTAACACTGGGGAGTCAAAGAATTATTAAGGGCCCTTTCCAACTAGTACACAATACCTTTAACCCACTACCATTGGGAAGAACGTACAGGAACATCAAAACCAGGGCTGCCAGTCTGAGAAATAGGTTCTCATCATTATCCAGGAAATTATTCCAAAAGAGTTATATGGTATATTTATCTATTTTTATGTGTTGTGTGCATATGTGTGCACACTGGTCTGGAGAAATACTTTAAATTGGATTGTATATGTACAGTCAGAAGATAATAAACTTGAAATCCATGGAAGGATAACTGACATCAGCATCTTCTTCCAGACCAACATCCCCATCCACGGAGCAATACTTGTACATCCACAGGATTTATTTACTGCGGTGCTCCCTTTGAGGTCTTCTCTACATCAGAGAAACTTGTCACAGATTGGGAGATCACTTTGCTGAGCACCGCTCCTCTGTTTAATTCTGGGTCACACTCCCATGCTCACATGTCTGTCCATGGCCTTATGTACTGTCCCACCCTGACCTATGGCAGATTGGAGAAGGAACACCTTATCTTCCGTCTGGCCACTCTCCAGCCAGATGGCCTTAACATTGACCTCTCTGCTTTCTTTCCCCTCCCCCATCCAGCCTTTCCAGTTCTCCCCTCCCTTCCCCCTTACCCACCCAGTCATTCCTCCTTCCCCTAATTGCTGCTCTCCTCCCTCCTCTCTCCACCTATCATCTCCTACCTTTGCCACAATCCCCGCCCCCACCACTCTTTTGTTCAGACTCCTGCCAACATTCTCTCATTGCTCGATGAAGGGCTCAAGCCCGAAACATCGGTTCTGTATTTTTACCTTTGCTGCATAAAGGACACTTTGGCCAGCTGAGCTTCTCCAGCATTTTGTGCCTCTTCCAAAACTCTGTCACAGAAAGAGATTAACGGAAGCCAGGGAAAATGATTTTCAAAGCAGTCTTAATAAAGTGGAACATCTCCACGACTCCTCAGAATCACGGATCATGCATTTTGGTAGAAAGGATGAAAGGACAGACTATTATTTAGACAGGGAGCAAATTCAAAGTTCGAAGAGACTTGGGAGACCTCGTGCAGGATATCCTAAAGGTTGACCTACAGGTTGAGTCGGTGGTGAAGAAGGTGAATGCAATGTTGACATTCCTATCTAGAGGAGTAGAATATAACAGCAGAGATGTGATGTTAAGGAGGACCCATAGTCGCTACGGATATAGCAGGGGTACCTGAACAGAGTGAAGATGGTGCATAGCGCTTTTATAACCATGGCCGTGATTGTATCCGGATAGAGCCTTGACTTAAACAATGTAGCTCATAGATCCAGAAAATTGAAACATATTTGATGTGAAATATAAAGCAAATAGTAAATGTGGCCGTGATTGTATTCATCCACGATGTTCAGAAAGTACACATTCCTGTTGGTGGATGGGAGGGGTCCCTTCGAGCCTATGCTCAACCACTCGAAGGGGCAGGTGGCTTTGATAAGGTGGGTTTTATCCAGCAAATAGAACTGAGGTTTGCAGACCAGGCAGTTGCGTGTCAACTTCCTGATGTCTTCAACCGAGTAAGGGAGGCTGGAGGCTCTAACAAAGTGGCAGAGGTTGTTGTGGAGGACTTGGGATGATCCAACTGCGTATTGGCGCATGTTCCCTGGGAAAGGACATTGGGAGCCTCGTTTAGATTTGCAGAACGGTACAAGATCTCGTCATTGTAGGTGGATAGCTCAATTCTCCACCTCAGGATCTTGTCAGTCTTAATTTTTCCCCGCTGTTTGTTGTTGAACATAAAGGTGACTGCATGTTGGTCAGTCAGCAGGGTGGATGGCTTTCCGGCCAGGTTGTGTACAATAGTGTACAACTTCCACCATGGCTTGGGCCTCTTTCTCGATATGCCAGAGCTCAGGGACCTGGAGGGTTCTGGAAAAGAATGCCACGAGCCTGCCCAGCTGATGTGTCCTTGACCAGGCCTCTGGATCCTTAGGGTCACTGTCTAATTTATCTGCCCACATTACCTTGTCCATGGTCTAAAATTAAGATGATTAAACTGTACTACCAATCAACCACAATCAGACAGAGAATTGTGATTAATTGGTTTTAATCACGTTAAAGTGTCAGCACAGTTTGCATGTTGCTGGCCCGGTCCCAAGGCAGAAACTGAGGGAGGGATTTGGGTGTAACAGTCTTTATGGGGATATCTGGGAGGGAGGAGTTGCAGGTTCAGGGAATGGGCCAGGCCATACATACATCTATGCACATTGTGGTAATACCACAAGAGATTGGTTGGTATTTAAATACGAGAATCAAAGGTTATTAAGCAAAAATGGGACTGCTTCTTTTCTGTGTGTTCTTCCACTGACCACCCTCCCAGCCCACTGACCATCCTCCCCTCCACCCTGCCTCGCCCCCTCACCACCCTCCCCTCCACCCTCACCACCCTCTCCTCCACCCTCACCACCCTCCCCTCAACCCTGCCTCACCCCCAGGTTTACTGCTAAGTCGATCGATAGAGCCTTGACTTAAACAATGTAGCTCATAGATCCAGAAAATTGAAACATATTTGATGTGAAATATAAAGCAAATAGTAAATGTTTCATTTTTTTATTACACTGCTTGCTTTGTGACTAAATTTCAATCATTTAATCTCTCAGCAATTCTCCAATCATTTGAAAATTAATACCATGAGTCAGAGTGTAAATTATTATGACACTAAATTAATCAAAAACACTCCCAGTATTACACCTAGAATTCCCTCATCAATGTCAGTATGTCAATTTGATTTTTGCCTGTATCTGTGGAAATTGTCGCGTCCTTTGACAAATAGTTTGGCAAAAGCAGGATTAATTTCCTGATGCCTTCAGGAAGGCATTGCAAAAATGACAACAACCAGGTGTGTGATGTTGATAAGCATAATCCATGTGGCTGACAAATCAAGTGACAAGCTTCAATCATTTGTTTCGAAACCTGTCTAAAATATCTTCCCTTTACCATCGTCACTGGATTAATAATCGGAGAAAAGATGTGCAAAAATCAGGTATGGTTTGTGAACCTCAGGTACCCTGTCCATGAAGACCAGCCAGCTTAGTTCCATTAGGAGTTTAAACTTCTTATAAATGGAATCATCTTTTTGATCGAAGCAAGCCTGAGTATAATGGGATAGGCTGTTCTCAATGGATATAGTTATGCATACAAAAATGATCTGTGATAGAGTAAATGCAAGCAGCCTTTTTTCCACTGACCTGGGGTGGGACAAGAACTGGAGGACCTAGGTTAAGGGCAAAAGGGGAAATGTTTAAAGGGAACATTAGGGAGGGATTTTTTATGCAAGAGCGGCGAGAGTGTGGAACGAGCTGCCGGCTGAAGTGGGCTCAATTTTGACATTTACGAACATTCTGGGATAGGAGGGGAATGTAGGTCAATGGGATGAGACAGAATAATAGTTTGGCACAGACTGGAAGGGCCAAAGGGTCTGTTTTTGTGCTGTCGTGTTCCATGGTACCGATCAAAGCTCAGAAACGTAAATATGATAGGGTATCATCGTTGAAATCACACCAGGCCCAGCAGGCTCCTCAATGTGCAAATAAATGCCTATGAAGGCAAGACTCACAAATGTACCTAAATGTTAAATTAAAAATAAAAATGAATTTCGTACAACCAGCCGTCATTGGAATCAAGCCCTGCTTATACTAATCAAAGATTTGACAGTGAATGCAACAGAATTAATTTCCTTCTTCTTATCAAAAGATCATTAATGCCAAATCATTTGCAGTGAAACAGAATCGGGACTATTTCCCTTGTCACTGAACTCCAGAGTTTCAGCCCAATGGGCATGGTCAGGGTACATGCTCATGTGTCAGACACAGGGAGTCAATGATGCCAATCCACATGCTGAATTACTTTTCCAGCATTCCAAATGTAAATTAAACATCTCAGCTCCTAGCAACAATTGCCGTTGGCAATCATAAAGAAAATAGTTCTCCATAACACAACAGCATGGTCTTATGGATTGTTATTGAAAGAATCACATGACAATGGGAATCTTTTGCAGACTTGTCCAGAGTTCTTTGGAGGCAGCTTTTTTTTAGGTTCTGAGGTGGTGAGAGACACAGTCTATACTTTCTAGCTCTCATTAAATAGTGGCATTTATAATCTACTTTCCACTATGATTTCACTGGCAACTCTTTTTTGGGTGCAAGTTTCAAACCATACATCAAAAGCATCCAAGGTTGGGAACCTCGAGAAAGCAAAGCACCTTACACATTCAAAGACCCAATCCCAATACAGCTCACAGAGAAACAACCTCTCTCCTGGACAAGGCTGTGATCTGTGTGTGTGTCTTGGGTAAACTTGTACCTCTCACTTTGTTCGTTTTAGATTGGTCACAGTGTTTGAGCTACCGAAAGAAAATAGACACACACACCGAGAGCAGTTCAGTTTATACAAATATTTATTACAAATTCAAAAGCTGATTTCAAACTACAATATGCAAGCCCTTCCCAACTATACTTAACAACGCCTGGACTGGTCCCAACTGCCAAAGCGAGGCAATGACTGCACACTTGTAGTAGGTTGTCAGGGCG
The DNA here is from genome assembly GCF_036971445.1 of Narcine bancroftii. NCBI lineage: Eukaryota > Metazoa > Chordata > Chondrichthyes > Torpediniformes > Narcinidae > Narcine > Narcine bancroftii. Next base: position 60,505,472 of record NC_091479.1, on the reverse strand, counting down.
CCGGTAGCAGCTTCTCTACCTCCCCCGACTGGGACGTTGGCTGGACTCTAGAAGTTCTTCTTCTTGATGAGAGATGTTGCCACCTCTCGGAGAGTCTCAAACTTCAGCAACAGGACCATGGCTTATATTTCCCAAAAACTGCTTACCCAAGCACCTATTCCCAGCACAGCAAGAAAGATAAGCGAGCAGGCTAGCATGCTAGGCTTCTATTGAATAACATAATTTTCAGCTTATCACTTTGAATATTTTTATTTTGCATCAAGGCTAGGCCTCTGACAGTCTGTGACCAAAACAAGCAGGAAGATTAAATGTTCTTGGTACACTGATGTCCTTTCGTCAGATAACAGCATCTCTGGCCCCTTGGTGGAATTTAGCTTATGTCTGGTGATTCTACAAAACAAGCAGGTTCTCAGACTTGTAGAAGCAAAGGCTGCAAAAGTAAAAAACACGGTTAGAATCTTCCATTACAGTGTGCAAGTGAACCTTCATGCCTGGTGTGCTTTGCCTAAGGAGGTCAAGGACTTGGTCATCTTCAGTTCCAAGCCACAGGATCATTCCAGACAATGATGGCTGATTAATGCTAGACAGCCACACACTGTAACATTTGAACACTTCTCATAGAGGAGACTGTTTCTTCACATGGCCATGAGCAGATGATACCTCAATTTAACACCTCAACTGAAGAACAACATTGTTAACAATGAAGCACCTCATAGCCGAAGTGGCTGGATGAAAATTTAAGCCATTTGTGACGGGTCCAGAGGACCCTAAACCCAGTAGCAATCGAAATTCACCAAGACAAAAGTTACTTAAACAAAAGTTACTTTCAATTTTCTTTAAACATTAAAACAGAATCAAACTTATTATTATTAACTTAACTTAACTCCCCTTCTAATTCTAAGCGCACGTGTATGTAATGTGTGTGTAAGTTCAGAAAAGATCTTTGATTCACAGGTCCAATCTCACTTCTCATTCCTCCAAGTTCACCGGTATCAGGCAATTCTTATACTGTGCACAGGATTTTACATTTATGAATTTTCACCAAGCTCTGGTGCTTAAAGGTAATCGGTTACCGCTCAGGAAGGGTCTTGTTGGTTTTCAGACCCTCTCTCTCACTCTCTCTCTCTCTCTCTCTCTCTCTCTCTCTCTCTCTCTCTCTCTCTCTCTCTCTCTCTCTCTCTCTCTCACACTCACCAGACCCAATCTTCTGAGTCTGTTCATCTGTCGCTTTCCAAAACAATAATCCATTACTCCACAGCACGTCCAATTAACACCTACTTGTGAAGTCTCTTTAGGCATTCTTCAAAGTTTTTCGAAAGGCACTCGGAGCCTGGCCTGTCTGGCTTGAGCGGAGCTCTGGCATTTTATATGATCTCTGTTTAGAGAAGTGTTTGTGTTTGTTTGTGACCTACACTAAAAAAAAACCCCACAATGTATCTCCTTTAAAAACATATAAATATATAATACAAAATGTGATATAATCCATCACACCTTTCCTTTTTGATACAGAAGCTGGAAAGTCAACACTGGTCAGAGCAAACACTGTGATCCAGTGGTAGGAAGGGAGATTTGAATTCTGGGAGTTGGTCGCAACTTAAAGAGCAGGCCTTCCGGGGTTGCATTCTCTGGATTTTAACCCGTGCCACATGCTAGTGAGACAGGAAACAGCAAGAACATGCAGTTTAATGTGAGGCTAAGGAGCTGAGCTAAGGGATCCAGATATTTTCTTCCAGGGGAGATAAGAAAGAAGGGTTACACATGAACTGGAGGGGTCCCAATATCCACACAGAAAGCTCTACTTATGCTACTGGGAGGTTTTAAACTAGAATGACAGGGTGGTGGGGGCAGGGGGGTGGTTGTGGGTGGAAACCTGGCAAGGAAGATGGCAGATGTGAGGGAAAACAAGCCTGAAAGGAAGGGAAGGTGAATGGTCATAGTGCAACAGATGGGATAGTATGTTGATTTACATGCAACAAGTATTGTGAGGAAGGCAAATGAACAGAGCCTGGATCAATATGTGGAAGGATGATCTTCTGGCTATGACAGAGAAGTGGCTTCAAGAAGGACAGGATTGGCAGCTCAATGTTCCTGGGTTGCATGGTTTTAGATGGGATAGAGAATAAGGTTTAAAAAAAAGGGAGAGGCAGAGCATTGATTATCAGAGAGAGAGTCAGCTGTACTCAGAGAGGTTTTAACGGTGGGCGTAGTGCTATCGATCAACACATTAGACAGAGTCGTGATTAATAGGCTTTAATCACTTTAAAGTGTCAGCACACAGCTTGCCTGTTGCTGGCCCCGTTCCAAGGCAGGAACTGAGGGAGGGGCTTGGGTTTAACAGCCTTTATTGGGATTTCCAGGGGGAGGAGTCATGATACATTCATGATACCTATTCAGTGGTTGCCCTACATTCACCCCTTCTTTTGAAACAAAGAAAGACAGGGTGAAGTGAGTCAATATCCATTACAGGTTCAGCCTGTCTTGTGGTCTCATCTGTCACCACCACCATTGTAGGGTTTGCTGTGGTTCAGCTGCTGGCTCCCATGTGGTGTCTTGCATGAAAGGCTAAGCCTCTGGTGGCTGAGAGAGCAGAGTTAATAGGACTATGGGGTTGCTAAGTCTGGGCCTGGGGCAGGGTGCTGGGTGCAATTAATAGGGGCTGCAGGCAGGGGTTACCGTGAGGGGGTGTTAATTGGTTGGTTGAGGGGGGTCCCCTGCATGCGCCAGGTCTCAGATTGAAACCATGTCCTGCTGCCTATCCTTGTGCACCACATAAGTATATTGGGGGTTAGCATGGAGGAGGTGGACCTTCTCAACCAGAGGGTCAGTCTTGTGGCATCTGATATGCCTCCGGTGCAGGATGGGCCCAGGGGTCATCAGCCAGGATGGCAGTGTGGTGCCTGAGGCCCACCTCCTGGGGAAGAAGAAGAGCCTTTCACATTAGTAGCAGTGCATCTCCACTGGGAGATGGGCAGGCCTTTCGACCTGAGGGCAAGGAGGACTGCCTACCAGACAATGGTATTCTCCCTTTCTATTTGGCCGTTCCCCCAGTGGTTATAATCCATGGTCCTGCTCGTGGCTACACCCTTGACCAGCAGGTACTGGTGCAGCTTCTCACTCATAAATGAGGATCCCCGGTCACTATGGATATAGGAGGGGTATTTAAACAAAGTGAATATGCTGCCCAGTGACTTTATAACTGAGACTGTGGTCATGTCTGGGTAGGGGATGATGAAGGGGAAGTGTGAGTATTCATCGATAATATTTAGGAAGTATTCGTTCCTGTTGGTAGAAGGGAGGAGGACCTTGAAGTCCATACTTCAGCATGCAAAAAGGTGGGTGGTTTTAATCAGGTGGGTTTTGTCTGGCCGATAGAATTGGGGTTTACATTCGGTGCAGACTGGGCAGCTCCCTAATATCCTCAACCGAGTAGGGGAGGTTGCAAGCTCTGAGCCTGGTGACGACAGGATGGCAGAATTTGTTGTAGAGGACTTCGAGATGGTCCAACTGCGTGTTGGCACATGTCCCTCGGGACAGGGCATCGGGAGGTTCATTTTGAGAAGAAGGTTATAGGTGGATAGCTCAATTCTCCACCTCAGGATCTTGTTGTTCTTAATTTCTCCCCACTGTTTGTTATTGAACATAAAGGCACGTTGATCAGTCAACAGATAGTGTCTCCAGTGGTGCACAGCTTCCATTATGGCCTGGGCCTCCTTCTCAATGGTTGAGTGCCAGAGTTCGGAACCCTGGAGGATTCGGGAAAAAAATGCCACGGGCCTGCCTGCATTATTCTCCACCTGGGAGGGGAGGGATTCATCCAGAGTGTGCATTAAATTGCATAGGACAACTATAAATGGAAAATGTACAATGTTTCTGCAAATGGCACCCACTTATTTATAAAAAAGGCAGAACTTAAACACTGAAAACGCCATCATAAACAAATCAGCTGGCCATGCACTTCATTTACTGTTTAAGAGACCAACTCCTGCCAACTAATCCAAAGACAAATGTCTGTCAAGGTTGGTTACACACTCACTCTGTCCCAAATTTAGAAAGTAGGTGAGCCAGGACAAGACAAATACAGCAAAAGATGGAAAGAAGCAGGAGACCCTGCCAGGGAGTATGTAAGGGATAGCAACTAAAGCAGCCAAATGTACTTTATACCCAAGTCTGCCCGAGAATAATAATCACACCAAAGGCAACTTCCTCACCAGGCATCTCAACAATTCTTTCCTCAAGTGAGATGATGAAAGGGATTAAAAAGTGTGATTTTCACAAATTAATCCCCAGTTTCACCTCTGAAATTTGTTCCATGGAAATTCAACGTTCATGGCTATCATTTTTGTCCATTCAGCGAATTTCATTGAGAATAAATGGAATTTATTTCAATTGCTTATCAGTAAAAACTTTGGACAATTGGAAACTCCAAATATCCTCAGCCTGCCTGGCAAAATTCTCAGCTGACGTGGCCAAATTCTCAGCTGACGTGGCCATATTCTCAGTCAGAGTGGCCAAATTCTCAGCCAACATGGCCAAATTCTCAGCCGGAGTGGCCAAATTCTCAACAGGAGTGGCCAAATTCTCAACCTGTCTGGCAATCTCATATTATCTAACAAAAATGATGGGCTCATTAGGAGATGGGGAGTAAATTGATTTGAATTCTACAACTAAAAAGCTGAGCGCACTAGTACTCTTCACCTCTTTGTTTAAAACCTCTTTTCCCCTCGTCTTTTCTTTGGCTTGGCTTCGCGGACGAAGATTTATGGAGGGGGTAAAAAGTCCACGTCAGCTGCAGGCTCGTTTGTGGCTGACCAGTCCGATGCGGGACAGGCAGACACGATTGCAGCGGTTGCAAGGGAAAATTGGTTGGTTGGGGTTGGGTGTTGGGTTTTTCCTCCTTTGTCTTTTGTCAGTGAGGTGGGCTCTGCGGTCTTCTTCAAAAGAGGTTGCTGCCCGCCGAACTGTGAGGTGCCGAGATGCTCGGTTGGAGGCGATATCAGCCCACTGGCAATGGTCAATGTGGCAGGCACCAAGAGATTTCTTTAAGCAGTCCTTGTACCTCTTCTTTAGTGCACCTCTGTCTCGGTGGCCAGTGGAGAGCTCGCCATATAACACGATCTTGGGAAGGCGATGGTCCTCCATTTCCCCTAGTATTAATACACAAATTTCACCTAACAGAAGTGAAGGATATTTTCCTGCGAAATGCCGACCTTTTTCATTTCAATTCAAAATTTCCCGAGAGCAAATTCAAAAGAGTTCCTTCATTTATATAGCAGTCATTCCACTTTTATCCACTGTTTGTGTGCATTTGTACTTTGATTCTGTTAGTATCTATATGTTAAACTATAATTAGACGTAGATTCACAGAGAGAAACTTTAAAAATATAAAATGAGCTGACATTTCCAACCAGGTTACCACTACAGTATTAATGAACTCAATGAGTGCATCATTCATAAACATTAACGAGTAATTTTCCAATAAAACCATGAATAAAAAATATCTGGCTGCTCAAAACAACCTTCACCAATCAAAATTTGCCATTTGGACTGAAATTCACATTTGTTTTAACTAAGTATATTAATGTACATCTCCTTGTTATCTTAATGAAGATAGGAAGTTTCACCATTCATTCCAAACTAAGTCAGCAGTGAGAGAGTTTCGAGTCCCCTGGGTGAGGCCAAGACCTTGATTAGACAATTCTTCATTCTAATCCACTTCCTGCAGCCGGCTCCAGGCCATGTACATTTTTCAACAAATCCGCTGACAGTTTGCACAGAACCATTTCTAAATTGGCCCCAAGAGGGAGGCTTCGTTTGTGTCAGAACCGATTCAGAGTATATGAATTTGTCAAGTTTACATTAACTATTGAGCTTGACGGTGCAGACATTGGTCCTACTCCATTCTCTGAGTGACGTCATAAATGGAGTCCCATCTGTTAATTGTACAGCTGCTGCTGTGACATAACTTCCTCATAACATAATCCAGATGCATCACCACGTAATCAAATTGTACACCAGAACATTTGTTCCATTCAGAAAACCAAAGTAAGCAATGGGAATTCAATTAATGATACCTAAAGGGGACAGCTTATTAAATGACATCTTTTCCATCAATCAAATTGTTCATCCTTGTGTATGAATAAAGCAAAATTTAAATATTCCTTTTGCAAGGAATAAAATACTATATACCCACACCACCCCAGTACAGTTGTTTATCAAAATAAAGGTATGGATTCAGTACTGAAGTAAGAGTGAAATTAAGGCATGTAACGGCACAATCCACAAAATTTGCCGTTACACAGGCCGTCTAAAAAGGAACGTGCAGGAAGTTTTAGTCCATTCCTGCACCGTGATTTATCCTGCAGGACCCCTACTATTTTTCAGGGGGAAGCCTGCAGTCTAAATCGCACCGCAAAACTCATCTCATCAATTTGATATCCAGCTGATGACTGAGGCCACGTTGCTCCACGTCAAAGCACTGGGACTAACGCCCACAGGAACTTAAGGTGTGCAGTATAAAGACCACAAGGTGAGTAATTACGTTAATTTATGCTAAATATTTTGCAGGTTTTTCTGACTGTCTAAAAAACACAATTGACTCTCACTTGATTTGAACAAAGAGCAGCAACTTACACTGGGCATGCATTATAAAAGAAAACGGTGACCTCCACTACACAGTTTAACCAGTGGTTGTAAATTTATTTGACACACATAAATAAACTGCCAGACAATACATGAAGTGTGAGATAACAGGGTTTAGTTCAAGTTTATTACTGACTATAAAAAGAGAACAATTACTCCAAAGTGCTCACAGTCATTCAATTATTCTGGAGTTTTCACTGTTCGATGATGTTAATATTTAACATATGGTAAAAATATTTAATCTTCAGCACTGCTGTACTTTCAGCCCAAAAATGAAACAATTAGATGCGGAATAATAGAATCATTTTAACTCAGTTATGCAATACTTTACACACAATGTGTATTTAATACATTTGAAACAATGGTCAGCATACTTCTGAAGCAATTCAGTCAACATATTATTGTGTACCAATGTGAAACAGATGGCAAAGGGGTCAAGGACTCAGGCATTATCTCTGATATTTAAATATTCAAAAAATAAGCAATTGTTTAAAAAGCCATCAGCTCCTCATTCGCATCACTCGGCCAATCTTTCTTACAGGTCGAATCTAATAGCTATGTATGGTACCAGTGTGCACTCACCGCAAATAAAGGACCATTATACTTAACCGCCAGACAACTTTGAACAGAAAAGGTGATAAAGCACATTGACAATTTGTGGTGATATGACCACCAGCCTACTGCAGGGGGCGACCTCTGTACCTGCAGGAAGACCACCTCAGGGGCTGAGTCCACCTGGCCAGCTGTCAATCAGCTGACCTGAATATAGACTTGAGCCGGCCCCTCCTGAGCCAGTCACACGGGAGCCACCAAGGCATAAACTGGTGTTCAGACCTTTACTGGAATAAAGCCTGTTGTTCAGTTTTTTCTGAGTTTTGTGCTTGCTTGCTATTACCTCCCGCAGCGCACAATTGCAGTTGGCTCCTCTTTTATCAATTATAGCATGTCTTTTATAACTATTGAATAGATTCTAGTGTGGGGGCACGCATCAATACACAGGCAAACCGGCCCCATGTGTCATGGCCACGATAGCGGAGCAGCCACATTAAGATGACACTTTCGGGTTTTGGGAGTGCATCATGGCCTTGGCAGCGTGATGACGTTGATGCTGACGTGGGGTGGGGCTTGTGTCTGCCCTTAAAGGCACGCGCAGACATTCAAATAAAGTCAGTTGGAACTGAAACTCACACCAATCTGTAGTTTGCTTTCAATCACAGTAGCTATCGCTACATTGGTGACCCCGACGAGTCCAGACATTTCTGGCTTCTCGATCATGGACACGGCAACCGTGAATATAGTTGCTGTAAAATTGCCCCCCCTTTCTGGCCGTTTCGCCCACGCACGTGGTTCAGGCAAGCGGAAGCACAGTTTCACCTCAGGCAGATAACCTCAGACTCAACCATGTTTTACCCTCAACCAGGAAATGGCTGCCAGAGTGGACGACCTGATCCACGACCAACCTGAGGAGAGCAAATACCCTGCAATCAAACAACTCCTCCTCAGTACGTTCAGCCTATCCAGACACCAGTGCGTCACCAGGCTCATGCATCTGGATGTCTTAGAAGACAGGCCCCCATCCACCGTCAGGGACGAGATGCTCACCCTAACAGAAGGACACAGACCGTGCCTTATGTTTGTGCAGGCATTCCTAGAGCAGATACCGGACGATATCCAGCTTCTGTTAGCCGACGAAGACTTCTCCGACCCACACAAGGTCGCGACCTGAGCAGATGCCCTATGGCGCACGAAGCAGGAAAACGAGGCTGCCATATGTCGTGTGATGTGCCCCGGACCCAGCCCACCTCAAACGTGCCCAAGAGTACGATGGAGAGTCTGAATGATACGTGGTGTTTCTACCACCAGCGGTGGGGAGCCCAGGCATTCAAGTGCAGATAACCCTGCTCTTTTCAGGGTAACGACCATGTCAGCCACCATTAATGGCTGCGACGGCTGGACACACCAACAGCCTCCTCCACTTGACTGACAAGGCAAGTGGCTGATGATTTCTGGTCGCCAAGTTGAGCATCATCCCACCAACCACCAACCACCCTGGAAGCATGCACCAGAACATGAGGGCACACACTTCAGGCAGCCAACGGCGCCAACATCAGAACTTTCGGCACGCTAACGTACTAATCCAAAGGTGGAGAAATGTTCCGTTGGAGGTTCACCCTGGCCTCAGTGGACACAGCGATCCTCGGGGCCGACTTCCACCAAGCACACAGCCGACTGATCGACCTCAAAGGCAAGCACCTGGTTCACGCCCGCACATTCCAGACAGTCCGCCTCGAGGCCACCAGTGCTTGCGATCTGGACATAGCCACAGTCAGCGCCCCCCAAGGATGAATATAACTGCATCCTCGATGAATTTCCAGTGATCTTATGGCCACAGTTCACCTCCGCCATGCCCCGGTATGGCGTGCTGCACCACATCCCAACCCAGGGCCCCCTGCACTATGCCAAAGCCAGAAGCTTCCCCCTGACAAACTGCAGTTGGCCAAAGAGCGGTTCTCCCGGATGCAGAAGTTGGGGATTGTCCACAGAGCAGACACCCATGGGCATCCTTGCTGCACATGGTCCCCAAAACCTCAGGCAGCAGTCACCCATGCAGAGACTACCACCGCTTTAATGATGCGACTACGCCAGACCGTTACCCCATTCCCCATATCCAGGACTTCACTGCCAACCTGAATGGCGCAAGGGTCTTTTCAAAAGTCGAACTTGTACGGAGCTACCATCAGATCCCAGTACACCCCGATGACATCGGCAAAACAACCATAATTCCTGCGAATGCCCTTCGGCCTCAAGAATGAGGCACAAACATTCCAGTGCCTGATGGATGTAATGGGCAAGGATCTGAACTTTGACATCCTCGTCATGATCCGAGATCATGATCAGCACAGGGCCCACCTCCGCACACTGTTTGTCCACCTGGCAGAATTCAGCCTTACAATCAACGTGGCCAAATGCCAGTTCGGCAAGGAGTCCATGCAATTTTTGGGTCACCCCATCATGACAGACAGAGCTGGCCCCCCTTTGGCAGAGAAGGTCGAAGCAATCTTCCACTTCGCTTGACCCGATTGCCTCAAAGGCCTGCAGGAATTCACGGGGGTGGTTAACTTTAATAATCAATTCATCCCGGGTATAGCCCGCATCATACGACCATTGTTCACAATGATCGCCAACAAAAACAAGACCCTGGCATGGACGAAGGAGGCTGAAGTCGCTACAAAGGATGCCATGGCAAAAGCCACCCTACTGGCCCACCTGCAGTCCGATGCCCACATCTCCCTCTCCGTTGACGCATCAGTCACGGCCATCGCAGGCGTACTGGAGAAATTGGTGGAAGGTCAGTGGAGACCCCTGGTATCCTTCAGCCAGCACCTGCACCTCCTTGAACTCAAATATAGCGCCTTCAATAGGGAGCTCCGAGCTCTTTACTTGGCAATCAGACACTTCCTTGAGGGCAGGCCATTCACTGTCTTCACAGACCACAGGCCCCTAACCCAAGCCCTCGCCATGTCTAAAGACCCCTGGTCAGCGCGCCAGCAAAGACATCTGTCCTACATCTCACAGTTCACTACAGACATCTGGCATTTAGCGGGCAAGAACAATGTCATGGTGGATGCACTCTCACGACCCATGATCCACATGTTAGCCCCTGGTCTTGACTATGCTCAACTATCACAGGCACAAAAGGGGGATAGCAAAATGCAAGCATTCCTCACCGCTATCACTGGCCTCCACCTCGAGGACCTCAAGCTGCCAGTCAGCTCTAACATGCTGCTATGTGACCTCTCCACTGACATACTGCGTCCAATAGTGCCACAACAGTGGAGGAAGGAAGCCTTCAAAATGGTCCACGACCTGGTGCACCCGACTATCAATGCATGGTGGTGGAGTGATTCATGTGGCATGGCCTCAAAAAGCAGGTCACTCAGATGGCACGCAACTATATCCAATGCTAGACCTCCAAAGTCCACCGCCACATAAAGACCCCGGTACAGCATTTCGACCCCCCGGCGAAAAATTTCGAGCACATCCACATTGACATTGTTGGCCCCCTGCCAGTGTCCAGGGATGCTCATGACCTGCTTACAGTGGTTGACTACATGACGAGGTGGCTGGAAGCCATCCCCTTCAAAGACACCTCTATCGAGTTCCTCTTAAAACTTTCCCTTATCATGTCATATCTATGCAAGGGCATTGCTTGCCCGTTGGATCATGTGGTTTGGAGTTCCAGCACACATGACCAGTGACAGCGGTGCCCAGTTTACATCTGCCCTCTGGACACAACTCGCGACCCTCCTGGGAATAAAGCTGGATCATGCCACCGCTTACCACCCCCAGGCCAAAGGGCTCATGGATTGCTTCCACTACCACCTCAAATCATGGCACAGGTGGATGGTCCAAACTCATCGGATGAGCTCCCTGGGTCCTGTTGGGTATTAGGATAGCCCCCAAGGAGGATCTGCAAGCATCCTCTGTGGAACTGGTTTACGGTGCACCCCTTTTCCTACCTGGTAAGTTCCTCTGCCCGGCATTGACTCCTGCACCAGTAAACGGACACTACTAATGGACTTACGGGACAAGTTGGCCACGTTAGCCCCCACCACCCCCACCCTCCCGCCACAGCTTGTATCCCTAAGGACATAGCCACCACAGACTTTGTGTTTGTTCAATGAGGCCCACACCCAGCCCCACTCCAATGGCCCTACAAAGGTCCCTACAAAGTCCTGAAACAAGCAGGCAAGACAGTCACCCTAAACATTGGGGGCAGAGAAGAACTGTTTACGGAGGACAGACTGAAAGCAGCACACTTCGACCCTCGCCAACCAGTGGCTATGGCACAGCCCAAAAGACGGGGCAGCCACCCAAAGCAGCGAGACACTTAAACTGGTTCTGGTGGGGGGGGGGGGTGTTGTGTGGCGGTGTACATCGATACGCAGGTGAACCGGCCCCCCGTGTCATGGCCGCAATAGTGGAGCAGCCGCGTTAAACTCACACCGACCTGTGGTTTTCTTTCAATTGCGGTAGCTATTGTTACATTAGTATTCAAAATGCCTGTCTTAAATTAACTTCGAAATTATTAAATGGCAAACATAAATTGACAATCAAGATTAAATCCAGCCAAATAACCCCTTGGCATCTCAGTAAGCACAACTTCAGTTCATCTCACATCCAGTTCTAAAATAATTACATTCCTTAGATGCAGTCAGAATATAGTTTTAGCCTCCTCAAGAGAGCTACCCTCTTAATGAACACTTGGGTACACTCAGCAGATCAGGCAGCATCTGTGGAGTGAGTTCCTTCATCAGAACTGGGAAATCATGTTTTCAGTAACAGAGAAGAAGGGAACGTCACTCATAAGGAAAGGCTAGTGAGTTAATGTGGCAGTGAAGCAGCAGATTATGTCTCTGTCGATGTAGACTGGTAGGAAATAGAAATAAGGATCAGAGCTAAGCAGTGAAAATAAACAAAGTCAAGTTTGTGTGAAAGACAAAAGGTCAGGTTGTTCATTTGGTACAAGATCTTGGTTGGGATGCAATTGAACTATTATATAATCTTTTGCAATATGGAAATGATGAACAAATGTGCAGATTTAATGTTATAAAGATCAACATCTAGAGGTTTTCGAGTCAGAGAGGTTGACAGCGTGGACAGAGGCCCTTTGGCCCAAGTTGTCCAGATGGACCAGGTTGTCTATCCAAGCTGGTCCAATTTGCCCTTGTTTGAGCCCATATACCTCTACCTTTCTTATCCACATACTGTATTTCACACGTTATAATTACTCCACCTCTTCCTCCAGCAACACTTTGTCGAAAAGGATGCCCCTCGAGTCCCTCTTAAAACTTTCCCATATCATGTCATATCTATGCCCTCTAATTTATGAACCCCCAACCAACCAATTTTCCCTTGCAACCGCTGCAACCGTGCCTGCCTGTCCCGCATCGGACTTGTCAGTCACCAACGAGCCTGCAGCAGACGTGGATGTGCCCCTCCATAAATCTTCACCCGTGAAGCTAAGCCAAAGAAGAAGAAGAATTTATGAACCCCCTACCTTGGGAAAAAGTCAATGAATCTGTGCCCCTTATGATTTTATGAACTTCGACCTCTTCCGCTCTGATGAGAAAAGTCCCAGCCTATTCAGCCTCTCCCTTTAATTCAATCCCATCATAAAACTATAGAGCACTACAGCACAGTTATAGGTCATTCAGCCCATATGGTCTGTGCAAATCTATTATTCTTCCAAGTCCCATTGACCTGCAGCTTTTCATGCCTCTCCCATCCACATTTTTCTTCAAGGTAAAAGTTGATCTTATATTTACTGGTTCAGCTGGAATCTCATTCCACACTCTCACCACTCTGCATGAAGGAGCTCCTCCTGATAACATCCCTGTGAATATTTCCAATTTAATGATTTCTTTCCAGTGCCTCGATGACTAGGAGCATGCACGATGCTTCAAGTGTGATCTCAGTAACATCTTAAACAGTTGTAGCATGATATCCGTGCTCCCATATTCAACGCCGTGACCAATGAAGGCAAGCTTGCCAAGCATCGTCTTTGCCGCCCTACCTGAGTTGTCACATGGGACAATGTGCCTGTAATCCTAAGTCGCCCTGTCCCCCTCTCCAGGTCATTCACTGTGTCTTGGGTTTGTCTACCAGAGAACAACTCCTTGCACTTGCCAGCGATAAATTCCATCTGCTATACCTTGGGCTACCCAATGAAGAGAAAGAAGAAACATAAGTCGGTGAAATGATGAGAGATACCCAAGTCCAAGAATTACCTGATTTGTCTTTAAATATTGGATTACGGTTCTCAGGTAAATTGTGATGGAGTGATTCTATGATTAACGAGATCATATGACTCCATTAAATAAAATCACGCATAAAATATAAAGGGGAGTTTGGGAAAAATATCAATGGACAATACAGCTAGAATTTACCATTTTTATGCTGCAAATTATTGAGTGTACCTCCATAAATTATTTTTAAAATGTCTCTTAAAAGAGCAAAACAAAAAGATTATGAGAACAAGCAGTAGATTGGGATTAAAGTAGAGGATTTGTGCAAGTGAATTACAATCATTAAAATAACAGTGGAGTGACCTATCTGTTCATAACATGCAGTTTCTGAAACTCTACACAATAAATGTTAAAAGTCATGTTTATCTTCTGTCATTCCAAATGGAAAAAAGGGTTGCATTTGTATAGTGACTTACACGTACAAAGTACCACAACCCCAATTAGCTTCAGAACTAAAATAATATTGTTAAAATTTTCCTGATTTTTCATATATTGACTATTTGCATACAGCAAACTCCCACAAGTAGCTGGATAAGGTTCTTTTCAAACACAGACAACTCCCATTTTATCTTCATAACAGAAACTGCCACCACGATCTTGAAGGCAAACATCTGCACTTTCACGATACAGTGAGACTTTGGCAGTGAAGCGTTGGAATAGATTTTTGTGCTTTGGCTTCTGGAGTTCCAGCGTGGAGATGATTGTGAACTTCAGCCGCATGGCGGACAACAACTCTCCATCACTCATCATTGTCTCTGTCACAGAGAGACTAGAGAGCACAAAATTCCTCAGTGAACCTATGAAGCACAACTTATCCTTGTCCCACAACCCCTTCTCATTAGTCAGGATGGAGCAGCAGTACTTACACTTCCTAAGGAGGTTGAGGAGGATAAGGCTACCGGCCCCTACCTTGACAAAATTTTACATGACCGCAACTGAGAGTGTCTTGCCTGGTTGAGTTATACTGTAGCTGTAAAGCATTGGTCTGGAAGTCAATACATAGGATCATCAAACTAGTTGAGAAGATCACTGGGGTCTTCCTTTCCTCTCAATGACATTTAAAAGAATGATTGCTAAAATGGGGCTCAAAGAATTATAGAGGGGGCATGGCAAGATGGCATGGAGTCTAGACGTGAGATCTCGACCTCTCTGGCTGGACTTTTAAATACCCGTTTTTAACCCTTTGTTTTCAAGTTTAAACTTTTTAAAATTTTAGTTTAAAGTATTAAGGAACTGTTATGGCCATTAATGGTAAGAAGATTAAACCTCAAGTGCAGAAGAAGTAACATTTTTGAAGTGTTGAAGATTTGGGGCCTAAACAACTTGCTACAGCTTCAGGTTTAACTTCCTTAGTGCCTAAACCACAAAGACTGCCTGTGGGAGCTGAAAAGAAATGTCTACTACTCACCAAGTGAAGGATAGCGCTGGAATTACCTGTTCTCTGGAAGAAGGTGCATGTTCCCAAGAAGTGGATCCCGATTCTGGCAGCCTTTCGATTTTAACGGAGGGAACACGCAGGAAGACGACTCCATTGTCTGAAATGCTTCAGGCAACACTCTAACCTGAAGATATCGATCTCCTCCGTGATTTTGTGGAAAAACAACGAGCTGTGAGGGGAGGCCAACGTCGACCCCCTGAGGAAGTCGGGGTGCCGTCGCTGGGAGTCCAGACCCGTAGTAAAACTGTTAAAATGCCTTTTCTTGAGTTGCAGCAGGAGCTGCAGTTACCTGGTTCTGCCACTACATCAGATAAAGCAGGGCTGAGCTTTTCTGAGCTACAATATAAGCAGTTAAATGTAGTCATTCAGCCTCTAATGCAAGAGCTGGCTCAAATGAATGTTAGTATAAGTTCAGAATTCAATACAGTTAAAGCACGTGTGGAAGCATCTTGTGAAGATTTTTTTTAAATTCAGTCTGCTTTTTTGGAATGTAAACAGCAAGTGGCTTCTAATACAGAAAAAGTGTTGAAGGTTGAAAAATTTATAGAATTGCGAGAACGTGAGAAGGAGTTAGAGAGGAAAATAGACTATTTGGAGAATCAAAATAGAAGGAATAATGTGAAAATTGTTGGTTTGCCAGAAGGTTTGGAAGGACAAGATCCTCTTCGTTTTTTTAAAGACTGCATCCCACAAGTACTAGGGCAAGAATTTTTTTCTGGAGGCTTGGAACTGGAAAGAGCTCATAGAGCTTTAAGAAGAACACCTTTACCTGGTCAACCACCGAGACCTGTAATAATTCGATGTTTGAATTATTTGGATAGAGAAGCAATACTTCGTCTAGCAGTGCAAAATGCGAGACAACGACAAACTCCGTTATTGATTCAGAATAGCAGTTTTTTTTAAATCCCGATTTGAGTCAAGAGGTCATTCAACGTCGTCATCGATTTAATCCAGTTAAAGAAGTTTTGTGGCGTAAAGGTTATGTCTACTTTTTGATATCCGGCAGTACTGAAGGTGTTTCATGGAGACTATCAATCTCGGTTTTTTGAGAATGATCGTGAAACAATTATTTTTGCTGATTCATTGCCAGATATAAGAGAACAAAGACGCAGTTCACCATTGTCTCTGAAAGAAAAATCTGGTTGTTCTGGAAATGGAAGAAATGAGAAAAACGGGAATGTTAAGAGTTCAACTTCTTTTGAAATGGGATCTCCAAGTTTGGAATCTCTTGGATGAATAGAAGAATCTTCTTATTCTCATTTTATTTTTTATGTTATTATGATATTTTGAGGTTAATTTTTGTTCAGCTGGGGAGGGAGAGATTTGCTCTAAGTTCTATTAGTCATCAGCCACTGGTGGGTGATCCACACCCAAATTTTGTTTAGGGATTACTACCTTTTAGTAGTTCTTTTTGGAATTTTTTAAAAAATTTTTTTAAATTATTTTTTTATTTTCATTTTATCTAGCTTTTAATTAGTGATTTTTTTCTCCTATTGGAGGGCCTATATACGTTGATTTGAGTTTTCATATAAAGATATTATTGGTCTTTAGTAATATTAGTGGATATGTCAAAGTTGAGGTTGAGGTTTGCTACTTTTAATGTTCGAGGTTTAAACAGTAAAATTAAGCGTAAATGAATTTTGGCGTATATTAAGAAAATGAAAATTGATGTTGCTTTTTTACAAGAAACACATTTGAATATCAAATAAAGTATGAAATTGAAGAGGAACTGGGTAGGGCATGTATATTCTTCTTCATTTAATTCCAGGGCTAAAGGTGAAATGGAGAATAAGAGAAATGGGGGAGATATTGAACAGTTTCTTTTCTTCGGTATTCACTAAGGAGAAGGATATTGGGAGATGTGGGATAAAAAAAGCAAATTGGGTAAATATGGGGAATATAGAGATTACAAAAGGTGTAGTTTTAAGGCTTTTGAAGAATATAAAGGTGGATAAGTCTCCGGGACCAGACGGGATCTTCCCCAGGACATTGAGAGAAGTGAAGGAGGAAATAGCAGAGGCTCTGGCGGTAATTTTCCAAATGTCATTAGATATGGGGATAGTGCTGGAGGATTGGCGCATTGCGCATGTGGTTCCGTTATTTAAAAAGGGTTCAAGGAGGAAGCCTGGCAACTATTGGCCTGTAAGTTTGACGTCTGTGGTAGGTAAATTAATGGAGAAAATTCTTAGAGATAGTACTTATAAACATCTGGATAGACAGGGTCTAATCAGGAGCACTCAACATGGATTTGTGGGAGGAAGATCATGTTTGACCAATCTGATTGAATTTTTTGAAGAGGTGACTAGGAATGTGGATGAGGGTAGCGCAGTGGATGTTGTCTATATGGACTTCAGTAAGGCCTTCGATAAGGTACCACATGGAAGGTTAGTTAGGAAGGTGCAGTCTTTAGGTATAAATTTTAAGATAGTCAAATGGATTGAACATTGGCTGAAAGGGAGAGGCCAGAGAGTGGTAGTGGATAATTGTCTGTCAGGTTGGAGGCCGGTGACCAGTGGTGTGCCTCAAGGATCTGTATTGGGCCCATTGTTGTTCGTTATATACATTAATGATCTAGATGATGGGGTGGTGAATTGGATTAGTAAATATGCAGACGATACTAAGATAGGTGGAATAGTGGATAATGAAGAAGGTTTTCAAGGATTGCAGAGGGATTTGGGCTGCTTAGAAAAGTGGGCTGAAAAATGGCAGATGGAATTTAATGCTGATAAGTGTGAGGTGCTTCATTTTGGTAAGAAGAATCAGAATAGGACATATGTGGTAAATGGGAGAGCATTGAGGAATACAGAAGAGCAGAAAGATTTAGGAGTAACGGTACATCGTTCCCTGAAGGTAGAAACTCACGTGAATAGGGTGGTGAAGAAGGCTTTTAATATGCTGGCTTTTATCAATCATTGCATGGAATATAGGAGTTGGGAGGTGATGTTGAGATTGTATAAGACGTTGGTGCGGCCTAATTTGGAGTTCTGTGTGCAGTTCTGGTCGCCTAATATAAACAGAGTGGAGAGTGCAGAGAAGGTTTACCAGAATGTTGCCTGGGTTTAAGCATCTGGAGTATGGGGAGAGATTGGACAGATTGGGTCTTTATTCTTTGGAGCGTAGAAGGTTGAGAGGGGATTTGATAGAAGTATTTAAGATTATGAAAGGGATAGACAGAATGGATGTGGATAGACTATTTCCGTTAAGAGGAGGAAAGATTAAAACAAGAGGACATGAGTTAAGAATTAGGGGGCAGAGGTTTAGAGGTAACATGAGGGGGAACTTCTTTACTCAGAGAGTGGTAGCTGTGTGGAATCATCTTCCGGGAGAAATAGTGGCGGCGGAGTCAATTGTATTATTTAAGAAAAGGTTGGACAGGTATATGGATGAGAAGAAGATGGAGGGTTATGGGCATTGTGCAGGGAGGTGGGACTAGAAAGGGGTGTTTGGTTCGGTGCGGACTAGAAGGGCCTAATGGCCTGTTTCCGTGCTGTAATTGTTATGTTATTATGTAGCAATTTTGATACATAAAAATTTATCTTTTGAATTAAAATCAATGGAGAAAAAGGCAGGATGTATTCTTAAATTGAATGGTATGATTTTAGTGAATTTTGGACTTTACTTAATATTTATGCCCCAAATGTAGATGATGAAATATTTATTTACGATGCATTTTTATATCTGAGTCAGGCTAATGATAATGTTTTAGTTGGTGGTGATTTTAATTGTGTTTTGGAACCTTTATTAGATAAATCTCCAAAGAAAGTTAAGAAATCTAAAATGGCAATTCAGGTTCAAGCGTTGATGAAAGATCTTAATTTAGTAGATATTTGGAGACGTCTTAATCTGACAGAGAAGGATTTCTCCTTTTATTCATCTAGACATGAATCGTTTTCAAGGATTGACTTTTTTTTAGTATTGGCACATTTGCAAGGGAAAATACAACAAGCAGACCTCACTGACAAAAGGCAAAGGAGGAAAAACCCAACACCCAACCCCAACCAACCAATTTTCCCTTGCAACCGCTGCAATCGTGTCTGCCTGTCCCGCATCGGACTTGTCAGCCACAAACGAGCCTGCAGCTGACGTGGACTTTTTACCCCCTCCATAAATCTTCGTCCGCGAAGCCAAGCCAAAGATTAAAAAATATGGAATTTATTGATGTTTTGAAAAACAAATTAATTTTTTTTGAAAGAAAATTCTAATTCTTTCAAAGTAAGTTTGTATTATGGGATGCTATGAAAGCTTATTTGAGAGGACAAATAATTAGTTATACTAAAATAAAAAAGAATCGATTAAATCAGAGTCTTGAATTAGAGAAACAGATTGATGAATTAGAAAGACGCTACAGAAGATCAGAAAATAGAATTATCTAGGTTGAAACTGGAATATAATACTTTGCAATCTTATCAATTTGAATGTATGATTAATAGGACTAAACAATGGTATTGTGAATGGGGAGAGAAACATAAGGTATTGGCATGGCATTTAAAGAAAGAACAGGTTTCGAGGACTATTAATGCTGTTAGACGGAATTCACTTATCACTTGTAAACCTCATGAGATTAATGATGAATTTTGTTCATTTTATAAAAAGTTATATACATCTGAAGGAAAACAAGAAAATGGATCGATTGATCTTTTTTTTAAATCACAGTTGAATTTACTGACATTAGAGGATGCAGATATACAGAAGTTGGAAGCACCATTTACTGATTCAGAAATTAAAATGGCTATGATGGAAATGCCGAATGGTAAATTGCCTGGTGATGATGGATTTTTGGTTGAATTTTATAAACAATTTTTATGATGATTTTTCTAGTGTTTGGAGATGTACTATGTCAAGTTGGAGAACACTATTAATTACCTGAGTCATGTTCTAGTGCTCTAATTACAGTAATCCCAAAAAAAGATAGTTCCTTTGAAAGTATCTTCATATAGACCAATTTCATTGTTAAATGTAGATGATGAAATAATAGCTAAAATTTTAGCGAATAGATTGGCTAAACTTTTACCTAACTTGATTCATATGGATCAGACAGGTTTCATAAAGAATAGATATGCCTCAGATAATATTCTGCATGTGATTAGTTTGATTAATAGATTTTGACAATCTTTAGATCACCCGATGGTGATATCTTTAGATGCAGAAAAAGCATTTGATAGAGTTGAGTGGAATTTTTTGTTTAAAGTTCTGGAGAAATTTAAGTTTGGTCCTATTTTTATTGGTTGGATTAAGGCTTTATATATTAAACTGGTAGCTAGAGTATTCACGAATGGTTTGGTTTCGGAACCGTTTAAATTGACTCGATCAACTCGTCAATGTTGTCCTTTATCACCAGCTTTGTTTGTGTTAGTGATCGAACCTTTGGCACAGCTGATAAGACAAAATATACAGATACAAGGTATGTAAGTTTTAGATGAGGAATATAAAATTAATTTATTTGCAGATGATGTATTGGTGTATTTAACAAATCCAGCTCAATCATTTTTACACTTGAAGGAGTGTCTGATACAATATGGATGTCTTTCTGGATATAAAGTTAATTGGGAAAAAAGTGAAATATTACCGGTAAGTGAAGGAGCTTATTCAGCTTATAAGAATATTCTTAATTTGAAATGGATGGATCGAATTAAGTATTTGGGTATAATTTTGAATGTTAATTATCAATCTTTATATAAATTAAATTATGTTCCGTGAATTAAAAAAATTAAAATTGATTTGATTAAATGGAAAGATTTACCTATTAACTTATTGGGTAGGATAAATACAATTAAGATGAATATTGTTCCATGTATGCAATATTTGTTTCAATCTATTCCGTATTTACTTGATAATATTTTTTTTCAAGATTTGAATAAAATGGTTAGGGAGTTTTTATGGTGAGGTAAATTTTCAAGAGTAGCTTTGAATAAATTAACTTGGAAATATGAGTTAGGGGGATTACGTTTACCACATTTTTGAAACTATTATGAAGCAGCCCAACTTAAATTTATTAGTTCATTGATGGATTTGTAACGGCCCTCCAGTTAGCAAATATTTCTGAATTTGAAATACATCAATTTTTGTTTAGATGGAATATAAATTTGTTACAGCAACATAATGTGCCTATATTAAAACATTTAATGAAGTTATGGACAAAGAAAAAGAAAATGATAGGTTCAAGGGGTGAATTATCGGCTTTGACTCCGTTGAATAATAATCAACTTATTTCTTTCTCAATACACAATCAAAGTTTATTATATTGGATATGGTTTTCATGAATCAGATTTGTGTTTTAGATGTGGTAATTCTGTTGGAACTTTTTTTTCATGTTTGGCCTGGAAGTCAGCCTGAAGAAAACTGAGGTCCTCCATCAGCCAGCTCCCCACCATGACTACCAGCCCCCCCACATCTCCATCGGGCACACAAAACTCAAAACGGTCAACCAGTTTACCTATCTCGGCTGCACCATTTCATCAGATGCAAGGATCGACAATGAGATAGACAACAGACTCGCCAAGGCAAATAGCGCCTTTGGAAGACTACACAAAAGAGTCTGGAAAAACAACCAACTGAAAAACCTCACAAAGATAAGCGTATACAGAGCCGTTGTCATACCCACACTCCTGTTCGGCTCCGAATCATGGGTCCTCTACCGGCACCACCTACGGCTCCTAGAACGCTTCCACCAGCGTTGTCTCCGCTCCATCCTCAACATCCATTGGAGCGCTCACACCCCTAACGTCGAGGTACTCGAGATGGCAGAGGTCGACAGCATCGAGTCCACGCTGCTGAAGATCCAGCTGCGCTGGATGGGTCACGTCTCCAGAATGGAGGACCATCGCCTTCCCAAGATCGTATTATATGGCGAGCTCTCCACTGGCCACCGTGACAGAGGTGCACCAAAGAAAAGGTACAAGGACTGCCTAAAGAAATCTCTTGGTGCCTGCCACATTGACCACCGCCAGTGGGCTGATAACGCCTCAAACCGTGCATCTTGGCGCCTCACAGTTTGGCGGGCAGCAGCCTCCTTTGAAGAAGACCGCAGAGCCCACCTCACTGACAAAAGGCAAAGGAGGAAAAACCCAACACCCAACCCCAACCAACCAATTTTCCCTTGCAACCGCTGCAATCGTGTCTGCCTGTCCCGCATCGGACTGGTCAGCCACAAACGAGCCTGCAGCTGACGTGGACTTTTTACCCCCTCCATAAATCTTCGTCCGCGAAGCCAAGCCAAAGAAAAAGAAAAAATATATATATATATACACAATCTTTTTGGAAAAAATTCAATTGTTTTTAGAATACCTGTATAAGATTAAAATACCTTTGGATCTGACAGTATTTTTATTGGGCAGTTTACAACCTCTGAAAGGTTTGGGATTAGATAAATTTCAACTTGCTTTTGTATATTTAGCATTATCTGTATCAAAAAAATGTATTGCTAGTATATGGAAAGATACAAATATGACTGATATTAATAGATGGCATAATGAGATGAAATATTGCTTAATAATGGAAAAAATTACATATGTTTCGCGTGATAACTATAGTTTTTTTATTAGTAAGTGGTTGTTATATTCAGAATATTTACATTTTGATTTACGTTGATTAGATCTTAATATATATGTTTAATTTTTTTTCCTTTCTTTATGGCTCTCCTTAGGAGAGTTGGCTGAAGTGGGGGGTGGGGGTTTCTTTTCTTTTTTTCTATAAAATGTAACGTTCATGTTTATGGTTCATTGTTGTATATGTTATTTACTATCTGTAATTTGAATGAATAAATAAAGTTTAAAAAAAAAGAATTATAGAGGACCCTTTCCATCCAGTATACAGTATCTTTGACCCACTACCATCAAGAAGAAGGTACAGGAGCATCAAAAGCAGGACTGCCAGACTGGGAAATAGCTTCTTCCTGCAGGCTGTGAGATTGACGAACAGGGTCCTGTAACTGAATAAGTCATCACAAAATAATTATATAAATATTTAAAAATAATAATATCTATGTATATATGTGCAGTGCTATCGATCAACCAAAAGGTACAAGGACTGCCTAAAGAAATCTCTTGGTGCCTGCCACATTGACCACCGCCAGTGGGCTGATAACGCCTCAAACCGTGCATCTTGGCGCCTCACAGTTTGGCGGGCAGCAACCTCCTTTGAAGAAGACCGCAGAGCCCACCTCACTGACAAAAGGCAAAGGAGGAAAAACCCAACACCCAACCCCAACCGACCAGTTTTCCCCTGCAGCCGCTGCAACCGTGTCTGCCTGTCCCGCATCGGACTTGTCAGCCACGAACGAGCCTGCAGCTGACGTGGACTTTTTGCCCCCTCCATAAATCTTCGTCCACGAAGCCAAGCCAAAGAGATCACCATAAAACATCAGCAATCTCACATGTTGCTGGCCCGGTTCCAAGGCAGGTTCTGAGGAAGGAGCTTGGGTGTAACAGCCTTTATGGGGATTCAGAGGGGTGGAGTCATAGGTGCTGGGGTGGGCCAGCCCAAACAGTGCATTGACACAGACAGTGCTAACAGCTATATAATGATTCCATCACCCTATGTTTGTATTATGTGCTACTTTAGTGTGTGTGTGTGTGTGTGTGTGTGTGTGTGTGTGTGTGTGTGTGTGTGTGTGTGTGTGTGTGTGTGTGCATCATGGTCCTGAGAAATGCTGTTTCATTTGGTTGTATAGACAGTCAGATGATAATGAACTCAAGTTCTTGAGTTGGACTAGAACCTTCAACCTTTGGACACAAAAACAAGTGTGTATTTGACAACTGTTTTGGACAACTGACACAATACACATCAACCATATAGAAATTGTAGCCATGATTCAACGATAGAACAATCATCTTACTTTCCTTTGTCAAAACTGCTCTTTTGTTCCAAATGTAAAAAGAATCGCATTTCATTATCTTAATCCTGCTTGAGTCCTCCAATCTCATTCTCTACAACTCAAAAACAGTTCATGGACTTATTTGCTTTAAGACTGAGATGATCCTTTCGGTTTCCTTTGCTGCTTTACTCCCTTTGATTCATTGGAAGCTAAAAGGAATGGCAAAGAGGTCAACCTTGAAATGCCTTGGCTCGCCTTGAAGTTGCAATATCTGGAAAACCAACTCCAAGAGTCGTCCTTCTGCTTGGAACACCACATTACTTTTACGAAAGCTCTGTTTCATGAAGAGAGACAAGCCCAAGACTTCTATGACAATGTGGCATCATCTCAGCCAGACACTGTGAGGATACTTGCATCATCTGTGTCATTACAGGTACCAATAATTGCTGGACTGATGTGGCTTCATCCATTCTGAACCTAAATTAACAGCAATAACAGAAATGCTGGCACAAAAAAAATCAGCGCCTGAGGTCACAATGTCCTCGAAAGAAAGTTCTTCTCACGTGCAACCTCATAACTTCCAGTCAGCAAGACCCACAACATGCCCACTTTTCTCATGCTCTCGGCACCTCAGGTTGAACAAGATAACAAGATTAATGCACATAAAAAGCTGAATGATCATATCCAACGAACAATCTAAGCCAACACAGCACAGATTGGGGTGAGGATGCTTGCCATGTGTTATATTAATCAACAACTCAGATGTAAATGGAGTAAGCATGATGAACAAGTCTGTTGAAGAGACAAAAGTTGATGGTATGTTTATAATTGTTGGTGTAGTCAGGTTACAGAAAGATATTGATCAGCTGATCAGAGCAGAATCTGGATGATCATGAAGTGATGAATTTGGGAGTGTGGGAGGTTCCTGTCAAGAGGGCGGGATGTCTACCAATGCATTGTGGAGACCCAGGGAATATTGTGGTGCGCAATTCTGATGATTCCTGAATGTGTGGGAGTGCAGGTAGATGGGAAGGGAAAAGTAGCATTTGAGTTGTTTGCATTCATTAGCCAGGCCAGAGAATATCAGAGGTCCTTGATTGAAGATAAGGGCACAGCTGGAAAACTGTGTGATTCTAGACACCATGCGATTGGAAAGACTTGATTGCCCTTGAGAAGGTGGTGGAGAGCTGACTTAGTGAGCAAGTCAGTCCTTGATTCATTCCCATCAATTCTGTAAGGAAGGTCCCATCTTACTGACCCATCCATCCACTTCTTTGTCCAGGTCATTTATAAAAGTCACAAACAGTGGGGTCCCAGAATAGATCCCTGCGGTACTCACTAGTCACTGACCTCCAAGCAGAATAAATTCCATTTACTACTGTGATCAAGCCAATCCTGGATCCACACAGGCAAGGTTCCATAGATCTATGCCTCATGACTTGCTGAATGAGTCTTCCATGGGGGTCCTTGTCAAATGCATTACTGAAATTCATATGCACCACATCTACTATATGGGTTTGTTTACATTTATTGTTTACATTTCCTTCTTCCTTGTAACTAGCTGACTCACCTCTTTTGTCCAAAAAGTTATCAGAGGGGTTCTGGATAAGGTGGATTTGTTTTCCTAGCCACGAAGGGCTCCACGTGGTGATCTGATGGAAATGGGAAAAGTAGAAAGGTAAATAAAGTCTTTTCTTCAGAGATGACTCAGGCTTGAGTGTATGTGGTTCAATGTGAGATTGAAAGATTTGTGGAAGAGCTTTTTGACCCAAATGGCAGTGGCAATCCAGATCCGAGCTGGTGATGGAGTAAAGTACCCCATGGCAGTTAACTAGCATCTAGACAAGCACTTGCATGGTCAAGACAATGTAGGCACCAGCCCAGTTAATGGTGAATGTGTGAGATGAGGAACAGGTTCAGTGGGTCAAAGAAGTAAGGAGTCTGAATGCAGATTAAATACAAGGGAAGAATCTGTATTAACACATGGAGTAATTTGCAAAAGGGGTCACACACAGTTCACATGCAGCAGACATGATTAAACAACTGATATGCGCTACAATCCGCCATAATATACAAATACAGCATAAAACAGTGCCCACCACTCCGAGATAACCACGGCCCTATACCCACAACCCCGAGATAATCACGACCCTACACCCAAAACCCCAAGATAACCACAGCCCTACATTCACCACCTCGAGATAACCATGGCCCTATATCCACCACCTTGAGATAACCATGGCCTTACACCCACCACCCCAAGATAACCGGCAGGCACAGCCCTACACCCAGGGTCTCAAGGCCATTCATTTTTTTCTTGACAAGAGACAAAACCAGTCCCCCTCCATCAGTACATTCCTCTGCCTGGTAGAACGTTTGTCCTTTTTCTGGAATCCTTAATGAGAGAAAAGATCATTCCCTGTGGCGATACAACCACAACACTGGGCCATGTGCCCACCAGCCTACTGAAGGGCGTGACCTATGTACCTGCAGGAAGACCACCTAGGAGACAGACTCCACCTGGCCCGCTGTCATTCTCCGACCTGTATATATGGTAAACTTGAGCCGGCCCCTCGCAGGCCAGTCACACGAGGAGCCATCGAGATACTACAACTGGATTATTCAAATACATGTTTTCAATGTGCAAAAGAAATAGAGACTTTTTGCATTCAGTGTGGTCTTGTGAAAAAGTGGAAAGATTTTGAAATGAACTGAGTTTCTTATTAGGGCAAATTGTGAAGATAAATATACCAAAATATTTTTACTTGGAGATATTTATGAAAAGGATTTGAAATTGGGCAAATACCAAGAAAATTTTTCAAGTTTTGCAATAGCAACTGCAAAGAAATGTATAGTGATATCATAAAAAGATGATGGAGAAGTGTTATGTAGATGGTATCTTTGGCTTGGCTTCGCGGACGAAGATTTATGGAGGGGGTAAAAGTCCACGTCAGCTGCAGGCTCGTTTGTGGCTGACAAGTCCGATGCGGGACAGGCAGACACGGTTGCAGCGGCTGCAGGGGAAAAATGGTTGGTTGGGGTTGGGTGTTGGGTTTTTCCTCCTTTGCCTTTTGTAGATGGTATAATGAGATGCAAATTGTACACCTTTGGAAAAAATTCTATATAGTTTAAGGAATCAAGTTGAAAATTTTTGTAGTGTTTGGAAACCATACATGGATTTTATGGATAATTTTCAATCCATCTCTTCTATCTTATCCACTCCTCTTAATTAGTAATTTTTAATAACAATTAATTATTGTCTCAGCCACGACAGCACCCACCCACTTGTGTCCCACAATGGTAGGTGTTTCTTTCCTTTTCTTACTTTTGGGTTGGAGGCCTTCCCAGTGACAAATGGCATCGAACAAGGCTGTGTTCTCGCCCCAACTCTGTTCAGTATGGTATTCTCTGCCACACTGACAGATGTCTTCCGTAACGACAAAGAAGGAATCCACATCAGGTACAGGACTGACGGCAGGTTGTTCTACCTCAGGAGCCTGCAGGCAGTTACAAAGGTGCAAGAGACCGTCATCAGAGACTTCTTGTTTTCTGATGACTGCAAGCTCAACGGCAGCACAGAGCAGAAGATGCATTGTGAAATGAACTGCTTCTACAAGCCTGCGACAACTTTGGTCTCACTATCAGCACCAAAAAGATCGAAGTTATGTACCAGACTGCCCCAGGAAAGCCATTCCAGGACCCACGCATCACGATGAAGGGCTTGAACTTCCAGGCAGTCAACAACTTCACCTACCTGGGCAGCATATTCTCTCGCGCAAAGAACATAGACGCTGAGGTCAACAACAGGACCTTTGGGTGGCTCCATGAGAACGTTCTGGGAGCAGAGAGGACACAGCCTTACCACCAAGCTGTGCAGAGGTCCTTACCATCATTCTTTACGCCAGCAAGACTTGGACTGTCTACAGCAGACACACCAAACAGCTCGACCACTTTCACCTGAGCTGTCTCCACAGACTCCTCCACGTCAGGTAGCAGGACAAAATCCCCAACATGGAAATTGTGGAACGACCTGGGCTCTGCAGTGTCTACACCCTCCTGCTGAAAGCCCAAGCCAGGTGGGCTGGACTTGTGGTCAGAATGCCAGCATGTACAGCAGCTGCTGTACGGAGATCTGTGTCAGGGCAAGCGCTCAGTCGGGGAGGGGCAGAAGACACATTACAAAGATTGCCTCAAAGCATCTCTCAAAGGCATGGGTGTCGACATCAACACATGGGAAATGCTTGCCCTCGACCATCCAGCTTGGCGCAGTAAGATCACCACCGGAGCCTGTGCAGCTGAAGTCAGGTGCAACGAAAACGTGCTGTGGCAAGGCCCGAGCAGCATCCACTGCCACGACAGCACCCACCCACTTGTGTCCCACATGTGGGTGAGCCTTCAGAGCCCAGATTGGCCTCACCAGTCACCTCCGGACCCACAGCCACCAATCTCCAACTTGACTTTGAAGCCATGGTCATCTCCGACTACGAAGGACGAACAACATTATTGTATATTAAATAGTAGGTGTTTCTTTTCTTTCTTTTGTGTGCGAGGGGGGGATGGGGAGAAAAATCTATAAAAGTACTTTTTTTTGTATCATTTGGCTATCATTTTTTTCCTGGAATGATGCAAACAATTAAATAATTTTTTTTAAAAAGAGATACAACTGGTGTACAATGGAGTTAAAGTGGATTAAAGCCTGTAGTTCAGAACAGTGTTTTCTGTGTTTTGTGTCTGCTTGCTGCACCACAGCGCACCACATTCCTTTTATTAATTTAAATCGTCAATTGGATTACCTCCTGAAACTTGATGCCAAGAAATTAAATCTGAATGTATCCAAACTATTATCCTGACCAAGTAAGACTACTTTAGGTACTATGCAGGCGGATTGTTGAGCTTTCATCAAATAAGTCTTTACTGAGGGATAGAAGATTCAAATGATTCCAAATGAGATCTTGAAAAGCATGTCAGAGAAAACAAAAGGTTTAAAAATTAAATTCATGGCTTGCTACAGAAGTTCGTGTGATGAAAAATTGGGTCGAAGAGATAAGTTGGATTAAAGGTTCAGAGACTCGTTCACATGTTATTAGTGCCAATCACAAAGTATATTGATCATAATATGGTACAGCAAAGCAAAGTTAAGTTAATAATTTGATTCAAAATGTCACTGAAAATGTACAGAATTCAAAACCATGAGAATAAAATATACAAACTCCTTTTTGTAGTTGAACTGCTGCCATATTTATCGGTTGTCGACTTGAGTAATGAATCATTCTCCTCTGCAGCATCATCTGTCCTTGCCATCTCCTTCTGTGGCATGATGTCTCTGAACTGCACATTATTACTGCAGATTATTCTTTGAGCTTTCGGGCTCATAAACTGAACATATTATGGTGAAAATGCCACAGCCGGGCAAATGTTACACAAGTTCTTTATCATAAGTCCTTTCCCGAACTACAATTACTGATAGTCATCCAAGATGAAGACAAAAACTCCAATCCTCTTTTTCCAAATTTGTTCCAGGAATCAAATTCTGGGTAATTAAAGCACTAATTAATTCAGAGCCAGCTCTTCAGCGCTTGATGTCCTGTTTTGCGGAAACTCCCAAAATGTTTGACCTGGAAGTCAGCCTGAAGAAAACTGAGGTCCTCCATCAGCCAGCTCCCCACCATGACTACCAGCACCCCCACATCTCCATCGGGCACACAAAACTCAAAACGGTCAACCAGTTTACCTATCTCGGCTGCACCATTTCATCAGATGCAAGGATTGATAACGAGATAGACAACAGACTCGCCAAGGCAAATAGCGCCTTTGGAAGACTACACAAAAGAGTCTGGAAAAACAACCAACTGAAAAACCTCACAAAGATTAGCGTATACAGAGCCGTTGTCATACCCACACTCCTGTTCGGCTCCAAATCATGGGTCCTCTACCGGCATCACCTACGGCTCCTAGAACGCTTCCACCAGCATTGTCTCCGCTCCATCCTCAACATTCATTGGAGCGACTTCATCCCTAACATCGAAGTACTCGAGATAGCAGAGGTCGACAGCATCGAATCCACGCTGCTGAAGATCCAACTGCGCTGGGTAGGTCATGTCTCCAGAATGGAGGACCATCGCCTTCCCAAGATCGTGTTATATGGCGAGCTCTCCACTGGCCACCATGACAGAGGTGCACCAAAGAAGAGGTACAAGGACTGCCTAAAGAAATCTCTTGGTGCCTGCCACATTGACCACCACCAGTGGGCTGATATCGCCTCAAACCGTGCATCTTGGCGCCTCACAGTTCGGTGGGCAGCAACCTCCTTTGAAGAAGACTGCAGAGCCCACCTCACTGACGAAAGACAAAGGAGGAAAAACCCAACACCCAACCCCAACCAACCAATTTTCCCCTGCAACCGCTGCAACCGTGTCTGCCTGTCCCGCAACGGACTTGTCAGCCACAAACGAGCCTGCAGCTGATGTGGACATTTATCCCCTCCATAAATCTTCGATCGCGAAGCAAAGCCAAAGAAAAAAGAAAAGAAAAATGTATTGTCAAGTTCCATGAGTGCAGTATCACACCGAACATTACAATCTCAGGGCAGCTATTTTTTATTTGTTGCTTCTAAACTGCATTATGGCAGATCACCATAACGTTTACCAATCTTTTTCTTTCTTCTTTGGCCTGGCTTCGCGGACGAAGATTTATGGAGGGGGTAAAAAGTCCACGTCAGCTGCAGGCTCGTTTGTGGCTGACCAGTCCGATGCGGGACAGGCAGACACGATTGCAGCGGTTGCAAGGGAAAATTGGTTGGTTGGGGTTGGGTGTTGGGTTTTTCCTCCTTTGCCTTTTGTCAGTGAGGTGGGCTCTGCGGTCTTCTTCAAAGGAGGCTGCTGCCCGCCAAACTGTGAGGCGCCAAGATGCACGGTTTGAGGCGTTATCAGCCCACTGGCGGTGGTCAATGTGGCAGGCACCAAGAGATTTCTTTAGGCAGTCCTTGTACCTTTTCTTTGGTGCACCTCTGTCACGGTGGCCAGTGGAGAGCTCGCCATATAATACGATCTTGGGAAGGCGATGGTCCTCCATTCTGGAGACGTGACCCATCCAGCGCAGCTGGATCTTCAGCAGCGTGGACTCGATGCTGTCGACCTCTGCCATCTCGAGTACCTCGACGTTAGGGGTGTGAGCGCTCCAATGGATGTTGAGGATGGAGCGGAGACAACGCTGGTGGAAGCGTTCTAGGAGCCGTAGGTGGTGCCGGTAGAGGACCCATGATTCGGAGCCGAACAGGAGTGTGGGTATGACAACGGCTCTGTATACGCTTATCTTTGTGAGGTTTTTCAGTTGGTTGTTTTTCCAGACTCTTTTGTGTAGTCTTCCAAAGGCGCTATTTGCCTTGGCGAGTCTGTTGTCTATCTCATTATCGATCCTTGCATCTGATGAAATGGTGCAGCCGAGATAGGTAAACTGGTTGACCGTTTTGAGTTTTGTGTGCCCGATGGAGATGTGGGGGGGCTGGTAGTCATGGTGGGGAGCTGGCTGATGGAGGACCTCAGTTTTCTTCAGGCTGACTTCCAGGCCAAACATTTTGGCAGTTTCCGCAAAGCAGGACGTCAAGCGCTGAAGAGCTGGCTCTGAATGGGCAACTAAAGCGGCATCATCTGCAAAGAGTAGTTCACGGACAAGTTGCTCTTGTGTCTTGGTGTGAGCTTGCAGGCGCCTCAGATTGAAGAGACTGCCATCCGTGCGGTACCGGATGTAAACAGCGTCTTCATTGTTGGGGTCTTTCATGGCTTGGTTCAGCATCATGCTGAAGAAGATTGAAAAGAGGGTTGGTGCGAGAACACAGCCTTGCTTCACGCCATTGTTAATGGAGAAGGGTTCAGAGAGCTCATTGCTGTATCTGACCCGACCTTGTTGGTTTTCGTGCAGTTGGATAATCATGTTGAGGAACTTTGGGGGACATCCGATGCGCTCTAGTATTTGCCAAAGCCCTTTCCTGCTCACGGTGTCGAAGGCTTTGGTGAGGTCAACAAAGGTGATGTAGAGTCCTTTGTTTTGTTCTCTGCACTTTTCTTGGAGCTGTCTGAGGGCAAAGACCATGTCAGTGGTTCCTCTGTTTGCGCGAAAGCCGCACTGTGATTCTGGGAGAATATTCTCAGCGACACTAGGTATTATTCTATTTAGTAGAATCCTAGCGAAGATTTTGCCTGCAATGGAGAGCAACGTGATTCCCCTGTAGTTTGAGCAGTCTGATTTCTCGCCTTTGTTTTTGTACAGGGTGAGGATGGTGGCATCACGAAGATCCTGAGGCAGTTTACCTTGGTCCCAACAAAGCTTGAAAAACTCATGCAGTTTGGCATGCAGAGTTTTGCCGCCAGCCTTCCAGACTTCTGGGGGGATTCCATCCATACCTGCTGCTTTGCCACTTTTCAGTTGTTCGATTGCCTTATATGTCTCATCCAGGGTGGGAACCTCATCCAGCTCTAGCCTTAGGGGCTGTTGAGGGAGCTGGAGCAGGGCGGAATCTTGGACTGAGCGGTTGGTACTGAAAAGAGATTGGAAGTGTTCTGACCATCGGTTGAGGATGGAGATCTTGTCGCTGAGGAGGACTTTGCCGTCTGAGCTGCACAGCGGGCTTTGGACTTGGGGTGAGGGGCCGTACACAGCCTTTAGAGCCTCGTAGAAACCCCTGAAGTCGCCAATGTCCGCGCTGAGCTGTGTTCGTTTGGCGAGGCCAGTCCACCACTCATTTTGGATCTCCCGGAGTTTGCGCTGAAGATGGCTGCATGCGCGACGGAAGGCTTGTTTCTTCTCTGGACAGGACGGCTTTGTAAGGTGAGCCTGGTGGGCAGCTCGCTTCTTTGCCAGCAGCTCCTGGATTTCCTGGCTGTTTTCGTCAAACCAGTCCTTGTTTTTCCTGGAGGAGAAGCCCAGTACCTCTTCAGTGGATTGCAGTATGGTAGTCTTCAACTGATCCCAGAGGGTTTCAGGGGACGGGTCCGTGAGGCGGGTTGCAACGTCGAGCTTTGCTTTGAGGTTTGCCTGGAAGTTTCCTCTCGCTTCGTCTGACTGCAGTTTTCCAACATTGAACCTCTTTCTGGGGGCTTTATTGTTCCTGGGCTTTGGCTTGAAGTGAAGGTTGAGCTTGCAGCGAACCAGCCGGTGGTCAGTGTGGCATTCCGCGCTAGGCATGACCCTGGTGTGGAGCACATCTTGTTTGTCACTTTCTCGCACCAGGATGTAGTCCAGGAGGTGCCAGTGTTTGGATCGGGGATGCATCCAGGTGGTCTTAAGGCTGTCCCTCTGCTGAAAAAGGGTGTTTGTAATGACAAGCCGCTGTTCTGCGCAGAGCTCCAACAGGAGGCGCCCATTGTCGTTGCACTTGCCGACGCCATGCTTGCCCAGGATTCCTGGCCAGGTTTCTGAGTCTTTGCCGACACGAGCGTTGAAGTCGCCCAGGATGACAACCTTGTCGGCTGTAGGGGTACGTTGGATGAGGTTGCGCAGGTCGGTGTAGAACTTGTTCTTTTCTGCTGGTTCCGCCTGGAGGGTTGGAGCATAGACACTGATGAGGGTGATGTGACGCTTGTTTTGAAGTGGGAGTCGCATGGACATGATTCGGTCCGAGAGGCCTGTCGGAAGGTTTTCGAGTTTGGAGGCAATGAAGCTCTTGACCATGAAGCCTACACCAGATAGGCGTCGTTCATCCGAAGGCTTGCCAGACCAGTAGAGTGTGTAGACGCGCCGCGTTCTTGGAGGCTGCCTACATCTGCCAGGCGGACTTCACTGAGAGCGGCTATGTCGATGTCAAGTCTGAGGAGTTCATGTGCAATGAGGGCAGACCGACGTTCAGGTCGGTGGCTGTCAGTCTTGTCTAGCATGGTTCTGATGTTCCAGCATGCTAGCTTGAGTTTGTGAGCATCTTTTGAGGGGGAGGACGTGGAGGGGGAGGACGTGGAAGGGGAGGACGTTGAGGGGGAGGACGTGGACCTGTCCTCGGGCCTGCGCAAAGGAGCTTTTAGGTGGAGTGCAGTGCGCGCAGTACTGGCCCCACCCTTTACACCCATGGTTCGTGTGCCGTGGCCGAGCAAGCTGGGACGTGGCAGCGAGGTCCTTGGGTCGTAGGTTTTATATCGGAGTGGCCTTCTCCTATGCAGGTTTCTTACCCGGGCTGGAGGGGTCTGCCTCCCCTCCTAGGTCGGTCCATACTGCCCAGACCGGGGCCGAGGCCGCCGCAGTTCACCCTGTGCCTGGACTGGGGCCACCGCCTCCCACTCCCTGCCCGGACCGGGGCCTCCGTCTGCCTCACTCGACCGAGGCCGGGGCCGCCGTCTCCCCCTTGCTCCTGCCCGGATCGGGGCCGCCGCCGTCTACCCTTCGCCCGGACCGGGGCCGCTGCTGCTCTCCCTGTGCCTGGACTGGGGCCGCCGCCTCCCACTCCCTGCCCGGACCGGGGCCTCCGCCTGCCTCTCTCGACCGAGGCCGGGGCCGCCGTCTCCCCCTTGCTCCTGCCCGTATCGGGGCCGCCGCCGTCTACCCTTCGCCCGGACCGGGGCCGGGGCCGCTGCTGCTCTCCCTGTGCCTGGACTGGGGCCGCATTTTAAACAAGATTTTGTCCATCTTGTCCCTTGTTTTTATTTCTTAGTCCAGAACTTTTGATAGCTGGCAGACTAGACTAATGATGAACTGATCACTCAATCTGCTCCTGTTCATTTATGATCATCTACTCCACAATTAAACTCAAGATATTGAGCTATTTTTCATATATTCTAGCTCCGGTACTTGCATATTTAATTGGATGTTCTCAAAGCAACATGTTCTCAAAGCAACATTTGCGCTATGCAGGCATGCAGAAGAACGACATGCGCACACAAAGCCTCGAAGTCGAGACTGGTTTAATGCACTGGCCGTCACGTTTATATGGACCCCAGGCGCTGATGTCAGGGCCCCGTGTCATCGGAGTGCCGGCCTGGGATTGGCTGGTGTTCCCACCACAGCTCACTGTCTTCCTGCCATGAGGGAGGTCACCTGGGGCGACACCCCATGTCACCCCCAGGTCCACACGGCCATCGGCCATTTTGTGGGCCAATCTACGTCTCTGTGTGCGGGCCACTGCAATGGAAACTGGTTCATGAACAGAAATACCCCTTTCATTTTCACGCTTAATGTTCCAATGTTTTAAGATTTTCAGTTGTTTAAACAAAAACTTTGATTTCAGTGGTTTTCAAACTTTTTCTTTCCACCCACATCCTCCTTAAGCAATCCCTTACTAATCACAGAGCATCAATGGCATAGGGAATACAAAGTGGTATGTGAGTGGAAAGAAAAAGTTTGAAAACCACTCTTTTAATCATACCTAATTGACTCATTATGTGCACGGTTTCAGAACTCCAAAGGACAATTTTTCTCAAGCAAAATATTTCAGTAACAATTGAGTCTAGAGCAGTGATTATCAACCTTCCCTTCCCACCCACATACCACCTTCAGCAATGCCTTACTAATCAAAGAGCACCAATGGCATAGGGATTACTTTAAGTGGGATGTGAGTGGAAAAAGGTTGAGAACCACTGGATGTCAAACTTGCATGTCATGTTTGGTACTTATTTGTAATAGTTATTTCAGGGATTTCAATCTGAAAGGACTAAAATAATAAGCAAATTAGCCAAAAAAGATCATGAAACAGTGGCACGCAATTCTCTTTTCTTGATGGCAATCATTTCTCTCAGATTCACTTCTAAATTACTGTTACCTCAGTGTCATCTAGTCCATTTACATGGTTTACATAGCATTCCATTTCCCTGGAGCTGCAAACAAAACTCAACTCATGATAGGCACCAAGACTGGGCTCTGCCAAACAAACTGTGTCTGCCCAGGATGAGTGAGAGCATTTCAGTCCAAGCTGGAAATTATGCTATCTTTAATGAGAATGGCTTTGGGGGTTTTCTCCACCAGATCACTAGATCAAATTCCACCAACATATTAAAATGGTTTTAAAAAGGTAAAGTAGTGGCCATTGCACTTAGATATTTTAAGTGAAAACTTGATTTTGCCAAATAAATATTCTGCACTTGTGGTGCAGCAAGCAGACACAAAACACAGAAAGACTGTACTGCAGGCTTTAATCCACTTAAAGTTTTGCACACCAGTTTCAGTCTCGATGGTTCCATCCGTGTGTGACTGGCCTGGGAGTCTGGCCGATATTGTGGCAATTAGTGAGACCTGGCTACAGGAGGGGCAGGACTGGCAACTTAATATTCCAGGATACATTTGTTTTAGATGTGATAGATCAGGGAGTAAAAAAGGAGGAGGAGTTGTTCTGCTTGTTAAGGAGGACATTACTGCCGTGAGGTGGCAGGATGGTATAGAGGGATCGACCAGTGAGGCTGTTTGGGTGGAATTGAGGGGTGGAGGAGGCAAGAGGGTGCTAATAGGGGTATATTACAGACCACCAAATGGGCCAAGAAAATTAGAGGAACAAATTTGTAGGGAGATAACGTATATGTGTGAAAATCATAAGGTAGTGATCATGGGAGATTTTAACTTCCCACACATTGATTGGGATACCCATACGGTTAGAGGGCTGGATGGGCTGGAGTTCGTTAAGTGTGTTCAGGATTGTTTTCTAAATCAGTTAGTAGAAGAACCGACTCGGGATGGTGTAATACTGGATCTCCTGTTAGGGAACGAGCTAGGTCAGGTAGCGGACATTAATGTTGGAGAACCAATTGGGTCTAGAGATCATAATTCTGTTAGTTTTAGGGTAGTTTTAGGGAAGAGCAAGGAGAGGCCTAAAGTTGAGGTTCTGGATTGGAAAAGAGCAAATTTCGAAGGAATAAGAAGGGATTTGGGGAGTATTGAGTGGGACAGGATATTTTCAGGTAAGGATGTTAATGAAAAATGTAGGATATTCAAAAAAGAAATTTTGAGGGTACAGAGTAGTTATGTCCCAGTGTGGATCAAAGGAAAGGCTGGAAGTCATAGGGAGGCTTGGTTTTCGAGGAATATTGGAAATTTGGTTCGGAGAAAAAGGGAGGTGTACAAGAGGTATAAAGAGCAGGGAGCTGAGATGTTGAAGGAGGACTACAAGGAGTGTAGAAGGAATCTTAAGAAAGAAATTAGAAAGGCCAAAAAAAGGCATGAAGAGGCTTTGGCTGACAGAGTAAAAATAAATCCAAAGGGTTTCTATAAGTACATTAAAAGTAAAAGATTAGTGAGAGATAAAATTGGACCCCTTGTAGATAGCGAAGGTAGGCTGAGTGAGAAGTCTGAGGAAATGGGGGAAATTTTGAATGATTTCTTTGCCTCGGTATTCACTAGGGAAAAAAAAATTTTGAACCAGTTGAAGTAAAGAAAAATAGTGGGGAGGTCATGAAGCATATAAGGATAACCGAGGAGGTAGTGATGGCTGTGTTAAAAAAGATAAAGGTGGATAAATCTCCTGGACCGGACAAAATATTCCCTAGGACACTCAGGGAGGCTAGTGGACAGTTAGTGGGGCCATTAACAGAGATATTTAGGATGTCGCTGGCCATGGGGGTGGTACCAAAGGATTGGAGGGTGGCGCAAGTGGTTCCTCAGTTTAAGAAAGGGTCCAAATGCAAACCTGGGAATTCTAGGCCTGTAAGTCTGACGTCTGTGGTGGGCAAGTTGATGGAAAGTGTTCTGAGGGATGCTATTTACAAATTTTTGGAGGTACAGGGATTGATAGGGAGTAATCAGCATGGTTTTGTCAGGGGTAGATCATGCTTGACAAACCTGATTGAGTTCTTCGAGGGGGTTACAAAAAAGGTTGATGAAGGGAAAGCTGTGGATGT
This sequence comes from Narcine bancroftii, assembly GCF_036971445.1. Lineage (NCBI taxonomy): Eukaryota > Metazoa > Chordata > Chondrichthyes > Torpediniformes > Narcinidae > Narcine > Narcine bancroftii. The sequence goes on along the minus strand of NC_091479.1, from coordinate 60,467,972 downwards.
TGTCTATTTGGACTTTAGTAAAGCTTTTGACAAAGTTCCCCACAGGAGGTTAGGAAAAAAGGTGGAGGCATTAGGTATAAATAAGGAGGTAGTGAAATGGATTCAGCAGTGGTTGGATGGGAGGTGTCAGAGAGTAGTGGTAGAAAATTGTTTGTCCAATTGGAGGCCGGTGACTAATGGAGTTCCTCAGGGTTCGGTCCTGGGTCCACTATTATTTGTTATATATATTAACGATCTGGATGTAGGGGTGGAGAATTGGATAAGCAAGTTTGCGGATGACACAAAGATTGGTGGTGTTGTGGACAGTGAGGTAGATTACCATAGATTAAAAGGTGATTTAGGAAGGCTGGAGGTGTGGGCTGAGAAATGGCTGATGGAATTTAATACTGATAAATGTGAGGTGCTACATTTTGGAAAGGCAAATTTAAATAGGTCATATACATTGAATGGTAGACAATTGAGGAGTGCAGAGCAACAAAGGGATTTAGGAGTTATGGTAAATAGTACCCTCAAGGCTGATACTCAGGTAGATGGTGTGGTGAAGAAGGCATTTGGAATGTTGGCCTTCATAAATCGGAGTATTGAATTCAAGAGTAGGGAGGTTATGATGAAATTGTAAATTTGGAGTACTGTGTACAGTTTTGGTCACCAAATTATAGGAAAGATATAAACAAAATAGAGAGAGTGCAGAGAAGGTTCACGAGAATGTTGACAGGATTTCAGGGTCTGAGTTACAGGGAAAGGTTGTGCAGACTGGGACTTTTTTCTCTGGAGCGTAGAAGATTGAGAGGGGACTTGATAGAGGTGTTTAAGATTTTAAAAGGGACAGACAGAGTAAATGTGGATAGGCTTTTTCAATTAAGAAAGGGGGAGATTCAAACTAGAGGACATGGTTTAAGATTGAAGGGGGAAAATTATAAGGGGAACATGAGGGGAAATTTCTTTACGCAGAGGGTGGTGGGGATGTGGAATGAGCTTCCGGCAGACATGATCGAGGTGAGATTATTGGTTACATTTAAGGAAAGACTGGATCGTTACATGGATAGGAGGGGACTAGAGGGGTATGGACCGGGTTCTGGTCAGTGGGACTAGAGGGTGGGGATTTGCTACGGCATGGACTAGTAGGGCCGAACTGGCTTGTTTTGTGCTGTAAGTGGTTATATGATTATATGGTTATATGGGAGGGGCCGGCTCAAGGTCTATATCAGGTTGGTTGATTGACAGCCAGCCAGGTGGAATTAGCCTCCCAGGTGGTCTGCCTGCAGATATAAAGGTTGCCCCCTGCAGTAGGCTGGTGGTTGTAACACCACAGCACTTATTCTCATCGATAAAAATCTAAGAGTGTAATTTAAATATTATATCCAAGAATAAAGCAAACACTCACAAGTTTTAACATTCATAAAATGGGTGTTTACCTTCCTTTATTCGGCTCTATAACTGTTCTCCATGGTCCCCTTCTTCTTCCCAGAATTCCCCTCACACCCCCCCCCCCACCTTTCTTAGCTATTGGCTCACCGCACACGTGTCATCACAACTCACCATTCTAACTGAGTCTGTGTGTTACCAACAGCTGTTGCCTTACACATATGCACCACTCGGATGCATCACTCCGAGTGAACACCTCACTGGTAGGTGCGCAACCACGACTGCCCCTCAACCTTGGAGACACACGAGGAGGTGATTACCTGGGTGCACTCAGCTACAAAATGGTCTGGTGGGCAAGAGAGTCTGTCCCAATCTAGTTTGATATTCCCAGGCATCAGAGGACCCGACAGGCAGGGGTTCAGACGTCAAATATCAATGTCAAAGTGAATGGGGCATCGATATACACTGGTTTTAAATTATCAATGGCAACAGAACCAGCAGTGGTGGCACAGTTGATGTAGCAGTTGGCGCAACACCATTACATTGCCAGCAATTGGGACTGGGGTTCGAATCCCATGCTGTCTGTAAGGAGCTTGTACGTTCTCTCCTGTCTATCTATGTCGATTTTCTCTGTGCGTTCCAGTTTCCTCCCACTTTCAAAATGTACCAGTGGTTGTAGGTTAACTGGGTGGCATGAACTAGTGGGCCGAGATGGTCTGTTACCATGCTGTATTCCACCAGATCATAAAATATTTAGGATGTCATTCCATGACCTTGTAGGGGCCATCGTATACGGACTGGAGCTGCAGGCGAACTGTGTCATGATGCACGAACTCGATTGCAGTGTTGCAAGTCATATAGCACATAAACCGCGGCTGGCGAACATCGGGTAGGAGTTGGTCTTAACACCTGCATATTCTTCCAAAGACGGTGAACACAACTTGGCTCAAACAGCGGAGTCCTAATGTGCGGCTCCACAAGTTCACCTGGTACAGTTAGTGTGGTGCCAGACACCAACTCCACAGCTGAATACCCAAGGTATTTTAACTATGCGCACACCAAGGAAGACCATGGGTAGATGCTCGCTCCGAAGAGATACATCACCTCCTGCTGTTAATGCAGTCTTCAACTGTCGGTGGAATCATCCATGAGGCTGTTGGACTGTGGATGGTAGGGTGTCGTACGAATGCAGGTGGTGCCTAACAAATCCATGAGAGCTTGAAACAACACTGATTCATATTGAGCCCCTCAATCCATGCTAATAGTGTCTGGGACACATAAAGAACGAACCCAACCATCAATGAATCAATTAAAGCCCGAGCAAGTCTCTGCAGAGATTATGATGACAGAAAAGGTGACATGTTTAGTGTATCGGTTAGCACAATGCCTTTACAGCATCAACGATCGGAATCGGACCTCGGTTCAAATCCTGCACTGTCTTTAAGTGTTCTCCCTGTGTCTGCATGGGCTTTCTTCAGGGTTTCCTCCCACCCTTCAAAAAAAACACACTGGAGTGTAGGTTAATGGGATGTGATTTGGGCAGTATAGACTCATAGGGCCAAATTGGCCAGCTACAGTGCTTTATTTCTAATTTCATTTAATGTGGTAGCTCAGTCCTCACATGCGAGTAGATAAGTGAATCCTCTCGATGGAGGGAGCAGATAACCAAATCCAAGTGCACATGAGCAAAACAAGAAATTGGAACTGAAAAATCTCCAAGCCTGTGCTTTGTGTGTTTTGAGACCTTTGAACGCTGGCTCATCCTTGTCCATTCTCTAACACCCCACTTGATGCGTGTCCAAATAAAACAATCCTTAATCAATCTCACCCATGCTTTTCTGCCTGGGTGGGAACATAAAAAACTCCCGCCACATTGTTGCAGGTACAAAAGGCCTTGGTCGACCTGTGGAAAAGTCACATGCTAGTGTCTCACCAAAGTCATCTTTGAGGTGCAGACCTGCGTTGGTCTAACGGTACCGAATGAGATCAGGATCAATGTGCTGCTATGAGCCATTTTCATGAAATCAGTGACCTCCGTCGTATGTAAGGCATCAATGTCTTGTCCTGACAGGGTGTCAGCCACCGAATTTCCCTTCGATGTCTGAGGGAAATTGCAGAATGAAATCTAAATGCTCTACCTCACAGGGTGAATAGTAGTGTTCGCGCAGTGTTATGTATGCGGTTGGTGGTCAGTATAAATGATAAAAACTCATCCTTCCAACCACAAATGGAAATGCTGCACTGCATAGTTGATCGTGCCCAAAAGTACTGCATTTTAATTGAGCAGGTGAAAATTCAGTTGTGAAGAATGCCAGCAGCTCTGATGTCCCACCAATTTTTTTGCTCTAAACAACACCCACTGCACTCTCAGAGGTATCCGTGGTGAGAGAGAAGACAACATTGGGCTTCTGATGCACCCCTGAAAGCGCGGATGGCCTCATCGTCCAAGTGCAATGGTCTTTGAGTAGTTGACTTATCAGGTCAGGGGCAAGAGGAACGCAGCCACTTTAGGTTAGAAATGATGGTAGAAATGAACCATTTTGCAAAACTGCCGCAACTGGCCAAATGTAATCTCGAATTTCCTGTACCTTCGCATTTTCTGGCAAGATTGTCATGTTGGGAAGAGCATCAGGTTCGAATGGTTCACAGAGAGACATGTCTGGACATAAGTGTTACAATCACACGCAACTTTTATTAAAACACGGGAAACAAATGGGGGGGAAGGAACGTTAAACTGTCTTCCATTAATAATTCTATTTTTGCAATGATATAGACATTCACCTCAGACTTTGGTTGGACTCCAATAACAGTAAACCTATACTCGACCTGCTCACACACTACAAACAGGGACTCTTACACACATCCGGTTCCTTAGGTAACAGGCTTGTAGTTGTCTACAAGCACTGATCTAATACAGTATTATGACTCAGCTTCAGTGTAGTGCACACCTTACCCATGACACTTCCAGCAATGTCCACAGTAGCGACCTGGCGTGGAGTTATGTCCAGGACTTACACCATGAGGCAGAGAGAGAGAAAATGTGCTGTGTGATGGTGTGGTATATGGTGCTAATCTGTCCTTCTATCCAATAATGACCCAAGGTGATTGAATTTAGTCAATGGCAAGGTGTGGGTGGCTGGAGTCCAACCTTGATTGACAGATGATGTGACTTCTAAATAAGTTTCAGATGGGGACAACACATGACCACCCATAATATACACATTCCAGACAAGCAGCAAGGTCATGATTCCTCCACATACAACATTCCACCCTTCGGATGTCACATTACTCTGCAAACATTGCAAAGACAATCGAAAACTCTATGTACATGTAATAACTATAAAAACAGAAAAAGAGAGAAAAAAAACCCAAAAGATGTATTAAAAAACAATACCAATCAAGCAGATTAATATATACACAAGGGCCATATGCTAGACAAGTCACATAATCAAATTTAATGACAACGCCTCAACAGCTCTCCACCCCTCCCCCAAGCCCAAACAGGGTCGTTGTGTTTCCAATGGAGCAAGGCGTTGTAGGAGCTACTCCCCCAGTGTCAGAGGGGAATGTAGAGAAAGAAATATGTCTGGACATCGACTCACATGCCTGGTTTCTTCAGCTTGGCTGCTAAATGTGAGCACCCTTACCACCAACGTCTATGAGCAGGCAATGCAAGGTTGTCCATCAGATTCCAGAACCCTCTCTTGCCTTGCGCATGCCCCCCCCCCCCCCTTAGCCTCACAATTGGGCACTCCCCAAGTGCTGTGCTGCACCTAGATGCTGTTGCCATGCTATCCTGTGGTGAGGCAGGAGGCAGGCCGGCAGACATATATCCAGGGTGTACCCAGGGCACCCCACTTTCCTGGGATGTCATCCTACACCAGGAAGCTGTTCCTGCACGCGTTTCCTTTAAATGGGACCCACAAGTGCCTGTGTGGGTTAACTGTAATGAGAGTCAGGAGGAGTTGGGACTGAAAGTTGGCCAAATTGTGATTTTAAATAAAAGCTGCTGAAGCCCTCACCCCACGAGGCATTTGTTTCTGTTAATGGGAGGGCTGGGGAATTGCTGAGTGGTACAAAATATATACAATCATTCCTGCTAGTTTGTGATGTGTAATATCATCTAAGATCTATAACATTGTAATTAAAAGCTGAAACTACAATTTCCTGAGTGTGTTGAGACGTTATCTAGTGTAGATACCACAGTTCAGGGTGTTATTGAATAAAAGGGTCCATTACAAAGGCTGGACTTGGAAACAAAGGATGTGTCCATGTTACGCTGGAATATCCAGTGATAACATTTCCATGGCAACAGGTGTTGCCTGTCTTGCTGAGAATTCTTTGCATAAAAAGTGACAGACAACGTCTTACCGGATGCTGGAACAGTACTGGCTGAAATCAGTGATGTGATCACACCAGTCTGTTGAGTGTTTCATAGACCCGCACATTGAGAAGAGGAGCAGCTTGAAGGGTAGTCTTCATCTGTGGACCGGGGTGGTGGGGAGAGGTGGTGGTTGGGAGAGTTCACAAGATAGATTAGTCAGGGGCCACCTCTGGTGGGGAGGACCAGAGGGAAGGCAAGTCCAGGTCAGAGTGGGCATCACATGGAAAGCTCCACCCCTAAGGGGATTCCCCCCACAATGCTCTCTTCAGGGAGCACCCATCTCCGTAAGTCACCAGCAGGGTGACATCGCCGAACTTCCCCTTGCTCTCAACTCCCTGTACTTCGGTCCACCCAGTGGTGGTGGTGGTGGTGGTGGTGGGGGGGTGGGGGGGGGTGGTTGGCAGTCATGGCTTCCTAGACTGCCTTCCCAGTTGCCAGTTCCATGAGGGCTCAAGACCACCCTCTCAGGTTGGGGAGTGCAGTGGTGACTAAATAGTCCACCAAGCCACCAGTCACCTTCATGCTCCCTGCGAGGTGATGCTCACAGGTGCCCCCATAGATACCCATACCCACACCCTTAACACCCTGCATCACAATGCCAACAGTGTGCCACTGCGGCCAGCTGTGTCAGCTCCATTCGAGGAGGACAGTGAACCTGGACTGGACCGCAGTCACCACAGGGTGGTGCCATTATCAACCCCTTCTGGCTGAACCTGCAAAGTGTTGGCAATCATCTGTGGGTCAGACAGACCACCAAGAGCATTCGCTTCCCGATGAGAGAGCAGAGAATTCGGGGCCTCCTCATCTCTCAACTGAAGCAGCAGCATAGCTAACTAAACGTTTACTTGGTTGCTGCCGGTATCGGTCCCCTCACCTGGTTAGCCCATTAGCAGATTCGTCCTAGGACTTCATTAACTCACAGTGGCCATCTACATGCCTCACTTTTTGGAGGGTTGGCATGGTGCCCTTGTGGCAGATCTGGGAGAGTGTGGTCACTGGTCAGACATGTAAAGGCTCAGGAACGCAGGGTGGAGGAGGAAGTGTGTCGTGGGATTTAGTTTACTCAGGGTTATTACCATCCATCCACACATACCCACCCCCCAAACACATGTCGATTCTCTCCCCCCACTGGTCAATGCCTCAGATTTTTCTGAGTCAAGCTATGAACCAGACCAGCGAGCTGCTTGGAGTTGCTGTGTTTCAATCAGCTTGGAAACTGCCTCCGTGATTTTAATTTCTTGGTTGGCCACTCGCATTTGGGCAGTCTACGCTAGCTCCTCTAGTGCATTCTGGCTCCCTATCTTTTTGGGTGTTCTGATTACTTAAATTGGACATGATACCCCACTGGCGCTTAATTAGGGATATTAGTAACCACAGGGCTTCCCACAACTCCCCTAGCCTTGGGAAACCCCACCAAGTGGCGCCCTATCTTCTGTCTGTGGAGGTCCAACCTGTCGACTCAATTGACTAGCCACCATTGGTGCACCCGGGGATTTTATACTCCGATCCCAGGGTCCTTTCCTTATCTGTGGGTCACCTCCTACTGCCCCTGTTGGTGAGCAGGTACACATGCACCCGACAGGACACACTTGCTAATACAATCTCCCACATTGTTAGTATGATCTTCCACTCCCACATGGTTAAACTTCCATGTGTCCAGCCAAAACTCTTTGAACCCTGCTCACAGCACCAGTGGTTGTGTTGAGAAGAGTATCAGGTTCGGTGGGTTCAGAGAGAGACAAGTTTGGACACAAGTGTTACAATCACACACAACTTTTATTAACACAAGGGAAACCAACAGGTGAACATTAAACGGTACTCATTACTAATTAACGTAAGAGACAATACAGATGTTCACTTCGGACTTTGGTTGGACTCCGACAATAATGAACCTACACTCAACCCACTCACGCATTACAGGGATTCCTACACACACCTGGTTCCCTGTACCAACAGGGGTGCGGCTCTCTGCAGGTATTAATCTATTCCAGTATTACAGCTCAGCTTCAATGTAGTGCAGAGATATCTACTTTAGCAACCTGGCATGGAGTGATGTCCGGGGCTTGGACCACTAGGAAGAGAGAAAGTATGTGCTGTGTGTTGGTGTTCTATACAGTGCTAATCTGTGCTTCTAGCCAATAATAGTCCTAGGTGATTTAAATTAGCCAATGGCAAGGTGAACACAAATGGGTGGTCAGAGTCCAACCTTAACTGACAGGTGATGTGACTTCTGAACAAGTTCAGACCAGGACAGCACATGACAACCTGCAATCCACACATCCCAGACAGGCAGAGAGGCCACATTTTCTCCACACACAACAAAGATGTCATCTTTTATAACCTTGTGCCAGTAAAACAGCTCAGAGACCCCAAAAATGCACTTGGACAGATTGATAACGATGCCAAGCCCATCGAATCTCTGGAATTGTTTCAGAAGATGTTCCTTGTGTTCCTGTTCTTTGGCACTCACCACGAGGAAGTTATTAATGAAAGTAAACACGAAATCGAAACCAGATTAAGATGTGATCCATAAATCTCTGAACTGCATTCTGTAACCCAAATTGCATTCGGAGAAACTTGAATGTTCCAAAAAGAGTAATCTCTGCCATCTTGGCAATATCGGAAGGTTCCACTGTAATCTGACAGTAAGCTTGCACCAAGTCTATTTTAATGAATACCTGTTTACTGTGCAGGTTGGGTGAGATGCATTGATCAGGGACAGTGACCTTATTCAGCACATGGTAATCACATGGTCACCAATCTCCCAGAGACGACTTCTATGCAGTGGTGAAGCCCAGTCGCTATTGGATCAATGAAAAATTCCCAGCTCCTGTATATGATCGAACTCTCCCTTTGCGATCTTGAAGCAGTCCAGGGACAATCTACCCGCATGTGCTGAAAGCCGGGGGACCATGGGTTTCTATATGGTGGGTAACTGCATTTTTATATCTCTGCGCCGATAAACAAGGGAAGTGCTTGAGCAATCTTTGAAAAGGGCAGGTAGTCAGTTGGAGATCTGTGAGATGGTTGATGAGTTTTGATGATGAAGAAATGCAGCTCACTTGAAAACAACAGAGCTAGACAGCTAGTCTTTAAATCTAGGAGCAGAGCAAAACACGATAGAAAATCTGCGACTGTGAAAACCAAACAGACTAGATACGAAACCCAAAATCCAGCATAAGTGATCACTGGCCGTACGTCTGATATGGGAATCATTTGCAGCAGATAGAACACAGTACGTGTTAGCGTGTGCATGTCCTTGAGAAGTAAGTGAGACCTCAGAGGCTTCTGTACCACAATCCATCAGATTGTCTTTCTTTCCTTTTTTTAAAATAATTTTTTTATTTTTCACACTGTGAACCATATCAACCAAAATATATACAAATGTTTCTCATTAAATATACACAGTGGCATTTTCTCCCCTTCACCCCCCCCCCCCCCCACCTTCCCACCCCACTCCAAAACGAATAAAAAAAATAAAAATTCAACATATACAATAAAACCACAAAACAATGTCATAACACAATGAAAATTAAACAAGAAAATTGTGTCATCTACTTTTACACACTGGGCCAAGTCGTTTTGTCTTATCATTTTAGGGGATGGAGGTCCACGGTAGGCCCTCTCTGTTATGTTTCATGTACAGTTCCCAAATTTGTTCCAATAATGTGACTTTATTTTTTTAATTATATGTTATTTTTTCCAATGGAATACATTTATTCATTTCCATGTACCATTGTTGTACTCTCAGGCTCTCTTCTGATTTCCAAGTTGACATTATACATTTTTTTGCTACTGCTAAGGCTATCATAATGAATCTTTTTTGCACTTTATCCAATTTGAGGTCTAATTCCTTACTTCTTATATTACTTAGAAGATAGATGTCTGGATTTTTTGGTATGTTGCTTTTTGTGATTTTGTTTAATATCTGATTTAGATCTTCCCAAAACTTTTTCACTTTCTCACATGCCCAAATTGCATGTACTGTTGTTCCCGTTTCCTTTTTACAGCGAAAACATCTATCTGATAATGTTGGATCCATTTTTTTAAACCTTTGGGGCGTGATATATAACCTGTGTAACCAATTATACTGTATCATACCTAACCTTGTGTTTATTATATTCTTCATACTTACAGAACATAACTTTTCCCATGTTTCATTTTTTATCTTTATGTTTAAATCCTTTTCCCACTTTTGTTTGGGTTTATGGCTTATTTCATCATTTTCCTTATCTTGCAGCTTAATGTACATGCTCGTTATAAATCTTTTAATTATCAATGTCTGTAATCACATTTTCAAAGCTGCTTCCTTCTGGTAATCTCAGTCTGTTTTCCAATTTATCCTTTAAGTATGCTTTCAGTTGATAATATGCAAACATTGTACCATGAGTTATTCCATATTTGTACTTCAACTGTTCAAATGTTAATAAATTATTTCCCAAAAAAAACAATTTTCTATTCTTTTAATTCCTTTTTTTCTCCCATTCTCTAAAGGAAAGGTTATCTATTGTAAAAGGGATTAATTGATTTTGCATCAAATGTAATTTTGCATCAAATGTAATTCTTATTTTTCGAAGTGAATCTTCCATATATTGAGTAAATGATGCAGTACTGGTGAGCTTTTTATTGTATCATCTTTTCATCCCACTTATAGAGTATATGTTCTGGTACCTTCTCCCCTATTTTATCTAGTTCTATCTTAGTCCAGTCTGGTTTTTCCCTTGTCTGGTAAAAATCTGATAAATACCTTAATTGTGCTGCTCTATAATAATTTTTAAAGTTTGGTAACTGCAAACCACCTCAGTTGTACCTCTCTGTTAATTTATCTAACGCTATCCTCGGTTTCCCCCCTTTCCACAAGAATTTCCTTATTATTCTCTTTAGTTAATTAAAGAATTTCTCTGTTAAGGGAATTGGTAATGATTGAAATAAGTATTGTATTCTTGGGAAGACATTCATTTTAATGCAATTTACCCTCCCTATCAACGTTAGCGGTAATTCTTTCCAATGTTCTAAGTCTTCCTGCAATTTCTTTATTAGTGGCTGATAATTTAATTTGTACAGGTGGCTTAAGTTATTATCTAACCTAATACCTAGGTATCAGATTGCTTGTGTTTGTAATTTAAATGGTGATTCTTTTTAAAAATTCTATATAATCCGCATTACTCATTGGCATCACTTCACTTTTATATGCGTTGATTTTGTACCCCGATATTTCCCCATACTCCTTCAATTTCTTATGTAATTCTTTTATTGATATTTCTGGTTCTGTTAAGTATACTATGATGTCATCTCCAAATAAACTGATTTTATACTTCTTTATTTGTATCCCTTTTATTTTATTTTCTGTTCTTCTCAGTTCTGCCAATGGTTCTATTGCTAAAGCAAACAGTGAGGGGGATAATGGACATTATCAACTGCCTAGTTGACCTACTTAATTAAAAGTGACTCGATACATATCCATTTACTGTTTCCTTCGCCAATGGTCCATTATATAATGCTTTAATCCAATTAATATATTTTTCTGGTAGGTTGAACCTCTGTAATACTTTGAATAAATAATTCCATTTTACTCTGTCAAAGGCTTTTTCTGTGTCTAAAGCAACAGCCACTGTTGGCTTCTTATTTCCTTAAACTGCATGATTAATAAATTTACAGACATTATCCACTGTTCATCTTTTCTTAAATCCAGTTTGATCTTGTCTTACTATTTTTGGTACACAATCGGCCAATCTGTTTGCTAAAAATTTCGCTATTATCTTATAATCTGAGTTAAGTAGAGATATCAGTGCTGGTGTTAGTGGATCCTTCCCTGTCTTTGGTATTACTGTAATTATTGCTGTCTTACATGAATCTGGCAAGTTTTGTGTTTCTTCTATCTGGTTAATAACTCTTTAAATGTTTTATAGATTTCTATTGGTAATCCATCCTCTCCAGGCATTTTATTGTTTGGTAGCTTTTTTAATACATCCTGTACTTCCTCTATTTCAAATGCTTTTATCAGTTTGTTTTGTTCCTCTTCTTGCAATTTCATCAGTTCAATTTTAGCTAAAAACTCTTCTACTTTATCATCTTTCCCCTCGTTCTCAGTTTGGTATAATTGTTCATAAAATTCCTTAAAATTCTCATTAATCACCATTGGATTACATGTAATTTGTTTATCCTTTTTCCTTGATGCCAATACAGTTCTTGTAGCTTGTTCTGTTTTAAGTTGACAGGCTAATATTTTGTGTTTTTTCTACTAGTTCATAATACTTTTGCTTTATTTTCATTATGTTCTTCTCCACCTTATACGTTTGTAATGTTTCGTATTTTTTTTTGTCTGTCAATTCTCTCCTTTTTGTTAAATCATCCCTTTTTACTAGTTCCTTTTCTGAACTTACTATATCCCTTTCCAACTGCCCTATTTCTCAATTGTAGTCCTTTTTCATCTTAGTTACATAACTTATTATCTGCCCTCTAATGAAGGCTTTCATTGCGTCCCATAATATAAATTTGTCTTTCACTGATTCCGTATTTATTTCAAAATTTGTTTTAATTTGGCATTCAATAAACTCTCTAAATTCCTGCCTTTTAAGTAGCATGGAGTTTAACCTCCATCTATATGTTCTTGGTGGGATGTCCTCTAGTTCTATTGCTAATAACAGTGGTGAATGATCAGATAGTAATCTAGCTTTATATTCAGTTTTCCTAATTCTCCCTTGAATATGGGCCAACAACAAAAACATATCTATCCTTGAGTATGTTTTATGCCTACTTGAATAATATGAGTATTCCTTCTCCCTTGGGTGCTGCCTCCTCCATATATCCATGAGCTTCATTTCCTGTATTGATTTAAGCATAAATTTGGCCACTTTATTCCTTTTGCTAATCTTTCAACCAGTTTTATCCAACATTGGATCCAAATTGGTTAAAATCCCTTCCTATCAATATATTTCCTTGTGTATCTACAATCTTCAAAAAAATATCCTGCATAAACTTTTGATCCTCTTCATTAGGTGCCTTTATATTGAGCAAATTCCAAAATTCTGAATATATCTGAGACTTTATCAATACATACCTTCCTGCTGGATCTATTATTTCCTCCTCTATTTTGATTGGTACATTTTTATTAATTAATATAGCTACACCTCTAGCTTTTGAATTATATGATGCTGCCGCTACATGCCCTTCCCAGTCTCTCTTTAATTTGTTATGTTCCACTTCAGTTAGATGCATTTCCTGCACAAATGCTATATCTATTTTTTTCTTTTTTCAGTAAATTTAATAGCCTCTTCCTTTTAATTTGGTTATGTATTCCATTAATGTTTATAGTCATATAGTTCAACATGGCCATCTCATATCCTGTTTCCACCTCATTTCCGCTTCCTCACCACCATCTTCCCCCTTTTCATCTGTTTTCCCTTTTTAAACTCAATGTATGACAACATATTTAAAACATAAAATACTCTAACAACTACCACATCCAATATTCCCTTAACCCCAAATATCCCCCCCCCCTTTCCGAGTTGGCCCTTATCCCTTGCTGGGCAACCACAACTCCCCTTTCCAATTGGATTGTAAATCTGCTCGCAAGCACCAACTGATTTTGCAGTGACGGCTATTCTCTACTCCCCCAACACCCCCCAGAAAACCCTTTTTTTTTTAATCTTTTTTTTTTTTTTTTTTTTTTTTTTTTTTTTTTTTTACACACATATAACAAAGTTCTCCCTTTTTTTTTCTTCCCATCTCTTTCCCTTCTTTAGTTCTTCACTTCTACATTGTTATTACATCTTTATATATATTTTATCACCATTCTTCATTCTTGTTACATCTCTCCTATCCTGCAATCGTTCTGCAAATTCTTGTGCTTCCTCTGGATCTGAGAAAAGTTTGCTTTGCTCCCCAGGGATAAATATTTTAAGCACAGCTGGATGTCTTAACATAAATTTATAACCTTTTTTTCCATAGGATTGATTTTGCTGTATTAAACTCCTTCCTCTTCTTTAACAGTTCAAAACTTATGTCTGGGTAAAAAAATATTTTTGACCCTTGTATTCCAATGGTTTATTGTCTTCTCTAATTTTATTCCTTGCCTGCTCCAGTATATTTTCTCTTGTCGTATATCTCAAAAGCTTTACTAAAATGGATCTTGGTTTTTGATGTGTCTGTGATTTCGGAGCTAGTGTTCTGTGTGCCCTTTCTATTTCCATTCCTTCCTGTATTTCTGTCATTCCCAGGACCTTTGGGATCCATTCTTTTATAAATTCCTTTATATCTGTGCCTTCTTTACCCTCCTTTAGGCCCACTATTTTTATGTTGTTTCGCCTACTATAATTTTCCAACGTATCAATTTTCTGAGCTAACAACTCTTGTGACTAATTTTTTTTTAAATCACTTTCTTCCAATTTCCTCATAAGTCATTTACTTCCAATTCTAGTAATTTCCCGCTCTTCCACATTTACTCTTTTCCCTATTTCTGTCATGACTAGCTCTAATCTTTGCACTTTATCTTCTGTTCTTTTCATTTTTCTTTTAATTACACTAAATTATGACAACCATTCTTTTAATGCTCTCATTTGTTCTTGAAAAAAAGCTTTATCTATGTTCATCTGTTTTTCCTTCTATTTCTCTGTTAAGATCTGGTTCTTCTTCTACCTCTTCTTCTGTGTCTGTTCCTGTGTTTGTGTATTCTTCTCTTCTTTGTATCCGTATCTCTTCTGACTTTCCTGATGAGTTGCTTGTCTCACTTTGACGGGCCTCTTCTTGCTTGGCCTCTTCTTCTGGGCTACTCATCTGTTGGGCCTCCTGCTGCTGTTCTTCTTTCCTTTCATTCCCTCTCCTGCTGCTTTCCTCTTCTTCCAGCTGAGAGCCCTGGTATTGGGCGTCCCTCAGCTGGTCACACTGTGGTTGCCCACTCTTCAGCTGAGCCCCCCTCCATCGATGTTCTCCTTCTCCTTAGTTTGAGCACTGCACATGCACAACTCCTCGCATATGCGCAGTTGCACACTTTTGTTTTGCTCAGAGAGCCATTTTTGCAGCCCAGCGGTCGGGGGGTCGTGACTCTGCGGGGCCGTCACCAACCTCTGAGATCGGGTGCTCTTCTCCACCACGGCTCCCTGTTTCTTTGTACAGGTAAGGTCTTCTACTTTCTTTTCCGGCATCTTTTCTTCCTCTTTTTTTTCCCGTTGTTTTTACCTTTTCCTTCTTGGGTGCCATTTTCTTTTTTTTCTCTACAACTTTATCTTTTATTTCGTATTTATTGAGCTTTGTCTTTTCTTCACTTTTTTTCCTTCTTTTCTGGAGAGGGCTGGTATTACCCGACTGGCCACTACTCCATCACGTAACTCCTCCCTGAGATTCTTTCTTTCCGAGAGAGGAAAAGACAGCAGATGTGCCCAGGAGCAGTAGTTGCCTCCACTGCCGTGCCACCTCATTTCCAAGGCACCGTCTATCAAAGTCACACAGTGCTGGCACAACCAAGCTGCAGTACCAAATTTTCTGTGTCTCCAATAGAGATGTTCTCCATTGCCTGTATCTAGCACAATTGCAATTAGGCCGGAAACGAGAAGAACCTCTTTGGGTCGATAAAGCTCGGACCTACTCAGTGAGTGTAATTTAAATATTATATCCAAGGATAAAGCCAACACTCAAGTTTTAACATCCATATTATGTTAATCATCCCTTTCCTACCTATTAGCTCATCCACACAAGCATCATTGCGACTCCTTGTTCTAACTGCGTGTGCACGTTACCAACGGCAGCCTGACTGCACACACCTCCCGTGCATGTCACTTCAATCGAACAACTTGCGGCACCAGGTGCAGATAGGTACGTGACCGCATAATCAATTTCTAAAGTAAATGGAGAAAGTATTCATCAGCACCACTCATTTGGTAAAATTTCTGGCATGAATGTCTTTATTCCTAGAAAAAATTTAACTGGCTGAGGTAAAATACTTCTTGTTCCTCATTTTGTTCATCAATAATAAAAAAATAATCAACGCACTAACACTGTATTACAAAGATTCAACTAAATTCTGGAGCAAAAAACACTTGCTCTACAAGACTTGATTGTCACGAACAGACAACACTCCTGAAGTTCACTTTATATTATACACTTCAAGTTAATTTCCGTAATAAAACACATTTAACAGATTGTCAACAGTTTGAATACTCCTTCATTTGACAGGACAACACTTCTGTCTCTGTAAACAGTGTTTTCCACAAATAAATTCTTCATTTTTTTTAATAAAAAGTAAATAATTATCTAAAGGTGATAATGACATTTACAAAAATTGTCTTCCAGATCTCAATGTAAACACCTTGGATTCGGTGATCCGTCATCTCATTTCAACGTGCCTGCTCACATTTGAAAATTATTTAGATCAAGAGGAACCTCATTCCTAAAGTTCAAGGAAAAATTACATTCTGATTTCACAAAATCACCTCCCTCGTGAAATCTTTTGCTGTAAAATTCTTAAACTCTTCTGCAGCCTTTGTGTGAAGACTTGATAGATCTTTCCGCAGTAAGTATTTGTAGTTTTCTGCAGTTCTTTCTCAAGTGGCTCCATGAGTGAATGGATGGGATCTTCTCCAAAAGGGTACTGTACAGATTGCAAGCACAGAAAAATGGCTCAACAATTAATTACATTGAAATAGCAAGAATTTTAAATAAATACATTTCTTCTGTTTACAAAGTAAGACCATTTGTGACAGAGTATATAAAAATGTTTTTGGGAGATAAATTAGGAAAGGTGTGTTAGAGTAGTTGACATATAAACACTTTAAAGCAGACCTTATTTAAAATACTGGAGCTCTGTTAATGCTAGACATATCAGCTCCAGAGCTTTTGCAAGAGCTTTGGAGAGTGCCCAAGAGACTTCACTAATGGATTGTTGTTTACAAAAGGCAACAGATGAAAGATCTTGTTGGAGCTGCAGATTGTCTGGAGAAGGTCATGTGGTTTTGCAAGCAGAGAGAGTCAAAAAGGCTTTCTCTCAGAGAGAGACACACAGAGATCACTTTAGTGTTACAGTCAGCAGACAGCAGCTGGGACTGGAACAGGATGAACTGGCAAGCTTGAGAAAAGCCCCATTTTGAAGATGGCCTGGACAAAGCCCTTGAGGTTCATGCAAGAGGAGAGGACTGGCTGTCTAATGTTTCCCTTGGAATAAGAGACACAAAAAGGCACTCTGTGGTGACCTGAAAGAAAGAGGTTATCATCTGGAGAAGACTGAAGGAGGCAAGTTTCATCAGCAAGACATTGAGATGACTGATGGAAGTACATCAGTTGTGGATGTCCTGGAACAACACATCTCTCTCTGAAAACTGACAAGAACCTTCCTGAGCAGTAACCATTTAGCTTTCAAGCACCAAAGCCTGGTGAACTTTATAAATGTTAAATTCTGTGCACAGAATAAGAATTGCCTGCAACCAGTGAACTTGGAGGAATGAGAAGTGAGATTGGACTGTGAACCAAAGATCTTTTCTGAACTTACACACACACACACACATTACACACACGTGCACTTAGAATTAGAAGGGGGTTAAGTTAGGTTAGTTATGATAAGTTAAAGTGTGATTCTATTTTCATGTTTAAAGATTATTAAAAGCAATCTTTATTTAAGTAACCCTTTGTCTTGGTGAATATCTATTGCTGCTGAGATTTGGCGTCCTCTGGGCTTGTAACAAATTGAATATCAGAGGATGTACCCAAATTCTCTTCAGGAATTCAAAAGCAGCTGAATAGATATGATAGAAATCACTAAAATATTACTGTAAGAGTTTCTTTAAAAAAACTGAAATAATTTGCCCAGGCTCATTGTGCTCTGGTAGGATGCTTTCAGTATTGTCAAAGGACAACCAAATTTACCACCTGGTTGAGCAAATGGGCTGTGAAAAACAAAGGCGGACAGAGGAGGAAGTTCTGCTGAAGAAGTGAGCGCCAGTATTCACATTAAAAAAGGATAACCACAAGAATTAACCTCTCAGCACATCAAAGAGTGGCATCAGTTTGCGTGGAGCTAAGAAACAAGGGGCAGAATCCATTGGTAGGAGATGGACGTACAGCAGAATATAAACATCAAGACATTTGAGAAGCATGCAACAAGGTTAATCATGTAATCATACACATTAATTTATATCCACTGGTTAAATCAAATTAGCAGTAATATTATGGAAGGCAAATTTATGGTGTGTATAAGAGAGGAGAATTAGTATTTTGAGAAATCAAAAGGGAAACAGACTATTTTAGATTGAGTGAAAATTTTCTTGGTTTTATTTTAGATCTGGTGGTGTGTAATGAAAGAATTATTTGATGATCTGTTAGTTAAGCGGCCTTCAGGGATCAATAGGGGAGAATGGGAATCCACAATTAATAAGCTTGTCAGAACATTAGCTACTAATACACAGCTAACAAATAAATACATACCTTCAAGCAAAATAGATCGATAGAACCATATATTACAACACAGAAAAAGGCCTTTCAGCCCATCTCACCCATGCCGAACTATTTACTGCACCTCGTCCCATCGACCAACACCTGAACCGTAGGCCTCCATACCTATCCCATCCAGATCCTACCCAATCGTCTCTTAAATGACAAAATTGAATCTGCATCCAATACCTCTGCTGATAGTTTGTTGCACACTCCCACCTCTCTCCAGCCCCTTTCACACTTGCATCCCAGTAAATCAGCTGTTAAGGGTCCCAGGATAGGAATGGGGGTTTGGCCTTTCACATCAGACCACTCCTAACTGGGAACACTTTCAGACCAGCATTTCGTCTGTTCTACCTTTAATCGGAAGTGCTTGCAATGTTGCTGCCAGTTTCACACTTGCCTGATCTCAACGCCAGCGTCTGCAGATTCCGGGGATTGTACTAGGGGTCGAGGCCGGCAATCCCCGGCATGAGATGATGCTATCTGACACCGGCGTTGAGCAGATTTTGCTTTCACAATCCCAATTCCTGGGATCACTAGCAAGTGTGAAAGGGGCTTCTGTGTGAAGACACTCCCCCGAATGTTCCCCTCAAACATTTCACTTTTCACCCTTAACACATTTCCTCTAATTCTTGCCTTACCCAACCTCGGGGGAAATACCATGGTTTCATTTAGCCTATCTATACGACTCATAAATTTGTATACCTCTATGAAATCTTCTCTCATTCTCCCTATAACTCAGCTCTTTAATCAGCACTCTTTTAATCAAATGGGCAGTAATCCCATAGCCATCAGGTTGTACTGCATCAAAAGGTTTATAACATTGCCAGTAAAAGCAGGAAGCCTGCCACAAAAAAGACATTTCCAAGTTCATCAAAGGAGGGTCAAGACATGGATAAAGAATGGAAGAGTTGTATACGGTCATACAACATCAAAACAGATTGCAGGAGCTTCAACAGCTACTGTTATGGTTAATGTGAGTCTCTTGGAAATCAAGGCAGGAGGAATTAGACTAGGAAATGAATAGAAGACAGATCAGAGAAATAAAACAGTACATATATGTTCTGCCAAAACCCAGCAG
The DNA here is from genome assembly GCF_036971445.1 of Narcine bancroftii. Lineage (NCBI taxonomy): Eukaryota > Metazoa > Chordata > Chondrichthyes > Torpediniformes > Narcinidae > Narcine > Narcine bancroftii. The sequence goes on along the minus strand of NC_091479.1, from coordinate 60,448,722 downwards.
GTCACGCAGCATGCATACGAAGCAACAGGTAAACAATATTTTGGCCTTTCATCAAGGTATGAGCAAACCAAAAAAAAAAAGAAAAAGGGGTGCCCCCCCCTCCCCATTCGCTCACACCTTGAGGAAGGGCTCAGGCCCGAAACGTTGTTTACTCTTTGCTTCCCTTGGATGCTGCACCAGTTGCGGAGTTTCTCCCACACATTTGTGTATCACACTCGACTCCAGCATCTACAGACTTTCTCGTTTAACTCCAGAGAGATAAAACAAATGTTTTGTGTCTGTCTTCACTGAAGACACAGAGCCAGGAGCAAATTTAAAAAAAATGATGCTAAAGAAATCAGTATCTGGGTAAAAACTGCAGCATTGGAGAAATCAACAAAATTTACAGCTGATATATCCCCCAGGACTTGATGAAGATGCTGATGGAGGTTGTGGTTGCATTGGAGGGCATTTTACAAAATAGGGGAAATAGGTAATAAATGCCAACGTCTCTGAAATTCATAGCTGGAAAAGTTGTTGCTAGGTGAAGCAACAACCTGAGGTATCTGTCTGTCAGTTTCTCCACCAACTTTAAGACCTACAGCACGTATGCTCCCAGAGCCAACGGCTTAGCTGGTTTTCAATGTTTGTCAAGAGTTGGAGCATTCCTGATGTATCTGACAACTGCTTTGAAGATCACCTCCATTCAGTCCATAAGCATGACCTTGAGCTTTCCGTTGTCTATCAAATTAATTCTTCAACCCACTCCTATTGAAACCTATTGGTTTTAGGCTCCAATAAAGTCTGTTCAACAAAGTCAAATGACAGCTCAAGCAATACAACAGTATTTTCTCAAGATTCCTATATTTCTAATGCATTGTTATTTACAGAACATGTAATATTACATGAATATTACAAAGTCGCCATTTAGTGTCGACCAGCACTCCTTACAGTCTGATAGAGAGAAGCAAAAGAGAGTTCCTTCAGAGTAAATGAGTGTCCGTGGACTTGCCTCTAGTGCTCCCGCTACCTCTGTAGCCTCAACCCAACCTCCAGACCCAAACCTCTGTCACGATGAGGAAATCTTTAGTGCCCAAGGCCCCACAGGAGCCCTTCTTGCCCTCAGGACCCTTTCGAATCCTAACTCCCATGAACCAGTGCGGGCCCCCCACCCCGACCTGTGCTGAGCCCCTCCCTGGTCTGATGCTGTGGTCATCGTCCTGTAGTCTCCTCTGCTTCTGCTTCTCAAAGGGTGGAGGTGTTCTCCCAGTTTCTGGTGCTCAATGCCGGTCTCCAACCCCCTTGAGAAAACATTCGAGCACAGGTGTCACCCGTGCTTTCAGGATTTTAGTTTAAAAACACTGTTGGCTCCTCTAACACACCATTTCATGGTTGTACAGAGTCGCGGGCATTTGGACCGGGCCATTGGACCCTTTGGAGAAGTGCTGTGTATTCACTCTCCCGGGTTCACACCAGCGGCAGCTCTGCCAATTTTCTTTCTGTGAGGAACCCTGCAGCCTTCTCCACTTAAAGTTGAACTCAATAACTTCAGAGAATCAGCATTTCCAGTCTTAGAATCAATTAATTATTTTTAAAACCACTTCCCATTTTGGCTGATGTCACATTCAGTTACTTCTCCCCCACTTTGTATTCCCTCCAGCTCTATTCATTGTTATTCTCTCATAAATTCACCGCCTTCCTGGCTGCCTCGTTACTTTATTCACCCGAAAACAAATCTTCTCCTTGTTCTCTTCATTTCCTCCTCACCTAAAACTGGTTTAATTACTATCTGTTCCTTGTTCCATTAACCTTAATTGTTAACTGTGTTTTTCTTTTGAAGGATGCTACTTGACCTTGAATAAACCTAGTAAGAGAACCTAACAGCACAATGCAGGCCCTTCAGCCCACGATGTTTTGCTGAGCCTTGTAAACCTACTCCACAAGAAATCCAATGTTTCACCTGTAACACCACCTATCGCAAACATGGGGACGGTTTCCCCAGAGTATCTGCGCTCTGTCCACAGTGCCCACTCTAAGTTTCCGGTTCCTTGCCATTCCCACTTCCCTTCCCATTCCCACATTGACCACCCTTAGTCTTCTCCACCGCTAGAGTGCAGCCCACCTTAAAAAATATTCTTCTGCGATTATTTTCCAATTAAAGGTAACGAGACCCCCTTCTCCTCTTCCCAACTAGTTTCCCTTTCTCCCTGCTTAATTTCTGTCCCCTTCCAAACCACTCAATCCCCCAGCCCTAAATCCCTATCCATTCTCATTCCCCTCCTTCTCTTTTCTACTCTCTTCCACTGCATTTCTTTCCTCCTCTCATTTATCCTTCCCTCATAGATGCCAACCATTTTCCTTTTATCAGATTATAGCACTGGGTGCCTTTGTCCTTGCATATCATTCTGTTCATCTTCCACTTGACCCCTTGCCTCTCTCTCCTTTGGTCTGCTACCTGCCAATTAACTGAGTCTGTGTATCGCTGTTCACCCCTTCCTGTTTCACCAATTCCTCCATCCCGTCCTCATTATCCCTCCTCTGCACATTCAGTCGATGTTTTGAGGTCTCATTTCAAAACATCGATAATTCCCTTTCTCCTACAGACCCAAGTTCCTTCAGCAGATTGTTTGTTTTTTCAAGATTATATATTCATGGGCTGCTGAAGTGCAAGGGTCAGAACATTCTGCTAAAGTGGTACAGACAGTGGGAAGGCATCACGAACAACAAAAGTAACACCTTGCACTAAGTGTCTATCCTGGTAAAGTACTCAAATGTGAGGGATTGTTTCAGGGTTGACTGAAATTGGAAAAAAAAGACCAATACTGATATGGTGAAAGCACTCCAAGCATCTGTACATTTGTGGTTCAGGAAGGTAGAGAGGAAAGAATATTTCTTTTTATCAACTGATTAGGTTTGAAGTTGATCCTAGGATTGATATTAAAGTTGACAGCAAAAATGTAAAAAATCAAAATATCAGAATAAAATCTCTGCAAAATGGTCAGGTAACCCCACTGTGATTGAATTTCTGGACTGGTAACATAGTGGCCCAAAATTCAAATTCCTCCCTGACAACTGTAAAATTTTAACTCGGTTAAATCGATCAGGAATTAAACAAACTGGACATTAGTAATGATAAGTGTAAAACTACAAGTTGTCATTAAAAACCCATCTAGCTCAGTGATGTCCTTAAGGAGAGAAGCAAAACACGCCAGTCTGCAGACTCCACAGTTAACGTAAAAATACAAGGCTACAGAAACTCAGCAGGTCAAACAGCATTTTGGGCTTGACTCTTTCATCGAGGTACATTTATCATATCTTGAAGGGCTCAAGCCTGAAACGTTGATTATGTATCTTTATCTTTGCTCTGTAAAGTATGCTATTTGACCTGCTGAGTTTCTCCAGCATTTTTGTTTTTGCCTTAAGGAGAGAGATTAACAATAAGGGATGGACGATAAATGTTGACCATGCTAGTATGGCCAGAAACCATTAAAGGAAAACCTGCTTTTTATTATAATAGCAAAAAGTTTGCAATGCCCTCTCAAAAATCCATTTCCTATCTAACATGTTGGAAAGTACCACACCATGGTCATGCGAGTCCTCTTTGGGGTGCACGATACTTCCTTTCATATTTACGTCACTGCCCCAATAACAATCTTCTTGACCCAAGGACCAGAAGGAGAGCTGTGGTTTGTAACTTTGATTTGGTGAATGGAAGATTATATCACAGATAAATTGTTTAACAGTCTGTGATACATGAAACATTGCATGAAGTTATGAATTGTGGTTTTAATGAAAGACTCACTTATTTACATAGGTTAGTAGGTTATTGACCAAAGGAAATAATGGACATATAAAATACAAAGGCAAGTACTAATCACCTAATATTCATCACAGAATTCAATGAAAGACATTGTCACAATACAAAATAAAATACTTGTGTTGCAAACTCTTCAGCCATGGACGCTCAATTGACCTTGCCACCAGCGAAGACAGAATTAATGATCCTGGTCTAAATAACAATTAATCTGAGTGATCTCAATTAGACTTCATCATCTTAAAGAGACACAATCTACATTCTGGCAGCAGTAGAATTCATTGCAATTTGCATGCTGCAAGGTTCCTCACTAAATGAAATAGCAGTCACGAGCAAGGAGGATCAGTAATATTTGTTGAATACACCTTTGCCAATAAATCCACTGAGATTATTAGGCAATCTCTCTCTCATGTGCATGTTCTTTAAAAAAAAACTCTAATGTTTTAATGCTTCCAATGGATTGACCTTAATGCAAACATACGCAGAATACAAAATAAGATCGGTCAAAGGAAATTGCATTGAGTGATAAAAGCACTTTATATATACACAGGTTTATGACACTCACAGGACACACTGCAATCTACATTTTATAGCATGCACTTCCGTTGTAATCAATACAGACTCAACTCTTAAATTGGAGATATCTTAACTTCTATTGTTGCAATTGCTGTCTCAATGAAAAGCCAACTGGTTGATTTGCTATTTTTATTATCTGAATTTTAACTAAATTTCTGGGAATTGTCACAGCCTGAAAGATACTGACTAGCGAAATCTCTACACAAGCTTATGCATTTGAGGAGTCTCCTCCAATTACTGAACGTTCATTCAGAAAGCCAGTATTTGTGGCAAGTCTCTGAGCTTGACCAGATCACAATCTTCAAAAGAAATTCAAACTGTGACACTGTGTTGGGTATAATATTTACAGAGTGACAAAAATAAATGTTTAACACGATCACTTGTACAATCGTGGAAGTTGTACAGGCAAATACCTTGAGTGCTTCAGAAGCTTTTCTCTCTTTCATGTTACAGGTGCCCCTACTGGAGCACTGTTTTAGGGACATGAAAAATAGGAGAAAATTATATGATCGTCTCAACTCAGTTTCTTGACTGAATTTCTACGTCAACTCCACTTTACTGTCTTGTCCCCATAAACACTTTTCCAACTGAAGTAGCAGAACTTTAAGAATTTTTTAAACTGCTGAAAATTTGAGGTAATAATTGAAATTATTGTAAATAATTTGGTGTTGTGGTTAGCGCAACGCTGCTACAGCGCCTGCGATCGGGACTGGGGTTCAAATCCTGCGGTGCCTGTAAGGAGTTGGTTCGTTCTCCCCAGGTCTGCGTGGGTTTTCTCCGGGGGCTCCAGTTTCCTCCCACCGTTCAAGACGTATCGGGGGTTGTAAGTCAATTGGACAGCATGGGCTCATGGGCCAAAAGGCCTTTTACCGTGCTGTATTTCTAACACCATCAGTAGAGAGAGAAAAACAGAGCTAACATTTCAGAGAAATATAAACCCTCTAATCAAGTTGCCTTCATAAAATAGCCTCTGCTATTGTGAACTCATCTTTAACAGCTTCTTTACTGCCAAGAGATGAAAGATACACCTGGCAGTTCAGATGCATCTCAATAAAACCTTGAAAAATTGCACAAAAATGAACTTTAAAAAAATTTTACATGTAGACCTACAGCACAGGCCCTTCCGGCCCACGAGCCTGAGCCACCCAATTACCCTGTAACCTTCATATGTTTTGAGGATGGGAGGACACTGGAACCCCGAAGGAAACCCTCACAGACACTTGGGAGGATGTACAAACCCCTCAAAGACAGCGCCGGATGAATTCAATCCCTTTGAAATTAAATCTAACACACCATATTCGCCTCCCGTTGCTCAGTGGATGTTAGCCTTCTGTAATTCATGGACACAACATCTGCGAATGGAAAAAAATTACTTTTGCCATTTTTATCCAACCAAAGTCAATGGTTACACTTCACTTATTGCTACACCAGCTGTATGCTCAGTTAACCAGCTCATTGCCTTTGCAGCCTCTATCCTCCTTACAATTATTTCCCCATCAAGTTTCATTATCAGCAACTGGAACATCACCAGACCAACTTCATTCTGGTCATTGATAGATGTTAAGTAACAGACCCAAGCACCAATCACTGCAACATTCTGTTTAAAATTGACATAACCTTAATGACATCAGAGCTGCATGTTCTAGAGCTGCCTTTTATTTCTCGTGTCTAGGCATGTAGTGTTCCTCAGATGGGGGGACGTTACCCCGCCTAATCGTGACGTCATGGCTTGTTTACATTTAGAGAAGATTTGATGCTCCATTTCCGTTTGAATTCAAATTTTCAAACACCGTGGAAACTCTTTTTGAATTACTTTTATAATCTTTGATTTCTTATGAAGGTAGAAATGTTGACTAATTTGTCACTCTGATGAGAATTTTGTCTTCTTTTTTGGCAAAACAGCTTCTTTTTTGGTGGTGGATTTAGATTTTCATTTTTTTAAATATAATATCAATGCAATATAATCTATTTGATTAAAATCTGGGGAAAGCTTGGATGAAATGATATGATTTAAGTGTAATCTTGTAGCAGCAGCTACACAACCAGACGGGTTGAACTCAGTGAGCAGAACTGATTTATTGTAGGCTGCTGGGCTGGACATACTCCCAGCCTGGACCTGGCTGAAAACCGCACTGGGGGGCGCTGACGTCACCCGGGCGTCACATGATCCCCCAGCACGGGCTTCTAGCCCTGTGCTGAGAAGAAGGGAAAACACCCCCACCTCCGACGGCACCATTTTGGCCGGCTGCCCCGCCGCGTGGATTACAAGCGGGGCCGGTTCGCCTGCTTAGTGGTGAGCTGCCATAATGTACCTTTTTGACTTTGTACTCTGTATGTTTGGATGTGAAATTTCAATGTTAATAAAAATATTGAAAAAGAAAAAGTGAACAAGTTTTAGTTTGTATTCTAGTGTTTGAAAATGCTAATAAATGGCATCAAACAAGTAGTAAAGGGAATGATTGTGTGATGTATGTTAATGGGCACATAAAGAACTCACTACTACTGCTGCACACATGAATGAGAGGCCTTTCTGGACACACCTGCCAGAGCGCTGGTTTAATTGATGCAACTTTACCGCAGAATGAAAAAGAAAAAATATCCCAATGTGCATTGAACTAATTACAAGGGCTATTACTATTGATTTTTAGAGAAAAATAACTCCTGCTACTCTGTATTTTAATAATTGAAACCATTGCTCGAAAATTCAGACTTAAAACATTTAATGGAAGGCAAGTAAATAACATCATCTAGTTGAAAAATGAATTCCCAGCACAGCACCAGACCCAGAGGCAGTCAGATTGAATAAATTTCATAAGAAAATGCTTCTTTGCATCTTTATTAACATATTACAATTACATATTACAATGAATGGATAATTTCAAATTGAGTGAATAAAGAGCTTTAATTATTTTTGAGGCAACATCGAAAGAATACTTACATTTTTTATTGCTCTGTATACAGCCCTGAAAGCTGGCTGCTTCTCATCATGGTAGACTCCTCGATTTCCATGAAGGACAAAGATTCCTTCATCCTCTGCTGCTTTGCAGTTGCTGCCATACATACAGTGGTCTGGACGATAATTCCATTGACATGGGAAAATGAAGAGACTTTCTGCAATGAGGAAATGATAATGCTAAATTAGTTCACTGCAAGTTATGTCTCAAAGTAATCAGGACTTTGATATGCACAATTTGGATTTTTAACAGAAGTACACATGTTCCACATTCATTTTTCTGGTATGCACCAAATCTAAAAACATTCATTCAGCTTATTTGTAGTAACTTTTTTAAAAAAAATCATTTAACAGTCTGTACCATTTGAAATTAACATGGCATCAAACATTCTCCACTTAAACTACATTCACAAAAAATAAAATTACTTAAACTACAAATGCACATGAAAGGGCAAGACACAAAAATGCTGGAGAAACTCAGCAGATCATGCAGCATCCATAGGAAGTAAGGGCAAGCAAATTCGGCCTCAGGCCTTTATCAGGTACATGAATCAAAAGGTTAGGGAGGAGGAGGAGAGAAGAGAAAAGATCACTTCTCTGCATTTTTCTCTTCTACCCTCTCACATCTTTATCCACCTCTTACCCATTAGCCTGTTAATCTTGGTGGGGAGAGGTGGGTGAAAGGGGGAGGAGCACAGGCCCACAGGTAAGAGATCATAGGTGGATACAGGTGGGAGGGTACAAGACAAAAAAAAAGAGGCGATCTTCCCCTTTCCTCCCACCTCTCTTCGTCCCTTCCTCCCAGGGGTTTGCCAATTTTCTTCTTATACCTGACGAAGAGCCCAGGCTTAAAATGTTATTTGCCTTTTACTTTCTCCAGATGCTGCATGACCTGCTGAGATTCCCCCGCGTATTGGTTCATTGCACAACCCAAGAATCTGTAGATTTTTCTGTTTAACGAAGAAAGGGAAATAGTTAATTTACCTGGGTTATAATGGAACACAATATTGAGCAAATCTTGGTCTCCCCAGGTGATGTTGAGTTTATACTTCTTGAAGAGAGGGAGAAGTAAATCTTCCCATTTCAGTCGTGCAGTTGTCATATCATTCTACACAATAAAACCAAAAGTAATTTTAACACTATGGTCATTTCAATGACAGCTGAACCTAACAAAACAATAAGAATGGAGGAACCTTCAAAGAAAAATGTCCACGTTACACATACACAACTGAGCCTTTCAAAAATCAAGTTCCAAGCATCAATGAACAATTATCAATCTGTCTTCAGAGCAAACAAGCCTCTCATGGAAATTTCGTGCTGACTTGATGTCAACTGATGATTATTTTAGACAGAAAAAATGCAGCATTTCATCTTCAAACACACCACAAATGCTTAAAGCACATGTTATGTCCAATTTACATGAGTGTGTGCACATCAAATTAAACCAGAAATAGGCATGTATCAGACCTTAAGCTGTCAGAATAAATTTGCTAAATTCTTTGTTTCAGACAGTTCAGCCTAAAGCAATTCTACTCATGGATAGATTTAAAAAGAGAAATTCCCCTCTCACTCTTCTGCACCAGATCTTTTTCCCCTGTGATGTGCTTGTTCAACTACCTCCCAAAAGCAAATATGATAGTTGCTTCAATTAATATAATCATTCGCAATCAACAGTCTTTCAGTTCTGAAGTGTCTCTCCAATTCTCCTGTGGTGAGGATCTGGCATTCATTACTTCAGGAACCCCAATCTTTTTCTTTAAATAGAGTCAAGAGCCTTGGTTTATTCCAACAAGGAACTGCTGGAGGAACTCAGCAGATCAGATACCATTCATGGGTAGAAATGATCAGTCAACATTTTGCGTTGGACCTTTTATCAAAACTAAGGTAAAAAGATTCAAAGGGTGAAATACATACATCAGAGGGAACGAAGGTGGGGGAAAGGCCCAGAGCTGAAAGGCCGCAGGGCAGAAGGTGTAAAAGGTGGAGACATCACAAGGGGGATGGAGAGAATTTTTTAAAAAACTTAGACATGCAGCATGGTAACAGACCATTTCAGTCCATGGGCCCGTGCCACCCAATGAACTCCTACAACCCCTGGTTCATTTTGAAGGGTGAGGAAACTGGAATTCCCGGGGAAAACCCACGGAGACGCGGGGATAACATACCAACTCCTTACAGACGACGTGGGTTTTGAACTCCGGTCCCAATAGCTGGCGCTGTAATAGTGTCATGCTCACCACTGCCCCCAAGTTGGAGAGAAGGGAGACAAAATAAGTGATGGTGTCTAAAAAAAAAAGAGATGGGAACAGTGGAACCAGAGAGGTTGGGGTTACCTAAAATTAGAAAAATCAGTGTTTATGCTCCAAGATTTAAGGATGCCCAGGAGGAACATGACATGTCGTCCCTCATGTTTACATTTGGACTCATCTCAACAATGGCCTCTTCTCCTTTGGTGCAATTGGACCTACTGCATTCAATGTCGTCTGTGTGGCCTCTTCTGCATTGGGGAGGCCAAACACAGATTGAGTGACTGCTTTGGCAAACACCCGTGTACTGTTTGTGCTTCTAAACCTGAGCTCTCTGCAGCCAACCATTCCCACAAATATATCTGTCCTTAGCCGCATCCATTGTTTGGATAAGCCCTGATACACAAGATAATCCTCCTCGACAGCCTTAAACTAAATGGCATGAACATGGATTTTTCTAGTTTTAGGCAATCCCACCCTTCTGGTTCCACCATTTATCTATTCATATTCTCTAATTTTTCTTCCCTTTTCCCCCCAACCCCTCCCATTGCTAGTGGTCTCTCCACCTCTCATTGCTATCATTTCTGGGACCCTCCTCCGGCTGCTTTTCCCCTTTGCCCATAATATTTCACCTTATCTTTATCTTAGTTTTGAAGGGTCCTGACCCAAAAGGTTGACTGACCATTTCTACCCATGGATATGGCCTGATCTGCTGAGCTCCTCCAGCAATTCTTTGTTTGCTGAAGATTGCACCATCTGTAGCTTCTGTATTTCTCTTTGCTTGTTCAAGTTCCTTTTGCTTCTTTATCACAGTTCAGTTTACACCACCAATAATCTGGATCCACTAAAGTAAAACATAGACACACTTTAGGTTTCCATTTCTTTGAACCATCCTTGATAAATTTTTTAATTTAGACATAACAGGTCATTTCAGCCCACGAGTCCGGGCCACCAAATTTACTCCCAATTAACCTACACCCCTGGTACATTTCAAATGTTGGGATGAAACCGGAGCCCCTGGGGAAAACCCACACAGACACAGGGAGAACATGCAAACACCTTTCAGACAGCGTGGGATTCGAACCCAAATCCTGGCTGCTGGCGCTGTAATGGCGTTGCACTGCTACGCAACCGCGCTGCCCCTACATCTACTATTGTTCGTACAACCCACACTAGCTGTTAATTTGTGAATAAGAGTGCTCAAAAGGGCAATTTTAGGTTATTGACCCATGTTAAAAACCTCAACAGCTAGCTTAAGATTCAGAGAGCACTGAGGACTTTCAAGCCAACGGTATAGGAACTTAAACCTGAAAGATACAAAATTGCCATGCCTCATGATACCATCTTGTCTTCTGTCCCACATAGTAGAGATGAAACACTAACACAGATTTTTCTAACAAATTTTACGTTTGTATTAGATTTCACAGAGATATAAAGAATGGGAGCAAGGCCAGAAGGCAGTACAGGCCACTTCATTTCTCACAGAATGCACATTAAAGACATCATCAAGAGAAGCCTTTTTTTGGCTATGCCCACCCCCAACCCCCCACCCACAGACTCTGCTCAAAGTTTTTGGGCACCCTTTCCTGTGAAGCAGTCAAGTTCTGGTTTCTTCCATAGTTATCTCCTATCAACTATATAAAAAGCAGAATCATTTACATTGTGCGAGGTGAACAGGCTTTTACTTAAATGTGCTGTGGTCCCGGGGATGCTGAAGGGTCACCGTTGAGAATGGCTGATCTAGAGCACAGTCACCAACTTGAGTGAAACAGAAAAGTCTGTAGACGCTGTGACTGCAGTAAAAACATAGCTAAATGCTGCGAGAGGATCTCAGCCAGTCTTTCCAGCGTCCATAGGAGACAGATACATTGCTGAGGTTTCAGGCTTGAGCCTTTCTTCCTGGACATCCTTGAAGAAGGGCTCAGGCCCAAAATGTCAGCAAATATCTGTCTCCTATAGACACTAAAAAGATGGACTGAGTTCCTCCAGCATTTTGTTGCGTTTTTACTACAGTCACCAACATGGCCAGTTGTTTTAGACTGTTTTACTACAGTCACCAACATGGCCAGTTGTTTTAGACTGTTTTACTACAGTCACCAACATGGCCAGTTGTTTTAGACTGTTTTACTACAGTCACCAACATGGCCAGTTGTTTTAGACTGTTAGACTGTTTTACTACAGTCACCAACATGGCCAGTTGTTTTAGACTGTTTTACTACAGTCACCAACATGGCCAGTTGTTTTAGACTGTTTTACTACAGTCACCAACATGGCCAGTTGTTTTAGACTGTTACTCCTATTTCATAACAACATAGAACTCTGCTTGAAATTTGAAAATTTCCCTATTACAACTGGAAGTACCGTGCTGTTCAATCAAAGGGCAGTTTTAAGGATTTATGGAAGAATAGGAGATTGGCAGGGTGAATATTTAAAGCCCAGAGTAACAAATGCAAATTTGGCTTCGGTAATAAAAGGATACAAATTGGCTTTGAGACAGTAGAACAAACATTCACGTGATTAACACCAGAGTTCAAGATGCTCAGCCTGTGACGAGAGTCTAAGCAGGCTGAACTCTTCGAAGACTAAAGGGTGATTTCAGCAAAAAATTTGATTCTTGAAAGTTGGATCAAGAGGAAAGTCAAGTGATGGTTTCCTCTGTCCAGAAAGTCTTGGACCCAAAAGAGGAAATACTTTACTCATTCATGCAGGTTTGACTACTGTAGATGGAGGGCTGTCGATGTTAGTTCTGGGTTTAGTTGACAAGCACAACCTATTCGTCTCAGTCAAAAAGAAACAATAGAAATGGAAATTAGCAGAAAAGAGGCTAGTATTAAATCAGGTGTCACTGAAGGACAGAAGAGGGTAATAGTGGATGGCTTTAACATCAACTTTTCTCTTTCAATCTTTTTATTGAGTTTTATAGAACAAGCGAGAGCACAAGGTTCCCAAATATGAAGAATATAAGTACATTTCCAACAATAAAACAATAGCAACATACTCCTTCCCCATACAAGGTTGATAGAATATCAAAAAAGGGAAAAAAAATCAAAGTGAAGAATCTCCCTACTGAAAAAAACTGAGAAGGTTGTATAGTTTTGCTGCATCACTCACTGAAGTAAAAACCACATTCATAAATAAATCCATTCAATGATCAAGACGAACAGATTTAATGAGCATACAAATAGTCCATAAAAGGACCCCAAATTTGATGAACATTGATGGAACACCTGATCTTTTCTAAATTAAGACAAGGCATGGCATGAGCACTGAGTACTAGTGGGTGAAACAGGATCTTTCCATCCAAGTAGGTTGCTCTGTAAATAGTATGACTTGATAATCAGATGAATAAAATAATGAGGTAGAACTTCTTATTAGGAGTGGGACTATTAAAAACTTTATTTCTTCGACATTTATTATTACAAGCAGGAACTCCTAAATTAGGATTATATAGATCTAGGGAGACATGGGAAATAGATTTGAATATTACAATAGATCAAAAAATGTGGGAAAATTTGAGTAGGGATTGTAAAATATAATTCAATACAATATAGTTCAATACAATTTTTGACATTAATTATATCTTACGCCACAAAATTGAATAGATTGAAATCAGTTTTATCAATGTTTTAGTTGTGGTGAAGATATAGGATCTTTTATACCTTCAACATAGTCTTATCCCAACGTGAGACCTTTTTGGGTGACTATAGGTAACTTTTTGAAATAAGCTTGTTTTCCCACTAAATCCCTATTTATTCTTATTAGGAAATATTGAAGGTACAAATCTTAAATTGAAATTATCAATATATCAATTGAAATTTGTTAAATTAGCATTAGTGGTAGCAAGAGAATGTATTACAATTACTTGGAAATCAGACACATCTTTAACTGTGCCAAGGTTACATGCTGAAATTTAAAGTTGTATTCCTTTGGAAAAAAATTACTTATAATTTAGGAAATAAATACTCTATATTTTTACAAATCTGGTGCTAGTATATGTAGGTAATGAGATTAAATTTATAGTGATACTTGTTTTATCCTCCAGCCTTGCAGAATCCTCCTCTGCATGTTTATATTAGAACTGATGATTTGTACTGCACGACATCTCTCACAGCAATCCAAAGATCCTTTTTAACTTTCTCTTTTCTTTCTTCTTATCTTTTTATTCCTATAATTTTTTTTAAACATTTTTTTCAATTTATATATTGGGGGAGGCTGGGTGGGAGGGAGGGGTTTTGGGGCAGGGCGAAAACCATCATGTATGTGATCAATTTGTTTTTTTATGTCTGCATTTTATAATTATAGTTACTGCACGTATAGAATATTAAATAACATTTTTTTTTTAAAAAGCTTGTTAATATCATCTAACACTCCAAACAAAGTCATTAAAAAATTAGGTTCAAGATTAACATGTAATATTATTGACAAAACATTGAAAGTCTTCCTCCGATAAGGTTCAAGAGCTCGATAAGACCAGAACATACGTTGCTTCCCCGTCGTGGCAGCTGTCACATCGGGGATTTAGATCAGGAAATATACAGGATCATTTGTCTTTAAACATGCAAGCCCAATGTACAACCTTGAACTGAACAAGAGAATGTCAGGCACATAGTAAAGAAGTATTAACTAATTTAAGAATTAAATCCCAATTTTTGTCAGAGATATAAAACTAGCATGCTCCCATGCGCTTTTAATCTTACTGAGGGAAACCTGACGCGATTTTGAAAGCCTATCTATCATATATAAAGTTTATGAATACCTTCGGGGAGGGTTGTAATTTGAAATTACATCCAGCATGTTAGATTCACAAGCCATGGGAAAATTTGGTAATTGAACCTTAAAACATTTCTGATCTGCAAGTATCTAAAAAAAAATGTGAATTTGGTAAATTAAACTTTGTTGATAGCTGGTCAAAAGACCGGAGACAACTGTTAACAAACAAGTCTCAAAAACACCGAATACCATTATCATAATAATTGACAAACGTCAAATCATATAGAGAAAGTGGAAATACAAAATTGGATGAAATAAAACGATAAGGATAAACCTTTTAAATTAAAAAAAAAATCAACTTTTCTGGTTTCTGCTAACCTGCTCTCCTTTCCTCTTCCCTTCTCCCTGTCAACTCTCCACCCCTTCCCTCTCTATTCAAAGTCATCCCTCCTCCCCTTGATTACCTGCTGTGTCCTCCCTCCCTTCTCCACCTATTACCTCCTATCTTTGCCGCCATGTTCCCCACACCCCCATTACCCTTTTATTCGCATGCCTGCCAACGTTTTTCCATACCTTGATGAAGGGCTTAAGCCAGAACCGTCAGTTCTGCATTTTTACCTTTGTTATTTTGTTATATAAAGGACACCTTTTGTCCTGCTGCGTTTCTCCAGTTTTTACTTTAACCACGGTGTCTGGAGACATTCGTGTTTGACTTCAGGGTAACAGTGTGCTACTCCTGCCTCTGTTTTTGAAACACATTTTCCACCCTTACCCTGTAATATTGCCATCAGTGCAAGCAAGAAAAAAGTATAAAATCATGAAATCATAGTTACAGATAAACTGTTGGAAGCAGTAACCGTTTTTAATGACCTGCAAAACAAAATGGTTCACATCACTTCAGATGCTTCTCCAATTCTTAGACTACGTCAAACTTAAACTTTGAAAATGATCTAAAATATAACACATTCAATGTGTAATTCCTCCAAATATCTAAATGTCTTTTTTTTGGTGAGCCATCCGTTCAAAGGAAAACTAAAATTTCTAAAATAAATGGCAAAACCACTTGGCTAAGAGAAGTGCTGATAAAAATGAAAACTATTGTGATGTACTTTGAGGTTTAACATTTCATGTAAAAAAATGAAATACATTATTGGAGTGAATTTGATAAAGAGCAAGTCCATGTGAAAAATGTCCTCCAATACTCTGCATAAAGTTCATTACAAAATGATAAATGAACTCCTTATTTTGCACACCAGGGTGAAGTCCCAGGTCTCAGCTACAGATCTAACACAACAGAAAATAACTTTTGCAATGCTGGAGTGAGTTATCCCATTACAACAAGCAATTATTTGAATTCCTTCAGGCATATTTTAGTTGGAAAACAAGCCAATCTGAAACTGTGGCCTTGTGACCTATCAGGTACCAATCAACAAAGTTTTCAAATCAAAATCAAGCGTAATGGTGCCATCTGCTGGCCAAAGCCACTGCTTACAATCCCTCAGAATAGACTTCATGCAGAATTCTCCAATATGATCGTGGATACTATTGCTTTTAAATGTAGACCTAAAGCAGGGTAACAGGTCATTTCTGCCCACTAGCCTCTGCCACCCAATTAACCTACAACCCCTGCAACATTTTGAACGGTGGGAGGAAACCGAAATCCCTGGGGAAAACCCACGCATTTACAGCGAGAAGATACAAACTCCTGACAGACAGTGTGGGATTCGAACCCCGTCCTGATTGCTGGCGTGGTAACAGAGTTGCGTCCACCATGCTTTGCTGCTATCTAATCAATATCTGCTGGTATTTTTCATCGTAGTATTCTGCTCCATGTGGAATTCCACGGATATCAGCTATCCAAGCTCAACACTAACAAAAAAGATGAAGTGCACTATCATATTGAAGACCATTCAGTGATGTGGGAAAGTGCCACATTGGAGGAAGGTAGGAGTGGCTTTGGTCATGCTAATACCATGTACTTCACACTCTCCAGCTACCCAATACTTACTGCCAAAAAAGATGAGAAAGCTATTTCACAACAAAGATTTAAATAGTACCCTGGAGCCAGGAGTTAGGCTCACAACACAAATTTTACTCATCAGGCCATGTCTTGGTAATTGATTTTTTATACTCATGTCATTTTCATTGAATTACATTTGAACTTTACATGACACAATTCATAATTCATTCATATAAAAATCAACACCATCATTTTATAGCACAATAATTAAAGCTATAAACAGCAGTTGAATATAATTAACTGACATATCAATTTATGTTGTCAAAGCAGGAAAGTCTGCAGGTGTAGTACAACACACAAACGTGCTGGAGAAACCCAGCAGGTCACTCAGTAGCCATAGGAAGCAAAAGGCAACCAACAGTTTGAGCCTGAACCCTTTGTCAAGGTATGGGCCACCTTGAAGGGCTCAGGCTCGAAACACGACTTGCTGAGTTTCTCCATCATTTTTGTGTACTGTAAATGTCAATTTATGGTCACTTGTTTCCTACATCCTTTAGAGGACATTAGAATGGATTAAACACAATGTACATCAAACATTGCAGCAGGTATAGTGGAACCCCGATTTAACGCGCCCCATCTTAACGCGAATTCGGATATAACACGATGAGTCATTAAACCCCTTAACGTCCACGTTCCAATCTTTGAGATGGAATATTAAGTGAGCCCACTTTAAAAGATGCAGTACCAGGGATGGCCAGCCCGTCGCGCAGCGGATTTTTAGAAGTGGCGCGTCTAAATGATTAAGCTAAGCAATCTTGGTGGGGAATTCATTGCATTGATGAAGGGAGAGGGGGGGTGATGGTGTGTGTGGCTGTGAATGGGGCGGGGCCAGTGCTGCCGCGAACGGGGAGAGGTGGAGGTGAGTGCTGCAGTGATCGATGAGTGTATATATTATGCACAGTAGTGAAACCATGATTTAGCTAGCACGACCCCACTTTTTTTCTCAATGCAATTTTTTTTGGACCCCTAACTATTGTGTAATAACGGGGTTCCACTGTAATATGACCAAAAGAGTTGAGATGTGCTTACTTTGAAGTATTTTTTTCTAATTCGGGACATGTTCATCAACATTACTCCAGAGTTGACTCCAGTTTTTCCATAATATGGATGCCTGGCAAACCGGTTGTACCAACCAATTCGTGGCTCATCATGCTCTGGTGCCATTCCAGCGATTTGAGTTTGATTGAAGTCTTCAAAAAATGCCCACATGTCATCAATCGGACTCAGAAAAAGGACATCAGTGTCTACGTAAAGCAAGGAATCCACGTCCTTCAAGATCAACTTTTTTTTAAAAAGAAACAAGAACATACCAGGAAATGTGTTAAACAAGCAAATCTGGAGATGCTGGGGTCAAGCACAATACACACATGCTGCAGGTACTCATCAGATCACTCACATCTATGCAAAGTAAAGGGTAACCAACATTTTGGGCCTGGGCCCTTCGTCAGGTGTAAAATATCTGTGGTACCGGTAAAATAGGTGATGGTGGCTTATATGCCAATAATTGATTGCTTAAGATACCTCCATTTGGCACAGATCAAGGTTTCCAGCTCCAGGTCTTAAATAAAAGGCAACGGTTTACACAATATCAGTCCCATGGAAAATTTCTGGATGTATCTTTGACAGTATTTTTTTTAATAAAGCAAATTTTCCTTCTTTTACGTGTTCCTGCATCTGTATTCAATGTTGATTGACATATCTGCTACTTATTAGGTTGGCTGCAAGATTTATCAAGTCTTAGTGACATGACAAACCAAGCCTTTCACTCACTACTCAGTTTAAACCCACCTCTTTAGCAATAAATACAAAATAAAACTTAGAAACATATCCTTTACTTTTTGGTTTTGTCCCAGCCTCATTGATCCCGTGCACCAAGTTACACTGCTGCTGGTGTGTGAGTGACATTTTATGTGGAATGTTTACTCAAATGAAGTTTTCTTATTATTATTCGGCACCCTGTGCGCCACTCACATCAATGTCACTTTTTAACAATTAAAACCCCTAAAGTAACCAAGCACATTTGAATTATATCTGCAATTATTGCAAAAAATTGACAAGTATTTGGCAAGATTTTTTATGCTTTGTGAAAACTGGTCAAATCATTAAGGAGGATTTTATACAGCAAAATATTTTGCAGCGATATCATCCCACATACAAATGGAATTAACTTGAAAAAATAGAGACAGCATTCCATTCAATGAGACTGTGGCTGATTTTGTACCTCACCTGTCCTCTTCCCACCAGTCACAGGGACCTCATGTTTGACAAGGATGTTTTTTTTTACAGCACGGTAACAGGCCCTTTCAGCCCATGAGTCCGTGCTGCCCAATTACACCATACCCTGGTACGTTTTGCTTTTGAACAGTGGGAGGAAACCGGAGTGCCTAGAGGAAACTCATGCAGACATGAGAACATGCAAACTCCTTACAGACAGCACCATTGTTCGGAGACCATTTTTGAATTGTTCACCTGATAAACACTTGCCATGAATAACTTCAGGGAAATGTGACTGACTCAGGACATCAGCCATACAAATAATGTGGGCTGCTCACTGGAGCTGACTGCATAAAGTCAGTTTCAGTGCTGGGGATGTTGATGGGGACATTGATTTGCTTGACCTATTGCCAAAGGCAGCCAGCCTATCATCTCTTGAATGTGTAAGAGGTCAAAGATCATTGCAACCCAGTGGGCCTCAAGTTCTACACTGGGTTGGGGGTCCTTGATCTTCAAATACATTTCCTCAGCCAGCCAAACTATGTGCTGACACGTTGAAGGTGCTAGAGAATATCATCACTGATGTCTGTCCTCCCTGAGTGGCAGCTATCAAGCAATGGGAAGTGGTTCACAGCTTTAATGCTGACCTTAATATTTGGCTGTGGGACAGAGGCAAGGGGAAGTGTCAAGGACAGAATACTTCCAGTGGCCACTCACTACCTCCATCTTTGACCTTCTCTGCCAAGGTGGAATGGACCAAGTGTTTGGGCTGAAGTTGAGCTAAACAATGATTATCCGAAATTTTCTCTCCCTCTTTCTACCCGCAACATGCTCTTCAGGTCAAGGGTTTTCTGTTGGATCTCAGTCTGCAGACTCCACTGGAGCTAATCCTGACAGTATCCCAACCACCCTCCAACACTTTGTCCCAACTAGAGTAAAATAGGAGAGTCCGCAGGCACTGTGATTGTAGTAAACGCACAGAAATGCTGGAGAAACTCAGCATTTCAAGGTAAGGAAGGGCTCAGGCCCAAAACATCAGTAATATATCTTTACCTCCCATGGACGCTGTGAGACCTGCTGAGTTCTTCCAGCATTTCTGTGTTTTTACTTAGTCCCACCTTCCTCTTTAATAGTTCTTACAGGTAAAAAGAGTCGCTGTGAAGCACAGGGTTTGAAGAGTTTCTTCCACAATGCTGCAGTATCAGCTGGAAATGTTATTGGATAAATGGTGTGATTGAATTTCTGATGGAACTCCTTCTTCCAGTTTTCCAGCTGTTTATAAAACAGAAAGATTATTAACATGATCCTCTACAAGCATTCTCTGCTTACCATGCTACAAAATAAATGACACAGATGGAACAGAATGGATTGGGGCAATTTCTCCAGCCAATTTCATGACCTGCTTCATGCTGATAGAATACAAGGACCTTATTCTTCTGGAAATATTCCAGGGCCACGAGCACCACCTAGCACAAAAAGATGCCATAGGTAATTCTGAGCAAACCCAACCTCTTCAACCACCCAACCCCACCCACAATACAGTTGTCTGGTAAAAGAAATTCACTCTCGCCAAAAAAGAGAGAAGTGTAATAAGTAAAAAGACACAACGCTGGAGAGACTCAGCAGGTCAGACAGTGTCCTTTATGTAGCAAAGGCAGAGTTACGTAACTGACGTTTCGGGCTGGAGCCCTTCATCAAAGTATGAGAAAATGCTGGTGAGCGTATAATAAAATTCACTCTCCAGAATTAATGTGGGGGGGGGGTGGGGGAAGGATAAAAAAGTAAACACAAAATTGATATTTCTTCAACTCTCATTTCTTGACACAAGCGCTGATGGCATGGGTTTGCATTATAGAAAATCGCAATATAGACCGAGTTCTCCGAATGTAACTCCCCCACCTCCTTATTGTGAGGGGGGTGGTTGGGGGGCGGAGGGAGCTGCTGCAGGAACACAAAATGTTTAGTGATCGACGTGAGGCATTCAATAAATCCATATCACTTACATTTCCTGACAAATCTATCAAAAAAAAATTAGTGCAACTATCAAAGCAGGTACTTACCGAGCTATTGAACTCATCATGGAGTTCATCCTCTGCAAATATGTGGAAATTAAGTGGTTTATAACTAAATAAAACAGCAGACTTCATCATTGTTAGGGTCTCCTCCAGCCTCTCCCCACAAGCCACCACTGCCAGATGCATTCTCCCTGAAGAATTCTCTGCTGAGCCTGTAGAATTGGGTCTTCCTATTTCATACCTGTGAAATTAATCAAAACCAAAGTTTGTTAAAATTCACTTTGGATGTTGGAGATTGTATCTTCTAATCATTAAAAATAAAAATAATCTTAAATCCATTACTAGATACATGTGTTTTTCCTGAATACAATGATTGCACAAAAAACAAAGTGTTCACTGCTGGACAGTAGAAAGTTGAACGAGATCTCCTATCCACTGTATAATCTCTCTCATTTTATTTTATTTAAATTGATTAAAATTCAGGTAGATTCCATTAGGTTGTTGTGAAAATAATCCCGGTTATTCAATTAAAAAAATCCCGATTGGAAACGAGTGCACCCAGAGAAAACTGAGCTGGCGTGCAAACACCACCGTTCACAAGATCAGGACTGAACCTAGGAATCTGCCGCTGCGAGGCAGTGCACTTTTACTCCCCACTTTGCATCAAATAACCTTCTACATTTCCTTCTCTTAAAGTTTTAATTTTAAAAAAATTTAGACATACATCATGGTAACAGTCCCTTTTGGCCCATGAGCCTATGCTGTCCAATTAACCTACACTGTTTCCAACAGTGGAAGGAAATCGGGGCCTCTGGGAAAACCCACTCAGACACAGAGAGAACATACAGACTCCTTACAGACAGCACGGGATCCGAACCCTGGTACTGATGGCTGGCGCTGTAACAGCATTGCGCTAACTGCCACGCTAGCCATGCCGCCTCAAGTTCTCTGAATTAGACCACCGAGGATGCAACATTTCAGTGGGGCTATTAAAAATTAATTTTAGCAATTTTTTAGCATGCATTTATATATCTGAGGGTGAAGTACAAATAGGTAATCGAGGCAAGGAACCCACAGAGGCTGTGAACTGCTGGAGACTGGCTCGAAACTGGTTGAAGGGGTACCAGATTTCAGAAAGAGGATGTGAGAGGATGCAGAAGGCACTGAAGGGTTTTTAATTGTATCAGGGTTTCAGATCTGGAACTTGAGTTGCTGTTGGTTTTGACTGGACTACGTGTGGTTGCCAAGGCTGTGGGAGCACCGGAGGCAAATTAGTGACTTGGGGCGGGGGGCGGAGGACGACTCTCTTTTGCTTCTCTTTCTCTGATGGTAAGAGGTGCTTCAGGCAATTTCTGCTGATGGTGAATCTGTCTGCCTTACAGCAACCAAAAGCAATTTCATGTAATATGACCCTGTTTTATTTCATGCCAATAAATTGAATCTTGAATCTCCAATACTTTTAACATAAAATGTGTTGTCAGGCAAAATATGACCCAACTCACTGGCCAATAAGTGACAAGAATGAGTCACTCCAAAAGCAAATCTTAAAAGGGGGAAAAAAGGTGCAGATGGAAAAGGGAGGACCAGCAACAAATTCTAGAAGTGGACCTGGCAGTTTATGACAAATGGCCACAAAGACATAGCAATAAAAATTGGGTTCTTGAAAGAACTGGGGGAGCACAGATATTGAAAATATTTGAAAGACAGAAAGATTCACAATAAAGAGTTGTATGGCCTTGCAAGGATTAGGAAACAAGGTGAAAGACATTTAAATTTAAATAATGCTCAAAGGGGATACAGGATGATGACCATGGTGGATGCAACCATCAGCTGCAGAAATTTAGAATTCCACTCATTTACAGAGGGTAAATGTGTGAGAGGCTGGCTAGGAATGCTTGGGTATAGTTTGGTCTAGAATGAAACACTAATAAAGGCTTCACCAGAAGCATTTGATTAACCTGGCCATCCACAATGCACAAGGTCCCCGAGACTACTGCAGTGCAGTGGAGACAGTCACCCACCTCTTTGCAGAATATGGATTTGTGGAGAGTGTGTGGAGAAGGATGTTAGGGTCCTTGTCATGGTTCATCCCCAGCTGCAGTGGAACACAGTACTTTTTGTTTACAGGGTGTTCCCAGGGACGCATGCAGAGACAGACATCCAGAGCTGCTGGATGACTCGGTGAAAGATGCCCTTTGGCCTGCCAAAACATTTTGAGATCTTCCAGCAAACCAAGATGTTGGTGAGGAAATGTTGCTGAGAGGCACATTCCAGGCTGCAGGAGTATGTGATGAGGAACACCCTGAGGCTTGTTGGCACAGTCAACCTGAAGGTTTTGGGGGGTGAGGGGAGGGGGGAGGAAGAAGGACCACCATCTAGAGTCCTTCCACTACCAGGCATTGGAGGGTTGAGACTGAGGGGAAGTCCTGCAAACAATGAAGGGGAAGAGTAATGACAAGGGGCCATAGTAGAGGCAACAGTGCCATGTAGCCAATTAGAGGATGGGTGTAACAATTTACAGTAATGGCTTGTACTGTATATATGAATCTGACACTGAGGATGCTAAAGGACTTGCACAGTTTCCTTTGGTATAATGACCACAGTCTCGAGTCTTTCCACTGTGAGGGGCTGGGACTGACTGGGAAGTCCCTCAAACCACAGAGAGGGAGGTAACTACAAGGGCCCACAGCGGTGGGAATGATGCTAAATAAAAAATACAAATGTAACAATGGAAATGTACAGATATGACACCAAGGATGTACACTTTTCTTTTGTAAATAATTTATTTTGATTAAAGTTTATTTTTTTGAAAAAAATTTTGGAATTTGATGAACTGGGGTAAGGTAGAGGGAGATGATATTAAGGAGTGATAATAAGGAAACATGGTCTCAAAATCTTCATTACAAATAGAACATCAAGGTCTGATTTAATCTCAGATTGGGCGTAGGGTGAGTGAAAGGGTCAATGAACTGAGCAGAATCTGTGATAGGAACCACAGTTAAGAGTTTCTGCCCATCATTTGATGCTTGTCAGATTACAACGTAGGGACGGTTGAGAGGTGGGGGAGAAAGAGAAGGCATGCATAAAGGGCAATGTTACAATAGTCATGGGGATTTTAATATGGAGGTTGATTGGGAAAACCAGGATGGTGTTGGATCCCAAGGGAAATGATTTAGTGAATGCCTTCTTAGAACAGCTGTGGCTGAGTCAACCAGGGAAATGGCAATTCTGGATTGGGTACTGCATAATGAACCAGAGTTAATAAGGGACCTGGGGGTAAGTGAACCCTTGCGGTACAACCACAGAAACGTAGGTTAATTGGGCGGCATGGACTCATGGGCCGAAATGGCCTGTTACTGTGTAGTATGTCTAATTTTTTTTAAATTAAACTGCCAGACCCTATTATAATCAGGGCAATTCAACTCATGAATGGGAAAATAGCAACTCTGATAAAAGATTATAAACTTGAAACATGAACTGCTTTCTCTCTTCCCAAATGTTGCTAGACCTGCTGGATCCATGATTTTCTGCTCTATGATCAGTAATTATACAGGAAGTGGCTCCGTGAACTACCCTAGTGCTGGTAATAATGGAGCTCGCTGGTACATGGTGCGAACAACAAGGCACTTCCACCCATCTTCAACCAGAACTGTGGAACGGATGGTGACTGAAGATTAACAACAGAAGAGTACATAAAGTGAAGAATGAAGCTGACCAGAAATGTAAAATCAAAAGCAAGGGTGTTTCCATACATATAAACAAAAAAAACACAATGCTCATCCTATTGAAATAAAGTCAGGGGAATTAGCAACGTGAATTTCGAGAACTCTGTGACCGTCTTAACCATAGAGGATGGGAGCAACATTCAAGGAAAAACTGCAAATCAGAAATTTAAAGGTAGGGAGAGATGTACAACCACTAGTGAAATGATACATACCCTAGTTTCCTAAAGGCTCATCAAACACTGGATGCAGTGCTTCTCATTCTCCAGAATCAACTATATTTGGGGAAGATTCCATTAGAATGGAAAACCCGCACTTCAGAGGGAGACAAAAAGCCGGAAACTACATGCCAGTTGATTAATATTTATCACAGGGAAATATTAGATGTTCCTCTGAATCAGAATTTGTTGTCATGAACAAGTCACAAACATTCACAGTCACCACCTTATAACAATAAATAAAAAGTGCAACAAAATGTAAGGCAGTGACTTTGGTCCATTGATTATTCAGGAATTATTAAAGATGTTACTCCAAAGCTGCAGAGATGAGGCACAAGAAACTGCTCTTAACATCAACGTTTAACTGTGAAACGAAGGAGTCATTGACCCAAATTAAGTCAAATGAAGAGGTTGCTCTAGCAGTGATTGGGCTGCATTTATATCAGCAATAAATATAATATGAAAGCAAAAAGCTCCTGATACTGGAAGTCAGAGACAAAACAGAAAATGCTGGGAATACTCAGGTCATGTAATACCTGTGAATAGAAACAATTTTTAGCTGAACATTCTTCCATTAGACCAAAATGATGATTCAATTTACAGAGATCAGAGGAGGCAGGGGGGAAAAAACCCAAAGAAAATTGGAAACAGGAAAGATTAAAAGGGATGATGTGCTGGAGAAAATAAGATGCTGAAAAGCGTGTATAGGTGTTAAATGAACCATTATCAATAGCAGTTCCAAAACGGTTAAACAACTTGAAGCCTGGAGGCTCCACAGGGCTTAATTGAATGATGAGGTGCAATTCCATGTTTCATTAGAACACTGCAGGAAACAAAGGATAAAGGTCAACAGGGACACCAGACAGAAAATTAAAATGATGAGTGACCAGAAGCTCAAAGTCACATTTTTCTGACTGAACAAAGGAGTTCCACAAAATGATCACCCAAATTTGGTGTCCTCAGTATCCAGGAGATCACACAGTGAGTAATGTGAAAAACTGAACACATGGGTTGAGATGAAGAATGATTGCCACTCAATGTGACAGGAAGATGCAGTGACTCTAACACTTGCAACATGAAGGCACTGTGGCAAAAGAAGAATGATAAGCGCAGAGAATAATTCCTTTCAGATCCTGAAGAGAGGAAGGTGTGTGAGATGGCTGCAAAACACGAAGAGTAGAAGAGTACCCTCCCCACAATCCAACCTGAAACATTAAAGTACAGTGTAACCCTCTCAATCCATGATGTGCAGCCGACCTACATAAAATGACTCCACACAATCAAATTTTTCCCAACATCACACCCATAACCATTGGGGCAGCACTGTTAGCATACTGGTTAACACAATGCTATTACAGCGCCAGTGATCGGGACTTGGGTTTGAATCCTGTGCTGTCTGTAAGGAGTTTGCATATTCTACCCGCGTCTGCGTGGGTTTTCTCAGGGGACTCCGGTTTCCTCCTGCCCTTCAAAATGTGCTGGGGGTGTAGGTCAATTGGGTATAATTGGGCGGCACGGGCTAGTGGGCCAAAGAGGCCTGTTACCGTGCTGCATGTCTACATTTAATTTTAAACAAAAACCTTCCTCTTTCCTTACATCCACATATCTGTCTTAGAGTCTTCTGAATGTCCCTATTGTTCAAGCCTCCACCACCATCAATGCATTCCAGGAACCCCCTACTCTCTGGTGTAAAGAAAAGCCTATCTCCAACAACTCCCCTAAACTTTACTTCACTCACCTTAAACAGGTGTCCTCTGGTATTTGGTATTGCCACCCCAGGAAAAAGGTGCTGGCTGTCCACCCTATCTATGTCCCTCTTGTATACCTCTATTAAGTCACCTCACATCCCTCATCATTCCAAAGAGAACAGCCCTAGCTCTGTCAACCAACATACAACAAAGAATGCTAGCCAGGGATGTGAGTGGAAGGTCCTTTTAGATCAATGACTTTCAAAGGACTTCAGCTTTAAATGTTAATTCCCTTTCTTTTTTCATGCATACTGTCTGACTTGATGAATTTTTCCCCCAAATTTTCCTTTTAAATTTGCATTTTCCAGCACCCACAAAATTTTACTTTTACAGACACAATCAGAAGCACCTGCTGGTGGCAGGAGAAAATGGGAAAAAAAAGAAGCATTTATCTAGTCTTTCACATCAACCTATTGATGGGCAAAAGTGAGACAGAGAGAGAGAGAGAGAGAGAGGGAGAGATTAATTCTGATTAGGAAACTGCAAAGCTTCTTCCTCTGCAATAAATGGAGCTGTGAATTCTTGGTTTGAATATTCAAGAAGGCAGCAGAGTTTCATATGAGAGAGGGAGGGGGGGCGAGAGGGCGGGGGCGAGAGGGCGGGGGCGAGAGGGCGGGGGCGAGAGGGCGGGGGCGAGAGGGCGGGGGCGAGAGGGCGGGGGCGAGAGGGCGGGGGCGAGAGGGCGGGGGCGAGAGGGCGGGGGCGAGAGGGCGGGGGCGAGAGGGCGGGGGCGAGAGGGCGGGGGCGAGAGGGCGGGGGCGAGAGGGCGGGGGCGAGAGGGCGGGGGCGAGAGGGCGGGGGCGAGAGGGCGGGGGCGAGAGGGCGGGGGCGAGAGGGCGGGGGCGAGAGGGCGGGGGCGAGAGGGCGGGGGCGAGAGGGCGGGGGCGAGAGGGCGGGGGCGAGAGGGCGGGGGCGAGAGGGCGGGGGCGAGAGGGCGGGGGCGAGAGGGCGGGGGCGAGAGGGCGGGGGCGAGAGGGCGGGGGCGAGAGGGCGGGGGCGAGAGGGCGGGGGCGAGAGGGCGGGGGCGAGAGGGCGGGGGCGAGAGGGCGGGGGCGAGAGGGCGGGGGCGAGAGGGCGGGGGCGAGAGGGCGGGGGCGAGAGGGCGGGGGCGAGAGGGCGGGGGCGAGAGGGCGGGGGCGAGAGGGCGGGGGCGAGAGGGCGGGGGCGAGAGGGCGGGGGCGAGAGGGCGGGGGCGAGAGGGCGGGGGCGAGAGGGCGGGGGCGAGAGGGCGGGGGCGAGAGGGCGGGGGCGAGAGGGCGGGGGCGAGAGGGCGGGGGCGAGAGGGCGGGGGCGAGAGGGCGGGGGCGAGAGGGCGGGGGCGAGAGGGCGGGGGCGAGAGGGCGGGGGCGAGAGGGCGGGGGCGAGAGGGCGGGGGCGAGAGGGCGGGGGCGAGAGGGCGGGGGCGAGAGGGCGGGGGCGAGAGGGCGGGGGCGAGAGGGCGGGGGCGAGAGGGCGGGGGCGAGAGGGCGGGGGCGAGAGGGCGGGGGCGAGAGGGCGGGGGCGAGAGGGCGGGGGCGAGAGGGCGGGGGCGAGAGGGCGGGGGCGAGAGGGCGGGGGCGAGAGGGCGGGGGCGAGAGGGCGGGGGCGAGAGGGCGGGGGCGAGAGGGCGGGGGCGAGAGGGCGGGGGCGAGAGGGCGGGGGCGAGAGGGCGGGGGCGAGAGGGCGGGGGCGAGAGGGCGGGGGCGAGAGGGCGGGGGCGAGAGGGCGGGGGCGAGAGGGCGGGGGCGAGAGGGCGGGGGCGAGAGGGCGGGGGCGAGAGGGCGGGGGCGAGAGGGCGGGGGCGAGAGGGCGGGGGCGAGAGGGCGGGGGCGAGAGGGCGGGGGCGAGAGGGCGGGGGCGAGAGGGCGGGGGCGAGAGGGCGGGGGCGAGAGGGCGGGGGCGAGAGGGCGGGGGCGAGAGGGCGGGGGCGAGAGGGCGGGGGCGAGAGGGCGGGGGCGAGAGGGCGGGGGCGAGAGGGCGGGGGCGAGAGGGCGGGGGCGAGAGGGCGGGGGCGAGAGGGCGGGGGCGAGAGGGCGGGGGCGAGAGGGCGGGGGCGAGAGGGCGGGGGCGAGAGGGCGGGGGCGAGAGGGCGGGGGCGAGAGGGCGGGGGCGAGAGGGCGGGGGCGAGAGGGCGGGGGCGAGAGGGCGGGGGCGAGAGGGCGGGGGCGAGAGGGCGGGGGCGAGAGGGCGGGGGCGAGAGGGCGGGGGCGAGAGGGCGGGGGCGAGAGGGCGGGGGCGAGAGGGCGGGGGCGAGAGGGCGGGGGCGAGAGGGCGGGGGCGAGAGGGCGGGGGCGAGAGGGCGGGGGCGAGAGGGCGGGGGCGAGAGGGCGGGGGCGAGAGGGCGGGGGCGAGAGGGCGGGGGCGAGAGGGCGGGGGCGAGAGGGCGGGGGCGAGAGGGCGGGGGCGAGAGGGCGGGGGCGAGAGGGCGGGGGCGAGAGGGCGGGGGCGAGAGGGCGGGGGCGAGAGGGCGGGGGCGAGAGGGCGGGGGCGAGAGGGCGGGGGCGAGAGGGCGGGGGCGAGAGGGCGGGGGCGAGAGGGCGGGGGCGAGAGGGCGGGGGCGAGAGGGCGGGGGCGAGAGGGCGGGGGCGAGAGGGCGGGGGCGAGAGGGCGGGGGCGAGAGGGCGGGGGCGAGAGGGCGGGGGCGAGAGGGCGGGGGCGAGAGGGCGGGGGCGAGAGGGCGGGGGCGAGAGGGCGGGGGCGAGAGGGCGGGGGCGAGAGGGCGGGGGCGAGAGGGCGGGGGCGAGAGGGCGGGGGCGAGAGGGCGGGGGCGAGAGGGCGGGGGCGAGAGGGCGGGGGCGAGAGGGCGGGGGCGAGAGGGCGGGGGCGAGAGGGCGGGGGCGAGAGGGCGGGGGCGAGAGGGCGGGGGCGAGAGGGCGGGGGCGAGAGGGCGGGGGCGAGAGGGCGGGGGCGAGAGGGCGGGGGCGAGAGGGCGGGGGCGAGAGGGCGGGGGCGAGAGGGCGGGGGCGAGAGGGCGGGGGCGAGAGGGAGGGGGCGAGAGGGCGGGGGCGAGAGGGAGGGGGCGAGAGGGAGGGGGCGAGAGGGCGGGGGCGAGAGGGAGGGGGCGAGAGGGAGGGGGCGAGAGGGTGAGAGACGGAGGAGCGTCTCGGGCGGGCGAGGGTGTGAGAGACGGCAGCGCGTCTCGGGCGGGGCGAGGGTGAGAGAGACGGCAGCGCGTCTCGGGCGGGCGAGGGTGAGAGAGACGGCAGCGCGTCTCGGGCGGGCGAAGGTGAGAGAGACGGCAGCGCGTCTCGGGCGGGCGAGGGGGTGAGAGAGACGGCAGCGCGTCTCGGGCGGGCGAGGGGGTGAGAGAGACGGCAGCGCGTCTCGGGCGGGCGAGGGGGTGAGAGACGGCGCCCCGTCTCGGGCGGGCGAGGGGGTGAGAGACGGTGCCCCGTCTCGGGCGGGCGAGGGGGTGAGAGACGGCGCCCCGTCTCGGGCGGGCGAGGGGGTGAGAGACGGCGCCCCGTCTCGGGCGGGCGAGGGGGTGAGGGACGGCAGCACGTCTCGGGCGGGCGAGGGGGAGAGGGACGGCAGCGCGTTTCGGGTGGGCGAGGGGGAGAGAGACGGCAGCGCGTCTTGGGCGGGCGAGGGGGTGAGGGAGAGGGACGGCAGCGCGTCTCGGGCGGGCGAGTGGGAGAGGGACGGCAGCGCGTCTCGGGCGGTCGAGGGGGAGAGGGACGGCAGCGCGTCTCGGGCGGTCGAGGGGGAGAGGGACGGCAGCGCGTCTCGGGCGGGCGAGGGGGAGAGGGATGGCAGCGCGTCTCAGGCGGGCAAGGGGAGAGGGACGGCATTGCGTCTCGGCGGGCGAGGGGTAGAGGGACGGCAGCGCGTCTCGGGCAGGCGAGGGGGAGAGGGACGGCAGCGCGTCTCAGGCAGGTGAGGGAGGGGAGTGAGACGGCAGCGCGGCTCAGGTGGTGAGGAGAGAGACTGCAGGGCCACTCAGTTGGGCGGGGGGAGAGTAGAGAGAGATGCAGCTTGACTGCAATTGAGTGGATACGGCAGCACAATTCAGGTGGGCTTAAATATGGGGCAGCCAGCTTTTGTTCTGAAATCCGGAAAAATCCGGAGGAAAGTATGAGCAAAGATTTTTGTTTTCAAGGTTAACTTTAAACATTAAACCTCTTTTCACTGCTTATTCCCTTTGCCTCATATTAGTGTAATTGATTCAGGTGCCTTCATGGTTGGAAAAAGAGAAAGTCATGTCCCTCTCAAAATTAACAAACTCACTTTATATTACTAAGTACGTTTGTCCTGTATGCTAAGTAACCAGTGCTTTGGTGGGAACAGCCAAGGCTGGGATCAGAAAGATGCTGATGGATTGGCCGGACCGGCACATTGTATAGTTAGCAACTATTAAATCTGGTGAGAGATTATAACTTTTGCTGTACCATATTACAATTAGCAACCCCCCTACCTCCTTTTAAAACATGATTCATTGATCCTACACAGGATTAGTATTGTGGGAGTAAAGAAAATCTGTGAATCTGTAAAATTACAAGACAGCCTACCTAAATGCAGATTCCCAAAAGCAGTTCACTGCACAAACACCAGTGGGCAGCATCCAATATGGATTCCAGAAAGACCCAGATACATCCTTACACCTGATTGAACAAAAACAAAGTAATCTATATCAAAAGTAAACTACCTTTTCTCTATCAAAGTACAAAATAACTAACACCAGCAATTAAGAAAAGCTTAAAAATGCAATTTGATTCAGTCTACTTATGTATTGTCAACAAAAGAAGTATGCTTTGAAATTATAGTTAACGAAGTGGAATATGTATCTAAAATTATTGTCCTAAAACAGAAAATAAAATGTTAAATGGAATTAAATCAAGGTTTGAAGGTAAAATTTAACAGTAATAATGCAGGACACTGCTTTATATGTTCGGTTTAAAGCCAAATATTACACACCACCACCAAATAGAAAAGTTACCCCTGGAAGTCAATTTACAATAATTTCAAAGTAATGGAAATTATCACTGTGTCTGCTCCATTGCCAGTTCCAAATGCAAATTTCTACTTTATCCTGATATTCATTCTAACAGAATCCTGCGGATATATACAGGCACAAAATGGATCTGTCTAAACAAGGTGTAATGTAAATTATTCTCTGGTAGGTACATGGATCTTGAATTTAATACAATGTCAACTTTAAAACAGGAAAAGTGGATTGTAAATTCATCAGCCAATGAGGACAAGGATAAAGACTCTGAGAAGGACATTACCAAATGATTATACTCTTTTTTTGGCAGGAGGATGCAAGGTGGTTGTCTTCGGACAGAGAAGATTCTAGAATGGCGTGACTTTCAATATCAGATTAGAACAATATGCATTCATTGGCAACGCTTGATAATCCATTTCTTGTGTCAGCCATGTTTGAAGCAGGCAGAAAACACGGTTGATAATGAAGCAAGTTATTTTTAATGCAACCATGTAAATTGATTCATTGATAGGACCAAAAATAAACTGTTACTAAAAATATGTATTTTGACCCAATTCTAAATATCAAAACAATAAAAAATTTTGGAGGATCATTAATAAAGAAAAGCTGTTTTTACATTATTAACATCTAATGGTCATTAAAATCAAACATTAAATTTAAACCTTGGCCTCTCAACCTGAAAAAAGTTTTACTAAGTAAAAATAAATGACAGATGAGTTAATATATTTTTTCTATTAATATTGCCAGATATCTTAGACACATAACAACCAACTGTCTGTAAACTTTTACAGAGACCGCATTACCTACTTATAGAAATGACAGGATTCTTATAACCCCCCCCCCCACCACAAGCAGTTCCCAATAACCCCGCCCCCCAATAAAACTCCCCTCCCAATACTTTGTACAAGGAAAATGGAACCAAATTTAGAAAAATACATTCAGATAGTCTTTAAAAATGTATCCATCTTCCATTGGAAGAAACTATTTTAATGTTTTGTCAATCATCTAGAACAGGGGTGTCAAACTCAAATTCACAGAGGGCCAAAATTAAAAACTTGGATAAGTCGTGGGCCAAACTAAATATTTATTGAAAATTTTCAACAACATCTGCATGTTTTCTCTTCTTTCAACATATGTAATGTTAAACTTTTTCTTATTAAAATAAATGTTTAATAATAATTTTGGTTAAACTCTTTCCAGAAGAAGCATGAACAAATGAGAAATAAAATATTCAATAAATAATATTTCTCTATAGCCTTTAAGCTCCTTTTAAATGTATTTTTTTTCACAAGCCAACAAGTCAAAAAAATAACAACTTGCTTCAATGAAAATCCAATCTTTCAACTATGAACAGTCCAAAGTTAACTAAAGAAAATATTAATCCAAGCTTAGCTTGCTACACTGTGATTTACTCTGATGCACCTGGGTCTAAACCAGATACTTGGCATCTCTTCTTAGATGCAAGTTCATCAAACTCTGGGGTCAGAGTTTGCCTCCCACCTGTCTTGAAAGGTCCTGTTTTCTGCCTGTTTGGCCATTTTTCATAAGGGGTTTATTACAAGTGAGTTAGGTGACAGGTCGCAGATGCAAGTGAAAGTAAACAGAGGAGGTGGGGGCGATTAGCGGGCTGACGGGCCGGCGCCAATGCATTTGCAAAGCATTCTGGGATTTGTAGTATTAGCTGTGCATGCGCTATACTGGCACGGCGGCCAGCTGGCCAGCTCTAATACATATTTGATATGATCTTGTGGGCCAAATATAATTATATCACAGGCCAAATTTGGCCCGCGGGCCTGAGTTTGACATGTGTGATCTAGAATAACAATTCAACGTCATAACCACAGATTTAATCCTCACATGATACTCACAATGAAGAAAAAGTATCACCAGCAGTGAGCAAACAAGAACCTATGGCAACTTATCTCTTTGTTCCATGAGCAATAATAAAAATATCATTGTCCATCAGGTTAAGCCAGATTTACAAAAATCTAGGTTAAAATGGGAAAAAGATTTAGGAATACAAATTACTCAGGATTAGAGAAATTTGTGTAGATAGCATGACAAAAATAGTGAATGTAATATCTTACATAGATTAGTTCATCATAATTTTATATACCAATTATATACAACTCCTGAGAAATTAATGAGATATCATTTACTTTCTATGGATTTGTGTTTTAGATGCCAGAAAGAAAAAGAGATATTTTTTACATTCAACATGGTCTTGAGAAAAGGTGAAAATTTTTTGGATGCGGTTTACGGAACTTCTACAAAATATTTTTAAAGTTAAATTCCAAATGGACCCATCAGTATTTTTGTTAAGTAATATTAAAAAGATTTGTTTGGAATTAAGATTAAATAAATTTCAAATAGCATTTTTGAGACTATCATTAACAGTTGCAAGAAAATGTATTGCGATTACTTGGAAAAATAACAGAGTTGAATTTATTTCGATGGCATAGAGACCTTGTATACCACTGGAAAAAAATAACATAACTTGCAAGATAATTATTTTTTAAAAATTGGTAAGTTTGGAGTCCTTATTTGGATTATATAGGTTTAAAATTTTAAATACTTATTTATGCCTGGGTGAGGTGAAATGTCACAATCCACAATATGTACAAAAAAAAGGTGAGAAATGTAAGCAAGCTGACTGCAATGCACAAAAACAAATTCAGTTATAAATAATGTGCAAAGTAAATGAATCCCTGGTTGAGTTTCTTCTTTAGGAGCCCGATGGAGAAGGGATATCAGCTGTTCCTGGACCTAGTGATATGAGTCTTGTGGCATCTATATATACATAATACCCTCCATAAAGTTTGGGACAGACACTTTTTTTTTCCCTTTATTTGCCCCAGTGCTACACAGCTTTCAATTTGTAATCAAACAATTCATGTGATTAAAGTGCACATTCCAAATTTTATTCAAATGTATTTGTGTACACTTTGGTTTGACCATGTAGAAATCACAGCAATTTTTGTACATAGTCCCCTCATTTCAGGGCACCATAATATTTGGCACATAGCAATTATGGTTTTTAGATCGCAGACACGTAATGGCACATTCAAGAAATTTTGCCGCTACCCGGGCAGTCTAAAAAGGAACATGCAGGAACTTTGAGTCCATTCCTGCACCACGATTTATCCTGCAAGACCCCTACAACTTTTTGGAGGAAGCCTGCAGGGTAAATCGTACTGAAAAAATGCATTGATGGTCATCCACTCGACTGCACGTCCAACCCCCAGGACTATTGCACTCAGGTACTTGCAGTCTAAAAAAGTGCCCAGTGTGAACAACCACACAGGCAGTAATTACATTAATTTTTTCTGCGATTATCCCGTCTAAAAACCATAAATGGTATATTAAAGTAGTCAGTCATGTTTAGTATTTTGTTTCATAACGCTTGCATGCGATGACTACTTGAAATCTCTAATTCATAGACATCACCAGGTGATGAGTATCTTCTCTGGTGATGCTCTGTCAGACCTCTACTGCAGCCATCTTCAGCTCCTGCTTGTTTTGGGGACTTGTCCTCTTATGTTTTCACTTCAGCATGTGGATCACATGCTCATTTTGGGATTAGATTGGGAGACTGTCTTGGCCATTCAAGAATTTTCCAGTTTTTAGCTTTGAAAAACTCCTTTGTTGTTTTATCTGAGATAATTGTCTCACTGAAGGATGAAGTGCCATTGAATGTTTGGAGGCATTTGAGCAGATGTTTTGATCCACCTCAGAATTTATTTTGCTACTGCCATCAACAGTTAACTCACCAATGATGGTAAGTGTGCCAGCACCTGTGGCAGCCATACATGCACAGACCTTAACACCCCCTCCACCAGATTTCACAGATGAGGTGGGATGCTTTGGACCTTGACTGGTTCCTTTACTTTGCTCTTGCCATCACTATGATACAGGCTAATCTTGGACTCGCATCTCCACATTTCTCCAGAATTCTGCAGGCTCTTTTAAATACTTCTTGGCCATCCTGTTTCTGTGGTTAGCATCTTGCAGCGTAGCCTCTGTATTTCTGTTCATGAAGCCTTCTATGGACAAAAGTCATTTGACACATCTGTACCTGCCTCCTGAAGAGTGTTTCTGATCTGTTAGAAATGCATTTCGGGATTTTTCTTTACGCTGATGAGAACTCTTTAGTCATCAACAGTGGAGGGTCTTCCTTGGTCTACCAGTCCCTTTGTGATTACTGAGCTCTCCAGTACGCTCTCTCTTAATGATGCTCCAAACTATTGATTTTGGGTAATCCTAATGTTTGGGTGATGTCTCTTACTGTTTTATTCTTCTTTTCAAATGACTTTTTTGACTTTCATTGGCACAACTCTGGCCCTTATGTTGAAAAATGCAACTACAGACTTCAAAGGGGTTCAAAAGTTTGGAAGCAAGCCTAGCTCTCTTGTACCTGCACCAATGAAGCAATTAAAGACACCTGAGTACTCATATACACCTGTGAAGCCAAATGTCCTAAACATTATGGTGCCCTGAAATGGGGGAACTCTGTATAAAAAAAGTGCTGTAATTTCTACATGGTCAAACCAAAGTTTGATTACAAATTTCAAACTGTGAAGGACAGGGGCAAATAAAGGGGGGGGAAAAAAGAATCTTTGTTCCAATCATTATGGAGGGTCCCTCTCCTGATGGTAGCAATGAGAATTGGGTAGCGTGGATGATTGCTGCTGTTCTCCGATGGCAGTGTACCATGTAGATTTTCTTGAGGGTTGGGAGTTTTGCCTGTGATGTACTGGGCTATATCTCAGATGTATTGGTGCTCCCATACCAGACCATAATCAGCTGGTCAACACACTTTACACTACACATCTGTAGAAGTTTATCAAGGTTTCCAATGGTTAGAGTGTTGTGAGCAGTTTTGGGCTCCTCATTTAAGAATGGAAATGCTGATGTTAGAGAAGGTCCAGAGAAGTTTAACAAAGATAATTCTGGAAATTAAATGGACATCATATGAGAAACATTTGACCAGTACTCATTGGAATTTAGAATGAGATAGAATTGCATTGAAACATTTGAATGTTGAAAGGCATGGACAGAGTAGGTGTAAAAGGTTGTTTCCCATAGTGGGAGAGTCTAGGACAAGACGGCACAACTTCAAGATTGAAGGGTGTCCACTTAGCACAGAGATGCAGAAGAATTTCTTTAGCCAGAGGAAAGCAAATTTGTGGAATATGGTGCCACAGGTGGTTCTGGATGCCAAGTCATTGGGTATATTTACAGGAGAGATTGGTAAATTATAAATTTAGATATTCAGTCATCTGAGTGATGACATGGATCGGTTCCAATTCACCTATCGTAGCAACAGATGCCATCTCACTGGCTCCACACAAAGCCCCAGAATACCTGGACAGAAAATGTGCATATATCAGGATGCTCTTTATCAACTATAGTTCAGCATTCATCACCTCAAAACTGATCAGCAAACTCCAACACCCCACTGTGTAATTGGATCCTGGATTTCCTTACTTCCAGAACACAAACAGTGAAGATTGATAAGAACATCTCCACAATCTCCATCAGTAGGCCTTTTCATGTGGCGAAAAAGCCCAACTGTAAAGGTAGAGATTCTCCACCCTTACCTTGGGAGACTTACCTCTATGAATGCGCCGTGGATGTCTCCAAGGCACCAACTGCAAACCCTCTCAGAGAAGGATCATCAGCGGAGCGCTGCGCCCTCAGCCAATGCCCCATCTTCCTCTTCTCTCTCACCCATTCACCCTTCTCCCTCCATAACCCCCTCAGGGCAGGAACGGCCGATGGGGGCAGTCAGGAGCCATCAGGGCAGGGGCTGGCAGGGACGGCTGTGACCCCGCCGCTTTGGCCTTTGGGGTCAGCGGCTCAAAACCCAGCAAAGCAATGGCCATCTTCGATACCCATAATCCCCCACACAGATGGAACTATCTGGGAAACACAGAGCAGTTCCAGCTGTGGGGGGGGATTATGGGTAGGGAAGACGGCCATTGCTCTGTCGCGTATTTATGATGGGTGGTGCCATGGCACCAGTCGCCCCACCTCCATCGGCTCTGGAGGGTGCTACAGGGCGTCGCTCACATGCATGTGACACAGGAGCAGCCTTTTAGGGTTGCTCTATGAAAGGCAAGTTAATGTTTTCCCTCAGTGCTTATAGCCAGCCTCCAGGTAGGCCTGGCATGAAATGGCCTAGTGCCAGACCACCAGAGGACTGTGTTCTTAGACCCCTGCTCTACTCACTTTACACCTACAACTGTGAGACTTGGCATAATAACACCATCTACAAATTTGCCGACGGTACCATGATAGTGGGCTGTGTAAAGGAAGGGAATGAGTCAGCATACAAGATGGTGATTGAAAATGTGGCTGAATGGTGCACCAACAACAACCTTGCACTCAATGTTACCAAAACCAATGAGCTGATTGTTGACTTCAGGAAGTCTACGACTTCTGGTGATCATGAAGGGGAAATCAGAAGTGCAGAGGGTGAGCAAATTTAAGATCTCGGGTGTCACTATTTCAGGAGGATCTTTCCTGAACCCAACCACCAATGGCATCATAAAGAAAGCACATCAGTGCCTCTACTTCCTCAGGAGTTTGCGGATGTTTGGTATGATCTCAGAAACCCTGGCAAATTACTGGAGAGGTCTGGTGGAAAGTACAGTCTTGTTTGGGGACACCAGTACCCGAGAGTAAAGCCATGCAAAAGGTAGTGGACATAGCCCAGGACATCACAGGCAAAACCCTCCCCTCTATTGAGAACATCGACAGGAAACGCTGCCGTCAGAGAGCAGCATCAATCATCAAAGACCCTCACCACCCAGCGCACGCTCTGTCCTCGCTGCTGCCTTCAGGATAGAGGTAATAGGGGCCACAAGACTTGGACCACCAGGTTCAGTCCTGCTACCTCTCCACCATCAAACTCCTCAACAATAAACTCAATCAGGGACTCATTTCAGGATTCTTGGACTTCATTGATTTTTAAAAAATTCTTTCTGTTTACATTTCTTTATCTGTTTACACGTGCACACTGTGTAGATTTTTTTTGCACTACCACTTTGTGGTAATTCTGCCTCGCCCACAGGAACACGAATCTCAGGGTGGAATGTGATGTACTCTGACAATAAATTTGAAATCTGAATCTCAAATCTGAGATTCTTGATTAGCCAGTGCATCAAAGATTACAGGGAAAAGGCCGGGCAGTGAGACTGAGTGGAAAAATGGATCAGGCTTGATGGGCTGAATAGTTTATTTCTACTCCTATCTCTTATAGCCTTGTTACCAAAACTTAGCAAACACCAGAAGAAATAGAGGTGCTGATGTGCTTTCTTCATAATGACACCAGTATGTTGGGTCCAGACAGGTCCTCCGAGATTGTGACTCTGACCTCCCAACGATTGCTGGATCATCCATCTCTGGTTTACCCTTCCTAAAGTCTACAATCAGCTCCGTAGTTTTGGTGACATTGAGTGCAAGGTTGACGGAGATAGTGAGAAGCTTTTCCTGTCAATCTGTACTGATAGGGGTCTGATGGGGAGGAAATAGTTTAATGTTTTGTGTTCCCCTGCAGTCTCCTTGTGTCCTTTTTCACAAGGTATTTTCCTTTTTTTTAATATTTCATTTAAAAAAATTTAGACCATATATGTTATTAAAGACAAAATTAAAAATATCCAAACCTCCAACCACCACCCCCCCACCCTCTCAAAAGTCCCCAAAGTGTGTGATAAGAGAAAAAAAAAGATCAAGTGGAAAAATAAGAAAGGTTGGTGGAGCTCACCCCTCAGTCCGCATCAACTGTGCTGAGGTGAAGACAGTGGACAGCTTTAAGTTTCTGGGGACAAACATCCCAGTACCGTGACCTGGTCCATCCACATCGATGCAATGCGAAGTCTGAGGAAATCTGCATGTCATTTGCATTTTTGCTTAGACTGTTGCAAATGTTGCTCAGTGTATAACATATACTCCCTGCCCCCCATCGACTCCATTGCCTTGGAAAAGCAATATATCAAAATACTCATCCCACCCAGCCACACTCCATTCAGCCTATTTTGTCAAAAATAGAATTCGCAAATATGAGATCATGTATAACTAAAATCAAAAGCAGTTTATTTCCTGCTGTAATCTGAATGAACCCCAAAATGGTAAAATTATATTGCTTTTAGTCTGTACCAACTGGCCAGCCCTTGTCACACTGCATTTTGTACTCCTGCACGGCGTCCTACTTTTTGTACTTTGTATGAGATGTCTAACTGGTTTGCTTGCAAAACAACCACTACCTCTGCATTTTAGATTCATGTGATGACAAACAAACTTGATGGTCTAGCACACACATGTCAAACTCTGGCCCGCGATATAATTATATTTGGCCCGCAAGATCATTTAAAAAATGTATTAGAGGTGGCCCGCCCTGCAGCGAGAGCCGATGCCGTTTTTTGGTAATGTCACCCCCACCATCCTCCCCCTTCATTGCACATCCTTCCCCATTGTAACATGAGAAATTGTAACACGAGAAGTCTGTCGATGTCATCAGCCGGCAAGCCAGTTGGAAGGCTCCCCGCACAACCAGTCACTTCTCCCGCCTGTCGAGTGGTGCGGCGGATGGGCGAGCGCCTGTGATTTCTTGTCGGCGCGACAGGCATGGCAGGCTGCGCACGGCCCCCGGGCAGCGCGAGCCCCGCACGACTGGCACCGGACGGCCCTTCCACAGCGCGAGCGCACTTCCCCCGGTCGCCATGGCCTTCAGCGCTTGCAGCCGCGCGGACCCCAGGGATGGCTGGTTCGGCCCTGCACGTGAAGAGAGAGATGGTGGCTGTCCGCAAAGGCTGATCGGCAGCGCGCTGGGCCTGAGTGGGTGGGTAAGCAGGGTTGGGGAGAGGGTGTAGGTGAGGAGTAATGGGCAGGGGAAGTTATGGTGGTTCGAGGGGCAGTTAGAGGGAGGGATGAGTAGAAGGAGGGGTGGATAGGGAAGAGGTAAAGGGGAGGGGCAGGGTAAGTAGGGGAGGGATGATTAGAGGGTGAGAGACAGTTAGAGGGAGGAACAGGTTGAGGGGAGAGGCAGTAGAGGGGCATGTATAGGATGGGGTGGGTACAGGCAGAGCGAGTGGAGTGAGGGGTGAGTAGAGGTTGGGTAAAGGACTGGTCAGGTAGAGGGATGGTGGGTCGACGGTGAATAGAGACCTAGAGCCTGAGGAGTGAGCAGGAAATGCTGAGTCCTGATGCAGGCCAAAATGGACACAGCCTGTGAATGCTGACTACATCTCCACAGGGACCAAATAGGTTTCCCTCAGGTCAAGCAAAGGGTGAACTTGAGCTACCTACTCCTGACCTATAACATTATCCTCCTAAAGTTATATCCTAAAGTTTAACATTACATATGTTGAAAGAAGAGAAAACATGCAGATGTTGTTGAAAATTTTCAATAAATATTTAGTTCGGCCCTCGACTTAGTCCAAGTTTTTAATTTTGGCCCTCCGTGAATTTGAGTTTGACACCCCTGATCTAGCAGCTCTAGAATGCTGCATGCCGATTATCTGCAGGATTTTCTTTCATTCAAGAGCCTAAACACCCAAGGATATGCAAGGAGGAGAAGGGGTGGTACTCGGTAGACAGTATTTTTTTGAAAGAAGATAAGCACATGGAAGAAGAGTAAGGTGGGGTCTTGTTATACTATATGACTCTGAGCACCAGATCACACAATATTAATGCCTAATGTGAAGACAATGACTCAGTTAACTGCAAGTATCTGATAAAGTCATCAAAGGAACATACAGGGACACCAAAGAACATTACCACACAGGAACAGGCCCTTCGGTCCATCTAGTTTGTTCCAAACTATTATTCTGCTTGGTACCAATGACCTGCACCATAGCCCCTCCCCCCCATACCCTCCCCATCCATATACTGATCAAAATGTTTCTTAAATGTTAAAATTGAACTTGCATTCATTATTTCAACTGGCAGATTGTTCCACTCTCTGCTCGAAGAAGTTGCTCCTATAATTGTTTCTCCTTTCACCCTTAACCTATACATTCTCATTCTTGTCTCATCCAACCTCAGTGAAAAAAAGCCTTCTTGCATTTACTCCATCTATACCCCTTGTAATTATGCATACCACTGTTAAATCTCCCTTCATTCTCCGACTCTCCAGGGAAATCCTCACCTTTCCCTGTAACCAACTCAGGTCCTCAAGTCCTGGCCACATCCTTGTAAATCTTCTCTGCACTCTTTCAATCTCATTCATATCTTCCCTGTCATTAGGTGACCAAAACTGCAAACAGTACTCCAAATTTCACCTCACCAATGTCCAATACATCCTTAACCCAATCAGGCTTCTAACCTCAGTTGGAAATAGCCCCCCCCCCCCCACACTACCATATTCCCCCTCTCAATTATGTCCTCAATCTCACCAAACACCTCTCACCTGAGTTCTATGACCCAAACACCATGAGGGGTACACATCCATCATCATTTTCTCCTAGGCTTCTTAATCTTCAGGCTCTTGACCGCAGTTGGACACAGCCATCCAAACCACAAACCATTCACAATTATGTCCTCTATCACTTAAAATTACAGTTTCTTTCACCCACTGCAATCAAGGAGGTGGAGCAGGAGCATCAAAGTCAGGAATGCCAGGCTGGGAAATAACATCTTCCCTCAGGCTGTGAAATTGATGAAGGGTATCCTGTAACTGAGTAAATCACCCCAAAATATTTATAAATATTGATTTAAATTATATCTTTATGTATATATGTGATTATTATGTCGTGCGTGCAACAAAGAAACATTGTTTTGTCTGCTTGTATATGTAGTCAGATGATAATTACACTTGAACTTGAAAATATCTCCAGGCCCCAACCCCAACTAATGATGGACCAACTGAAAAAACAGGAATAAAGTCACTGGATATTAGACAAACACTTGCCTGATAAATAACAGTCTCAAAGCAAGGAGGGAGGGTAATCAAGTTCAAGGTAATTATCATCTGAGTATAAAAGTACAACCTGACAAAACAGCATTTATCCAATCGATGGTGCACACACATACACAGAGAATGCACAGTAAGAAATAAACACGAACAGTGCCTCCATAAAGTTTGGGACAAAGACAATTTTCTTTCTCCCTTCATTTGCCCCTGTGCACCAAAGTTTTAAATTTGTAATCAAATGATTCACATGGAATTTAAATACACATTCCAAACTTTATTCAACATCCTTTGTATACATTTGAGTTTGACCATGTAGAAATTACAGCACTTTTTATACATAGACCCCCATTTCAGATTTGTTGTCAGAGTACATACATGACATCACATACAACCCTGAGATTCTTTTTCCTGCTGGCGAGGCAGAATTACTACTTTATGGTAATGCAAAAAAAAACTGTACACAATGCACATGTAAACTAAAAGAACTGTAAACAGACAACAAATGTTAACAAACTCTGCAATTTAGAGAATTA
Source organism: Narcine bancroftii (assembly GCF_036971445.1). Classification (NCBI taxonomy): domain Eukaryota; kingdom Metazoa; phylum Chordata; class Chondrichthyes; order Torpediniformes; family Narcinidae; genus Narcine; species Narcine bancroftii. Next base: position 60,406,135 of record NC_091479.1, on the reverse strand, counting down.
AAAAAACTAAAGTGCAAAAGTAAGAGTCCTTAAATGAGTTTGTTTGTTGATCAGAAACACTCTTCGGGAGGCGGGTGTGGATGTGTCAACGACTACTACCCACAGAGGCTTCATGAACAGAAATACAGATGCTGCCCTACAGGACGTAAACCAGAGCACACTTTGCTTTCACAATCACTCTGATGCAGGTTAATCTTGGTCTCATCTGTTCACAATATCTTTTTCCAGAATTCTGCAGGCTCTTTTAAATACTTCTGTAATCTGGCTATCTTATCTGTGGCTAACTAGTGGTTTCCAGCTTGCACTGTAGCCTCTGTATTTCTGTTCATGAAGTCTTCTGTCGGCAGTAGTTCAAACTCCTGAAGAGTGTTTCTGATGTGTTGAACAGGCATTCAGGGATTTTTCTTCATTACGATGACAATTTTTCTGTCATCGGCAGCGGAGGTCTTCCTCAGCCTACCAGTCCTTTTGCAATTACTGAGCTCACCAGTATGCTCTTTCTTCTTAATGATGTTCCAAACAGTTGATTTTGGTAATACTAAGAGCAACATCGACACCGTGAGCAGGAAAGGGCTTTGGCAAATACAAGAGCGCATCGGATGCCCCCCAAAGTTCCTCAACATGATTATCCAACTGCACGAAAACCAACAAGGTCGGGTCAGATACAGCAATGAGCTCTCTGAACCCTTCTCCATTAACAATGGCGTGAAGCAAGGCTGCATTCTCGCACCAACCCTCTTTTCAATCTTCTTCAGCATGATGCTGAACCAAGCCATGAAAGACCTCAAAAATGAAGACGCTGTTTACATCCGGTACCGCACGGATGGCAGTCTCTTCAATCTGAGGCGCCTGCAAGCTCACACCAAGACACAAGAGCAACTTGTCCGTGAACTACTCTTTGCAGACGATGCCGCTTTAGTTGCCCATTCAGAGCCAGCTCTTCAGCGCTCGACGTCCTGTTTTGCGGAAACTGCCAAAATGTTTGGCCTGGAAGTCAGCCTGAAGAAAACGGAGGTCCTCCATCAGCCAGCTCCCCACCATGACTACCAGCCCCCCACCCCCCACATCTCCATCGGGCACACAAAACTCAAAACGGTCAACCAGTTTACCTATCTCGGCTGCACCATTTCATCAGATGCAAGGATCGACAACGAGATAGACAACAGACTCGCCAAGGCAAATAGCGCCTTTGGAAGACTACACAAAAGAGTCTGGAAAAACAACCAACTGAAAAACCTCACAAAGATAAGCGTATACAGAGCCGTTGTCATACCCACACTCCTGTTCGGCTCCGAATCATGGGTCCTCTACCGGCATCACCTACGGCTCCTAGAACGCTTCTACCAGCATTGTCTCCGCTCCATCCTCAACATTCATTGGAGCTCTTTCATCCCTAACGTCGAAGTACTCGAGATGGCAGAGGTCGACAGCATCGAGTCCATGCTGCTGAAGATCTAGCTGCGCTGGGTGGGTCACATCTCCAGAATGGAGGACCATCGCCTTCCCAAGATCGTGTTATATGGCGAGCTCTCCACTGGCCACCGTGACAGAGATGCACCAAAGAAAAGGTACAAGGACTGCCTAAAGAAATCTCTTGGTGCCTGCCACATTGACCACCACCAGTGGGCTGATATCGCCTCAAACCGTGCATCTTGGCACCTCACAGTTTGGCGGGCAGCAACCTCCTTTGAAGAAGACCGCAGAGCCCACCTCACTGACAAAAGGCAAAGGAGGAAAAACCCAACACCCAACCCCAACCAACCAATTTTCCCTTGCAACCGCTGCAACCGTGTCTGCCTGTCCCGCATCGGACTTGTCAGTCACCAACGAGCCTGCAGCTGACGTGGACATTACCCCTCCATAAATCTTCGTCTGCGAAGCCAAGCCAAAGATTCTGACTGGGGCAAATAAAGGGCCAAGGTGTCTTTAAGGAAGGCACTGTCTATAAATAAAGGTACAATTTAAAATGACGTTGCAATGTTTCCTGGTCTCCAGGACACCTCAGGGCCTGTGGGAAGAAGCCGTCTCCCTGCCTCTGCTGATTTTGATGCTCCTAATGGTAGTGGGACAGAGGGAGCAAGGGGTCCATCAGTCCTTCTTTCCGCCCTATTTGGGCAGCACCCCCTGGCTTGTCGCCAATAGAGAGCCCAGTGATCTCCTGGGCCCATGTGGGGACCCCCCTTGGCCCGATTAAGGAAGGCGCAGGCCAACACCAATGGCCACTATTTGGCCGCCCAGCCTCTAGGAGGCGCTGCCGCCAAGCGTTTTTCCCGCCCGCCCCCCTTCTATCGCGTTGAGCCCCGTGTTTGGGACGGGGGGGGGGGGGCTGGGGCTGCGCTCCACTTTTACCTGCTCCGCGGGCCCACCTCGCGTCCTCGACGCCGCCGGTAGCCAGCGGGCGGCCGCCGCCGCCGGACTTCCTCCGCCTCCGCCATTTCGTTGAGCACGTAGAGGGCGAGGAGGAAGGCGAAGGCCAGGCAGAGCAGCGCGGCCCGCACGCAGCGCCGCATGCCGTCCGCCTTGGGCCGGGCCCGCGCAGCCTCACCGCCCGATCCGACTCAAGGTACCTTCGTATGCAAATTAAAGTGCCCGCGGAACCTTTTCATCCAAAAAAATGTTATCTGGCCAAAAAAACGTAATTAAAAGGACGGTGTACTGGCAACCCCGCCCACATTCTTTCCGTTGGATCTCCGGCCGTCAATCACGGTGACGTCATCTCCGGGGGTCCAATGACGGGTGACCGTGACGGGTCTTTTTCATGAATGAGTTACGGGGAGCGGGGTTGCCGGGCCATAGGAGAGCCAATCCCGCTCCTAAGAAATGGTTCGAATGTCCTGCCAGAGGACACGCTGGACGTCTCATCCAGCCCTGAGAGTCCTATATCCTGCGGGCCAGTCAGAATTACCGCTGATTGGTAGTGCCTAAAATAAACTGCACAGCGTAAAACGTGTAAACAAATAAAAGAACTGTAAACAGATAACGAATGTAAACAAACTGACTGGAATACAGAGAGAGAACTAAAGAAAATCAATAAAATGCACAAATAAGAGTCCCTGATTGAGTTTGTTGTTGAGTCTGATGGTGGAGAAGGACCTGGTGGGGCAAGTCTTGTGGCACCTCGACCTCCCTCTTTCCTGGTGGCAGCGGCGAGAACAGAGCGTGTGCAGCGTTCCCCGTAGATGTTCTCAGTAGTGGGGAGGGTTTCGCTTGTGATGTCCTGGGCTGTGCCCACTTTGTGGGGCTTTACACTCAGGGATATTGGTGGTCCCGTGATGCAGCCAGTCGGCACACTTTCCACCACGCCTCTGTACAGAGATTTCTGATGTCTTACTTTCAAAGTTCCTCAAATTCCTGAGGAAGTGGAGATGCTGATGTGCTTTCTTCATGATGCCTTTGGTATGTTGGTTCCACGAAAGATGCTCCAAGATAGTGACTCCCAAGAACCTAAATATACTCTCCCTCTCCACCTCAGATTCCCTAATGATTACTGGATTGTATACCTCTGGCTTTTCTTTCCTTTTTTTTCAAACTTTATTTAAAATTTTTCAAAATACTTATCAAAGAATACATAGAATAAAAATCAAAAAAGAACTACAAATAACCCCAGCCCACCCACTCCCCCACCCTAAAGAAACCCTGCAAGGGAAGCATTAAAAAAACATAATAGAAAAAAAACATACAATGATTTCTTTGGCTTGGCTTCGCGGACGAAGATTTATGGAGGGGGTAAAAAGTCCACGTCAGCTGCAGGCTCGTTTGTGGCTGACCAGTCCGATGCGGGACAGGCAGACACGATTGCAGCGGTTGCAGGGGAAAATTGGTTGGTTGGGGTTGGGTGTTGGGTTTTTCCTCCTTTGCCTTTTGTCAGTGAGGTGGGCTCTGCGGTCTTCTTCGAAGGAGGTTGCTGCCCGCCAAACTGTGAGGCGCCAAGATGCACGGTTTGAGGCGTTATCAGCCCACTGGCGGTGGTCAATGTGGCAGGCACCAAGAGATTTCTTTAGGCAGTCCTTGTACCTTTTCTTTGGTGCACCTCTCTCACAGTGGCCAGTGGAGAGCTCGCCATATAACACGATCTTGGGAATCGATTTAAGATATTACTAAACCCATACATTTCAAATAAGGAGACCACATCTGAAGAAAAAAATTATAATTATCACGTAAATTATATGTTATTTTTTTCCATATAAATACAAGATTTCAACTCATTATGCCAATGAGTTATATTCACTTCTATGTCATCCTTCCAGCTTTTCTTTCCTGAAATCAACAATCAGCTCCTTAATTTTGGTGACATCGAGTGCAAGGTTGTTGTTGGTGGACCATTCAGGCAAGTTTTCAATCTCCCTCCTGTCTGCTGACTCATCACCTTCCTTTATACAACTCACATCGGTGTATTGTTGGCAAATTTGTAGATGGTGTTATTGTCGTACTGAGCCACAGAGTCATAGGTGTAAAGTGAGTAGAGTAGGGGGCTAAGTCCTGTTGTGCTCTGGTACTGATGGAGATTGTGGAGGAGAGGTTCTTACAAATCCTCACTGATTGTGGTCTGGAGGTGAGGAAATCCATGATTCAATTACACAGTGGGGTGTTGAGTCGCAGGTCTTGGAGTTTGCTGATCAGTTTTGAAAGATGATGGTGTTAAATGCTGAACTATAGTTGATAAAGAGCATTCTGTTGAATGCATCTTTGCTGTCCAGGGCTTTGTGTAGGGCTAGTGGGATGTCATCTGCTATAGACCTGTTGCTGTGACAGGCCAATTGGAATGGATCCATGCCAGTGCTCAGACAGGAGCTGATATGCTTCATCACATACAACCCTGTGATTCTTTTTCCTGCGAGTGCAGCAGAATTATCACTTATTGGTAGTGCAAAAAATAACTGTACACAATGTACATATGTAAACAAATAAGTTTGTTAAAATTTAAATTTTTAAAAATTTAAATTTAGACATACAGCACAGTAACAGGCCATTTCACTCTATGAGACCATGCTGCCCAATTTACACCCCATTAACCAACATCGCTGGTATGTTTTGAACAGTGGGAGGAAACTGGAGCCCTGGAGAAACCCACGCAGACACAGGGAGAACGTACAAACTTCTTATAGACATTGCAAGACTTGAACCCCGATCTGGTCCCAATCGTTGGTGCTGTAAAGGCATTGTGCTAACCGCTACACCAACCGTGTTATTGAGGAGTCTGATGGTGGAGGAGTAGCAGGTTTTCCTGAACCTGCTGGTGGATCCTTGATGATTGCAGCGGAAAATGAAAATGTCGGAAGCACAGAGCAGGGTGTCATTGACATGAAAAGTTGGCTTTGTTTCTTCACAGATGCTGTCTGGACCGCTAGGTATTTGTGGTATTTTCTTGTTTTATTCCAATAAAAGTCCTCGCGTAGTGGCCCAGGACCGTTGAACACGGCAATCGAGCAAACAGCACGCAGGATGAGATACCCGCTCCCATGGGTTGCAGGAATAGCTGTCGAATCGACCAATCACTGCCAGCAGATTGGAGGGGGTCCAATCTGGGCTCGTGCATCCGGGACAACCAATTGGCAGCCAGACAGCCTCAAGCCACACTCTGTTGGTGACATGGCCGCCTGCCTATAAAAGGCAGAGCTGCAGCCTAATAAAGTCAGTGTCAATTATACTCCCTTCGTGTGAGAGTTCTTTCTTCAGCCTTGAACTCTAACCCTATTATACCTCGAGCTATAACTGTAGTGATCCTGCTACACTTGCATCAATGATGGGGATCTCCCAGTGGCCAACCCTTTCAATTTTTCACCCTACTCCCATGTTGACATGTCATGCCTCATGCACTGTCAAACCAAAGCCACTCGTAAATCGGAGGAAAAACAACTAATTTTCCATCTAGGCACTCTCCAACTGAACGGCATTAACATAGACCTGTCCAGTTTCTGCTAGCCTCCCTCCCTTTCCTTTCTCTTTGTCTCCTTTCCTCTCACTCTCCTCCCCTTCCCTCCCCATTCACAGAGCCATCCCTCCTCCCCTGTTTGTTGGTGTGGCCTCCGTCCCTTATTACCTCCCCTTGGCCATCTCCTCCCCATCATTTTGTTCGGTAGCCTGCCCACATTTTGTTCATACCTTGATGAAGGGCTCAAGCCGAGATGGTTTGACCTGCTGAGTTTCTCCAGCAATGTGTTTTCACTTTTTTCCTTACATTGTCAGAGTACCTTTTTGGGAGTTTTCACGCCTTAAAGTGATTTATGAGAATCATGAGATTTTGCTGTTATAAAGGACAAAATAGTACAGAGCAGTAAGGAGAAGGTTAGAATGCAAACAAAGAAAGTTTGTAGTAAGTATTTGAATATGGATGGGCAGGTGATAGAGAAGGGAAGTGCTCTGGAAGAAGATGAAGGGCAATTGGCAGGAAAAGTAAATAATGTTGTTATTAAAGATGAGGGAAAACAGGGATTAAAAATTGGGAAATCTCTGAAATTCATATATTTTAATGCCAGGAGTATTGTAAAAAAGGTGGATGAGCTGAAGTTGTGGATTGATACTTGGAAGTATGATGTGGTAGTGATAAGTGAGACATGGTTGCAGGAGGGATGTGATTGGCAACTGAATATCCCTGGGTTTCGTTGTTTTAGTTGTGATAGAGTCGGAGGGGCAAGAGGAGGTGGGGTTGCATTGCTTGTCAGGGAAAATATTACAGCGATGCCTAGGAAGGATAGATTAGAGGGCACATCCATGGAGGCTATTTGGGTGGAACTGAGGAGTAGGAAAGGAGAGGTTACACTTGTAGGGGTGTATTATAGACCACCCGGAGGGGACCGAGACCTAGAGGAGCAAATCTGTAGGGAGATAGTAGATATTTGTGATAAGCACAGGGTTGTAATTATGGGAAATTTCAATTTTCCACATATAGATTGGGAAACACATTCTGTGAAAGGACTGGATGGGTTAGAGTTTGTGAAATGTGTGCAAGATAGTTTTTTACAACAATATGTAGAGGTGCCGACCAGAGAAGGAGCAGTGTTAGATCTACTGTTGGCAAATGGGATGGGTCAAGTGACAGAGGTTAGTGTTGGCGAGCACTTCGGGTCCAGTGATCATAATGCCATCAGCTTCAATGTCATTATGGAAAGAGAGAAGTCAGGGCCAAGGGTTGAGGTTTTTGATTGGGGAAAAGCTAGATTTGAGGAGATGCGAAAGGACTTGCAGGGTGTGGATTGGGACAATTTGTTTTATGGGCAGGATGTAGTAGAGAGATGGAAGTCTTTTAAAGATCAGATTTTGAGAGTGCAAAAGCTTTATGTTCCTGTTAGGTTAAAAGGAGGGGCAAAAGGTTTGAGAGAGCCGTGGTTTTCAAGGAATATTGGAAACTTGGTTCGAAGAAAAAGGGAGGCGTACATTAGATATAAGAAGCATGGAGTTAAGGAGATGTTTGAAAGATACATTGAATGTAAGAGGAATCTTAAGAGAGGAATTAGGAAAGCTAAAAGAAGGTACGAGAAAACTATGGCAAGCAGGGTGAAAACTAATCCAAAAGAGTTCTACAAATATGTAAATGGTAAATGGAAAGCTAGAGACAAAATTGGTCCCTTAGAAAATCAGAGCGGAAAACTGTGTGTGGAGCCTAGAGAAATGGGGGAGATATTGAACAGTTTCTTTTCTTCGGTATTCACTAAGGAGAAGGATATTGGGAGATGTGAGATAAAAAAAAGCAAATTGGGTAAATATGGGGAATATAGAGATTACAAAAGGTGTAGTTTTAAGGCTTTTGAAGAATATAAAGGTGGATAAGTCTCCGGGACCAGACGGGATCTTCCCCAGGACATTGAGAGAAGTGAAGGAGGAAATAGCAGAGGCTCTGGCGGTAATTTTCCAAATGTCATTAGATATGGGGATAGTGCCGGAGGATTGGCGCATTGCGCATGTGGTTCCGTTATTTAAAAAGGGTTCAAGGAGGAAGCCTGGCAACTATCGGCCTGTAAGTTTGACGTCTGTGGTAGGTAAATTAATGGAGAAAATTCTTAGAGATAGTACTTATAAACATCTGGATAGACAGGGTCTGATCAGGAGCACGCAACATGGATTTGTGGGAGGAAGGTCATGTTTGACCAATCTGATTGAATTTTTTGAAGAGGTGACTAGGAATGTGGATGAGGGTAGCGCAGTGGATGTTGTCTATATGGACTTCAGTAAGGCCTTCGATAAGGTACCACATGGAAGGTTAGTTAGGAAGGTGCAGTCTAGGTATAAATTTTAAGATAGTCAAATGGATTGAACATTGGCTGAAAGGGAGAGGCCAGAGAGTGGTAGTGGATAATTATCTGTCAGGTTGGAGGCCGGTCACCAGTGGTGTGCCTCAAGGATCTGTATTGGGCCCATTGTTGTTCGTTATATACATTAATGATCTAGATGATGGGGTGGTGAATTGGATTAGTAAATATGCAGACGATACTAAGATAGGTGGAATAGTGGATAATGAAGAAGGTTTTCAAGGATTGCAGAGGGATTTGGGCTGCTTAGAAAAGTGGGCTGAAAAATGGCAGATGGAATTTAATGCTGATAAGTGTGAGGTGCTTCATTTTGGTAAGAAGAATCAGAATAGGACATACGTGGTAAATGGGAGAGCATTGATGAATACAGAAGAGCAGAAAGATTTAGGAGTAACGGTACATCGTTCCCTGAAGGTAGAAACTCACATGAATAGGGTGGTGAAGAAGGCTTTTAGTATGCTGGCCTTTATCAATCATTGCATGGAATATAGGAGTTGGGAGGTGATGTTGAGATTGTATAAGACGTTGGTGCGGCCTAATTTGGAGTTCTGTGTGCAGTTCTGGTTGCCTAATTATAGGAAGGATATAAACAGAGTGGAGAGAGTGCAGAGAAGGTTTACCAGAATGTTACCTGGGTTTAAGCATCTAGAGTATAGGGAGAGATTGGACAGATTAGGTCTTTATTCTTTGGAGCGTAGAAGGTTGAGAGGGGATTTGATAGAAGTATTTAAGATTATGAAAGGGATAGACAGAGTGGTTGTGGATAGACTATTTCCGTTAAGAGGAGGAAAGATTAAAACAAGAGGACATGAGTTAAGAATTAAGGGGCAGAGGTTTAGAGGTAACATGAGGGGGAACTTCTTTACTCAGAGAGTGGTAGCCGTGTGGAATGAGCTTCCGGGAGAAATAGTGGTGGCGGAGTCAATTGTATTATTTAAGAAAAGGTTGGACAGGTATATGGATGAGAAGAAGATGGAGGGTTATGGGCATTGTGCAGGGAGGTGGGACTAGAAAGGGGTGTTTGGTTTGGTGCGGACTAGAAGGGCCTAATGGCCTGTTTCCGTGCTGTAATTGTTATATGTTATTATATGTTAATGTACTATTTGCCTTTCATGTCATGCTGTGAGTTCGTTTTAAGTGACCTGTGGACAGGTATCCCTTAGAATGTTTCCCACTCTCTCTCCATTTAAATAAAGAGCATTTCTGTTCCTCTACTTAAGTTGTAACCTCACATTTTGCCACATTGTACTTTATTTCCTATATTGCTAAAAAACAGTGCACAGAGTTAAGGAGATCTCTAAGAATAGTACGGCAACAGTAATTTACTAGTGTGAGATTCGTTCATTGATCTGATAACAGCAGGAAAGAAACTGTCCTTGAATCTGAGAAATGATGGGGAGTACACTCAGGGTGTCATAGTGGTCAGCTAGCAAATCTCCAAACTATGAATGTTATTTTGTAGCGGGCCGAGCGGGCACATTGCACGGTATTGTGAACTGTCACCGGCACAGTTCTGCAAGGGTGTGGAACCATAATATGGACAGCTGAATACTCACCTAATGGACCACATGCAAGTGATACTGCATGCCAAGGAACAGCACGTTGATCTGCTCAGTCTCCTGCTGGAAAGTGTGGGACATTCAAAAGGCGTAATCTAAACCTGCCGGTCACGTGGAGTGGCAGCGAACTCATAGTGACATCCCACCTTGTCCCGTGGAGTTTGGGACATGCAATAAATAAAAGAAGCTTGTAAAATCTGAATAAATCAGTCTTGTGTTGATTCACTTGATTTGTGTGTGTCTGTTGCTTTAGTAGCTCTACCGAAGTAGCTGTTACAATTTCATTAATACTCTTTTTTTTTAACTTTATTTATTTGTTCAAAAAACAAATAATATATGACATATACAATAATTAACCATAAACATGAACTTTAAGAAAAGACCCCGCCCCTTCAGCCAACTCTCCTCAGGAGAGCCATAAAGAAAGAATATTAAAGAAAAATTAAATATGCATATTAAGATCTAATCAATATAAATTTAAATGTAAATATTCTGAATATAATAACCACTTATTAATTAAAGAATTATAATTATCACGTGAAACATATATAATTTTTTCCATTATTAAACAATATTTCATCTCAATATGCCATCTATTAATACCAATCATATTTGCATCTTTCCACGTACTAGCAATACATTTTTTCGCTACGGATAAAGCTAAATATACAAAAGCAAGCTGAAACTTATCTAATCCCAAGCCTTTCAGAGGTTGCAAACTACCCAATAAAAATACTGTAGGATCTAAAACTATTTTAATCTTATACAGATATTCTAAAAATGATTGAATTTTCTTCCAAAAAGATTGCATACATGACCAAACAGCAGGAAAAAAAGTTCCAACCGTATCACCATATCTAAAATACAAATCTGATTCATGAAAACCATACTTTTTTTTAATTTTTCAGGTGTTAAATATAATTGATGTAAAAAATTGTAGCTAATCATTGCATCATGTGCATTTATCAATCTAGTTACACTATCATAACAGATATCTAACCAATCATCTTCAGAAAAAATAAAACCAGTATCCACTTCCCATTTACTTTTAGATCTATCTCAACCCTTTTTATCCATACCATCCTGTAATATTTGATACATAGATGAAATATAACCCTTCTCTGGTACCTTCATAAGACAAGTCTCAAATTTAGTCATTTCAGGTAAAATCATATCTCTACCAAACATACATTTTATCAAAGATCGAATTTGATAATAAACAAAGAGATCTTATCAATACCAAAACCTTCCCTCATCAGATTAAAAGATAAAAATTTACACTCTTTAAAACAATCTCCCAAATTTTTCACACCTTTAATGCAATGCAATAAACTTCGATTATGTATTGAAAACGAAATAAGTTGATTACTATACAATGGAGTCAAAGCTGATAATTTACCCCTAGAGCCTGTCATTTTATTTTTCTTTATCCATAACTTCATTAAATGTTTTAGTATAGGCACATTGTTGTAACAAATTTATATTCCATCTAAACAAAAATTGATGTATTTCAAATTCAGAAATACTTGCCATCTCAAATTTAGCCCAACTAGGAGGCCGTACCAAATCCATCAATGAACTAATAAATTTAAGTTGGGCTGCTTCATAATAATTTTGAAAAAGTGGTAAATGTAATCCCCAACTCATATTTCCAAGTTAATTTATTCAAAGCTGCTCTTGAAAATTTACCCCTCCATAAAAACTCCCTAACCATTCTATTCAAATCTCAAAAAAAAATTATCAAGTAAATACGGAATAGATTGAAACAAATATTGTATACACGCAAAGATATTCATCTTAATTGTATTTATCCTATCCATTAAATTAATAGGTAAATCTTTCCATTTAATCAAATCAGTTTTAATTTTTTTCATTAACGGAACATAATTTAAGTTATATAAAGATTGATAAATAACATTCAAAATTATACCCAGATATTTAATTTGATCAGTCCATTTCAAATTATTAATATTCTTATAAATTGAATAATCTCCTTCACTTACCAGTAATATTTCACTTTTTTCCCAATTAACTTTATATCCAGAAAGACATCCATATAGTATTAAACACTCCTTCAAGTGACTGAGCTGGGTTTGTTAAATACACCAATACATCATCAGCAAATAAATTAATTTTATACTCCTCATCTAAAACTTTCATGCCTTGTATCTGTGTATTTTGTCTTATCAGCTGTGCTAAAGGTTCAATCGCTAACGCAAACAAAGCTGGTGATAAAGGACAAACGACGAGTTGATTGAGTTAACTTAAAGGATTCCGAAATCAAACCATTCGTCAATACTCTAGCTACCGGTTTACTATATAGAGCCCTAATACTTTTCTTTCTTTCTTTGGCTTGGTTTCGCGGACGAAGATTTATGGAGGGGTAAATGTCCACGTCAGCTGCAGGCTCGTTTGTGGCTGATAAGTCCGATGTGGGACAGGCAGACACGGTTGCAGCGGTTGCAAGGGAAAATTGGTTGGTTGGGGTTGGGTGTTGGGTTTTTCCTCCTTTGACTTTTGTCAGTGAGGTGGGCACTGCGGTCTTCTTCAAAGGAGATTGCTGCCCGCCGAACTGTGAGGCGCCAAGATGCACGGTTTGAGGCAATATCAGCCCACTGGTGGTGGTCAATGTGGCAGGCACCAAGAGATTTCTTTAGGCAGTCCTTGTACCTCTTCTTCTCTGTCACGGTGGCCAGTGGAAAGCTCGCCATATAACACGATCTTGGGAAGGCGACGGTCCTCCATTCTGGAGACGTGACCTACCCAGCGCAGTTGGATCTTCAGCTGCGTGGATTCGATGCTGTCGGCCTCTGCCATCTCGAGTACTTCGATGTTAGGGATGAAAGAGCTCCAATGAATGTTGAGGATGGAGCGGAGACAACGCTAGTGGAAGTGTTTTAGGAGCCGTAGGTGATGCCGGTAGAGGACCCATGATTCGGAGCCGAACAGAAGTGTGGGTATGACAACGGCTCTGTACAAAGCCCGCTGCGCAGCTCAGACGGCAAAGTCCTCCTCAGCGACAAGATCTCCATCCTCAACCGATGGTCAGAACACTTCCAATCTCAAAGCCCTAATCCAACCAATAAAAAAAGGACCAAACTTAAATTTCTCCAAAACTTTAAACAAAAAATTCCATTCAACTCTATCAAATGCTTTTTCTGCATTGAGGGATATCACCATCGGGTGATCTGAAGATTGTCGAAATCTATTAATCTAACTAATCACGTGCAAAATGTTATCTGAAGCATATCTATTCTTTATAAAACCTGTTTGATCAATATAAATCAACAGGTAAAAATTTAGCCAATCTATTTGTAATATTTCAGCTATTATTTTATAATCTACATTTAACAACGAAATTGGTCTATACGAAGATACTTTCAAATTATCTCTATCTTTTTTTGGAATTACTGTAATGAAAGCACTAGAACAAGACTCAGGTAATTCATAATGTTCTCCAGCTTGATGTAATACATCCCCAAACACTGTAGATAAATCATCATAAAAAATTTTATAAAATTCAACCGAAAATCCATCATCACCAGGCAATTTCCCGTTCGGCATTTCCAACATAGCCATTTTAATTTCCAAATCAGTAAATAGTTCTTCTAACTCCTGTATATCTGCATCCTCTAATATCGGTAAATTCAACTGTGATAAAAAAAAGATCAATCAATCCAGTTTCTTGTTTTCCTTCAGATGTATATAACTTTTTATAAAATGAATAAAATACATCATTAATCTCACGAGGTTTATAAGTAATAAGAGAATTCCATCTAACAGCATTAATAGTCCTCGAAATCTGTTCTTTTTTTAATTGCCACACCAGTACCTTATGTGCTTTCTCTCCCCATTCATAATACCGTTGTTTAGTCCTATTAATCACACATTCAAATTGATAAGATTGCAAAGTATTATATTCCAATTTCAACCTAGATAATTCTATTTTCTGATCTTCTGTGGCATCTTTCTGAAATTCCTTTTCTCACTCATCAATCTGTTTCTCTAATTCAAGACTCTGATTTAATCGATTCTTTTTTTATTTTAGAAGTATAACTAATTATTTGTCCTCTCAAATGGGCTTTCATAGCATCCCATAATACAAACTTACTTCGAACAGAATTAGAATTTTCTTTCAAAAAAAAATTAATTTGTTTTTTTTAAATCAATAAATGCCATATTTTTAACAACATTGTATTAAACCTCCAACAATAGACCATTTGAATTTTCTCAGAAGTTGCATATGTAAAATATATCAATGAGTGATCTGAAATCACCCTACTTTTATATTCCGCTTGTTGTATTTTCCCTTGTAAGTGTACCGATACTAAAAAGAAGCCAATCCTTGAAAACGATTCATGTGTAGATGAATAAAAGGAGAAATCTTTTTCTGTCAGATTAAGATGTCTCCAAATATCTACTAAATTAAGATCTTTCATCAACGCTTGAACCTGAATTGCCATCTTGGATTTCTTAACTTTCTTCGGAGATTTATCTAATAAAGGTTCCAAACCACAATTAAAATCACCACCAACTAAAATATTATCATTAGCCTAACCCAAACATAAAAATGCATCAGAAATAAATATTTCATCATCTGCATTTGGGGCATAAATATTAAGCGAAGTCCAAAATTCACTAAAAATCTTACAATTCAATTTAAGAATACATCCTGCCTTTTCCTCCATTGATTTTAATTCAAAAGATAAATTTTTATGTATCAAAATTGCTACACCTTTAGCCCTAGAATTAAATGAAGAAGAATATACATGCCCAACCCAGTCCCTCTTTAATTTCATGCTTTCCTTCACATTCAAATCTGTTTCTTGTAAAAAAGCAATGTCAATTTTCATTTTCTTAATATATGCCAAGACTCGCTTACCTTTAATTGAACTGTTTAATCCTCGATCATTAAAAGTAGCAAACCTCAACTTTGACATACTTACTATTATTACTAAATACCAATAGTATCTTTATATAAAAAACTCAAATCAATGTATATAGGCCCTCCAATAGAAAAAAAATCACAAACTAAAAATTAACTAAAATGAAAATAAAAAAATAATTTAAAAAAAAGAAAATTCCCCCCCCCCCGACAAAGAAACTACTAAAAGGTAGTAATCCCCTAAGCAAAAATTGGGTGTGGGTCACCCACCAGTGGCTGATGACTAGTAAAGAACTGAGAGCAAATCTCTCCCTCCCCAGCCAAACAATCAATAACATCAAAATATCATAATAACAAAAAAAATAGAGTAAGAAAAAGAAAATTCTTCTTTTCATCCCAAAGATTACAATCTCGAAGATCCCATTTCAGAAGAAGTTGGAATCTTTCCATCCCCATTTTTCCCATTTCTGCCATTTCTTCCGTTTCCAGAACAACCAGATTTTTCTTTAGGAGATAAATTTCATTAATACTCAATGAAACTTTCGATTTGGTTTTGGTTTAGATAGTGAACAGTGATATTTCCAGCAAACATTGTCATTTTAAAAGGAATGTGTGGAACAGAATGGTATGTTTCTTTCAAGAATAGAAACAGGCTTCTGAGTTTTGATGGAGTATGTAAACCAGACACAATTGAGTTTGAAGGTAGTGATACGAGTCCAGAGGACCCCAAAACCCAGCAGGAATAGAAATTCACCAAGACAATGGTTACTTAAACAAAAGTTGC
Organism: Narcine bancroftii; assembly: GCF_036971445.1. NCBI lineage: Eukaryota > Metazoa > Chordata > Chondrichthyes > Torpediniformes > Narcinidae > Narcine > Narcine bancroftii. The sequence goes on along the minus strand of NC_091479.1, from coordinate 60,390,661 downwards.
TTTTAATTTTCTTTAAACATAATAACAGGATCAATCTTTAACTTATTACTATTAACTTAACCTAACTTAACCCCCTTCTAATTCTAAGTGCTCGTGTACGTAATGTGTATATGTTCAGGAAAGTTCTCTGTTTCACTGTCCAATCATTCACTTTTCACTTCTCCAGGCACACCGGTATCAGGTAATTCTCATACTGTGCACAGAATTCAACATTTATGAATCTTCACCAGGCTCTGGTGCTTAAAGTTAAATGGTTACCACTCCGGAAGGTTCTTGTTGGTTTCAGAGAGAAATTTTTTGCTCGTTGGACACAAACTGATTTCCTCCAATCAGTCATTTTAATGACTTGCCGAAGAAACTTGTCCTATCATGAGTTTTCCAAATGATCACCTCTTCTTTCAGGTCACCACAGAGTCCCTCTTGTTTCCCTTATTTTAGGATAAACGCTCTAGCCAGCCATTTCCTCTTTTGAGGACCACAAGGGTTTTGAACAGGCTGAACTCAGATCTGGTTGTTTGGGGCCCCGAATGGAGGTGAGGGAGAAGATGTGGGTGCAAGTGCAATATTTCTTTGCAGTCACAGTGGCAGGTTCCAAGGAGGCGAATAATGAGAAGGGATGAATGGACAAGGAAAATACTGGAGGGAGTGGCCCCTGTGGAAAGCAGAGAGAAAAGGAGAGAGGAGGGGAAGATGTGTTGCTGGTAGAATCTTAGTAGCATTAATGTACAGAGGGACTTGGTGTGCAAGTCTGTTGCTCATTGGAAGTGGTGCTGTAGGGGATAAAGGTAATGAAGAAGATATTTTAAATAGAACCATAGAACTCTACTATACAGAAAACAGGCTATTCAGCCCTTCTAGTCTGTGCTGATCACTATTTTGCTAGTTCTACTGACCTGCTCTCTTTCCATAACCCTCCAGTCCTCTCCCATCCATCAATGTATTTTTAAAACTCAAAATTGAGCCTGAATTCACCACATCAGATGGCACCCCATTTCACAGTCACACCACTCTCTGAGTAAAGGACATTGCCCTAATGTACCCCCAAAACTTTCCCCTTTCAGCTTAAAACTATGAGCCCTCATATTTATCTCCCCCAATCTAAGTGGAAAAAGCCTACTCGTATCCACTCTGTGTATACCTCTAATAATCTTGTAAACTTCGACAAATCTCCCCTCATTCTTCTTCATTCCAAGGAATAAAGTCCTAACCTGTTTCATCTTTCCCTATAACTCAACTCCTGAAGACCTGGCAACATCCTAGTAAATCTTCTCTGCACTCTCTCAATCTTTCCATCCTGTAGTTAGGCAACCAGAACTGCACATAATATTCCAAATTTGGCCTCACCAATGTCTTAAACATCTTCACCATAACATCCCAACTCCTATACTCAATACTCAATACTTTGATTTACAAAGCTTTCTTTACATCCCTGTCCACCTGCGACACCACCTTTAGGGAACAATGTATCTATTACCAGATTTCTCTGCTCCTCTGCACTCCTTGGTGCCCTACTATTTACTGTGTATATCCTACCTTAGTTTGCCCTTCCAAAATGCATCACCTGCATGAAACTCCATCTGCCATTTTTTGGCCCATTCTCCAAGTTGGACCAGATCCCTATGCAAGATTTGAAAATCTTCTTTGCTGTCCACAATGCCTCCTATCTTTGTGTCATCAGCAAACTTGCTGATCCAGTTTACTGTATTATAATCCAACACACAACAATGGACAAATTCCTGAGATTCACCACTAGTCACAGGCCTCCAGTCTGAGAAGCAATCGTCCACTACTACTCTCTGTTTTTTCCCACACAGTCAATTTCTAATCCAGTGTCTTAACCTTTTGAACTAGCCTCTCATGTGGGACCTTGTCAAAGGGTTATCTAAAGTCCATGTAGACATCCACAGCCTTTCCTTAATCTACCTTCTTGGTAACCTCCTCAAAAAACTCTGCAAGATTCATTAAACACGACCTACCATTCACAAAGCAATGTTGACTGTCCTTAATCAGCCCATGGCCGTCCAAATACCTATATTTCCTATCTCTCAAAGTTCCTTCCAATAATTTACCTGCTACTGACATCAGCGTGATCAGCCTATAATTACCTGGTTTAATTTTGGAGCCTTTTTTAAACAATGGGACAACATGAGCTACCGTCCAATCTTCTGCATCTCACCTTTCGCTAAGGACATTTTGAATATATCTGCTAGGGCTCCTCCAATTTCTACACTAGAATTCCTCAAGATCTGAGGGAATATCAGATCAGGCCCGGGGGACTTATCGAAATTTATTCGCTGTAAGGCAGCAAGCACCTCCTCCTCTTGAATCTCCATATGTTCCATGACACTTCTGTTTGTTTTCCTTCCTTGTTTATGCACTCTGCCAGTTTCCTGAGTAAATACCGATGCAAAAAAAGCTGTTTAAGATCTCCTCTTGGTTTGATTTGGGTAATATATTAGAATGAATAACTGGAGTTAGATTCCCACTGGGAGATGTTAGAGGGATTAAATATAATTTAAAACTGAATATGTATCAAGTAAAATTTGTTCAAATTGTCTTGGCAATAGCTAGAAAATGTATTGCTATAACTTGGAAGTCAGATACTGATTTGGGAATGGGTAGATGGCATGCAGAAGTTCAGAGCTGCATTCCACTTGAGAAAATTACAATATATATTTTGTGAAATATGGAGCCCATATTTACAAACTGTTGGTATTAAAATTTAAATGAATGTCAAATATTCCCTTTCTCTTTAGGTCTCTATAAGTATTTATATGTTTAAAAGTATTGGAAAATGAAGTGCTCCTGTTGTGGTTATTTTTGTCCCTCTTCTTTTTATTCATTTTTTTAGTTCATAAGGAGTTGGGAGGGATTTATAGGAGGTTCTTCTTTCTTTTGTATTTATTTATTTTCCTTTTTCTTTTTTATAAAATACTATAGTATTTTGATTAAGTTTGAAATATTGCAATATGTTTTGCTAAGTGGTTTTTTATTAAATAATTTTTTTTTAAATATCTCCCCCCATTTCGTGAGGCTCCACATATAGTTGACCACTCCGATCCACTAGGACACCAATTTTATCCCTTATTATCTTTTTATTTTTAATATACTTGTAGAAACCCTTTGGGTTTACTTTCACATTATCTGCCAAAGCAACCTCTTTTCTTTTTGCCTTCCTGATTTCCTTCTTGAGTATTTTCTTGCATTTTTTGTACTTTTCAAGTTCCTCATTAGCTCCTTGTTGCCTATACTTGCTGCACACTTCTCTCTTCTTAACCAGGTCGCCAATACCCCTTGCAAACCATGGCTCCCTATGCCTGGTAACTTTGCCTTTAATTCTAGCAGGAACATGCAGATTCTGCCCCCTCAAAATTTTGCCTTAGAAGACCATCCACTTGGCCTTCCACTTGGCAGGAAACAACATATCCCAATCCACCCTTACAGGCTGTGAATTTTTCATGTTTCTACAAATTTCCTCATTTTAAAAAAGGATATTCCCCATTTTTAAAATTATTTCCACGTTTTTCACCCCTTCACTTGCCAGCACAGTTACCTCTACAGCTGTGACTGGCCATCCATTTGCATGCTCGCTTACTGCTCTCTTCCTCATCGTTGTTTAGATCGTTGATGCATGAGTGATGAGCCGCGAGAGAAGTGAGCTATGCGTGTGTAGGTGCCCCTGCAGGGCTGGGGCAAGTGAGTGCAGTGAATCGACACATAGCAGTCGCCTGTTTTCGGCCTCCGAGATGGCTGGAGAGTTCAGGGATCTGCAGCATTTCAAGACTGCCTTAACTGAAATTCAAGCTGCAATGGTTTGTGAGGAGGAAATCCTGAGCCCGCTTTATAGCACTGGGGAGTTGGCCTGTGAATGGATGGTGCAGTGAGGGCCTGTGGGCAAGGGAGATGATGGCTGTCCCACGGAAGGAGCCTCTTGCCTTCCAGAAGGTTGGAGAGAGAAGGTGAGGGTTGCAGAATCCACTGCCTCTGGGTGCTGGGCATGGGATGGGATGCCACAATTTAGAGATCTGATGCAGGGGTGGTAGTTACTACCTGGGGATTGGGTGTTACTACCTGGGAAAGGGGTGCTGCCTGGAGATTTGGGTTCAGATTGAACACGGGCTCATTTTGGGGATTGGGTAGGGGTGTTGCCTGGGAATTAGGTGCCAATTGGACAGGGCTCTGTCTGGGGATTGGGTGAAAGAAGGGCAGGGGCTCTGCCTTGGGATTGGGGACAGGTTTGGCAGGGACTTTGCCTGAGAATTGGGAGCAGATTGGGCAGGGGCACTGCCTGATGATTGGGTGCAGGGAAGCAGTTACTACTTGGGGATGGGATGCAAGTTGGTCAAGGGCACTGCTTGGCATGCTGGGTGCTGGTTATGGGCAAGTACTGCTTGGTATCAGGAGAACCAGACACTCTTGTTTGAACTTAGGTCAAGCAGGTACTGCCTGTTGATCTGGAAGGGGCTTGCAGTCTGGGTACAGATGGTAGTGTCCGTCTAATATACTGTGCTCACAAAAAAAAAGATTTTGTTTTAAATGATGTTTTTTTTAATGGCTTGAATTTAATGGTAATTTTGTGTGTGTATTTTCAAAAATTTTCCAACTGGGGGGCGCTGTCCCCAAAGCCCCACACTAGGGGAGCTGAATCCCTTCAACCCCCCCACAAGGGAGCTGTGCTCCCTTGAACCCCACTGTATGCCTCGCAGAAGCACTCAGCTCTTTTCCTCCCTTTGTAACCTCACTCATATGCCTGCTCTTCCTAGATTCTTTCTCATTTCCACCAAATTTGCCTTCCTCCGATTTAGAATCCCTACATGAGGACCATATAGGACTGTTTCCATAATCATCTTGAAACTAATGACATTATGGTTACTGGACCCAAAATGTTCGCCTACACATACATCTGTCACCTGACCTGTCTTATTCCCTAATATGAGATCAAGTATTGCATCTTCTCTAGTTGGTACCTCTATATGTTGATTTAGAAAACTTCCCTGAACACATTTCACAAACTTCAAGCCATCCAGCTCTTTTACAGTGTGGGAATCCCAGTCTTTGGAAAGTTCAAATTTCCCACTATCACAACTTTCTCTTTCTTACATCGGTCTGCTGTCTCTACAGATTTGCTCCTCCAATTCTCTCTGACTGTTGGGTGGTCTACAGTACTATCAGTGTGGTCTCACCTTTTCCATTCCTCAACACCCCCCCCCCCCCCCATTGCCTCTATAGACAACCCCTCTTGGCTGTCCTGACTCCACACAGCTGAGATATTTTCCCTGACGAGCAATGTCACTCCTCCCCCTTTCATCTCCACCCCCCCCCCATCGCATCTGGAATATTAAGCTGTCAGTCCTGCCCCTCCTTCAACCAAGTCTCACTAATAACAATAATGTCATAATCCCACATGTCAATCCATGCCCTAAGCTTGTCATCCTTTCCAACAATACTCCTTGCATTGACTGGTCCGAGAGCAGGCGGACCGTTAAGCTTATGGAAGGGTGAGACAAACTATAAAACTGGTTGAAAAACCTCAGTCACCAGGTGATGGTAGTCTGGTATGTCTGGACATCTGTGTCTTCCCTCTGATCTTTGGTGAGCTGAGCCCCCACAGGTTGTGGCAACAGCAGGCCAGGACAGCATGTCGGCTACTACGTTGGCCTTCTGGTGACATGGCAGATATATGTGGTGAATTCCGATACGTAGGAGAGCTGACGCTGTTGTCTAGCTGACCACGGGTCCAAGACCTTGCTCAGCGTGTAGGTCAACAGTTTGTTGTCCATGTCGGCAGTGAACACTCTCCTCTCTAGCATGTAGCAGAAGTGCCGTATCGCCAGGTACAATGCCAGCAGTTCATTGTATTTAAGCTCTGGTGTTCGGAGGTGCTTACTGAAGAAGGCAAGGGTTTGTCAGTGCTCATCGACCCATTGCTCTAGCACCGCGCCCACTGCTCTGTCTGAAGTATCCATTATGAGTGCCAGGGGAAGGTGGTGTCTGGGTGGGTCAGTACCATGGCCTTTGCCAGTGCTGACTTGGTGCTGTGGAAAGCCTCCTTGGCCTCTGGCGTCCATTGAAGCATCTTGTTGCCGAGTTTGGCAAGTGTGAACAGAGGCTGCATGAATGTGGCCACTCCTGGGAGGAAACAATGGTAGAAGTTGACCATCCCTAGGACCATCCCTAGCCCCTTGGTCATGCTCGGCTTAGGGAAATGCTGGATGGACTCCACTTTGTCAGGCAGTGGTGTGGCTCTCTCTGAGGTGCTACGCTGCACCAGTCTATTGTTTGCAAGCTGAACTGGCACTTGGCCAGGTTCACCGTGTGCCCTAACTGTTGCAGCCTGTCAAACAGGCAGGTGAGGTGCATCCTGTGGATGCTGGCATCGGGGCTGGCGATGAGGATATTGTCTAATTAAAGGAAGATGAAGTTGAGGTCCCTGATGATCATGTCCATTAGCCGCTGGAATGTCTGGGTTGTGTTTTTGAGTTCGAAAGGCATTCTTAGGAATTCAAAGAGTCCAAAGGGTGTGATGATGGCCATCTTTTGGACATTACTAGGGTGTACTGGGATTTGATGGTACCCTTTTACGAGGTCCACCTTGGAGAATACCCTGTAGCCTCGTGACGAAATCTTGGACGTGTGGGATGTCCGGGACCTTTGCTTCGTTTAAATGTCGGTAGTTGCTGGACCAGTGCCAACCACCAGAGCTCTTCTGCTCTACGTGGAGCGGGGAGGCTCATGGGCTGTTGGAATGGCGGGTGACCCCCAACTCCTCAATGACATCGAACTCGGCCTTGGCCTATTGGAGCTTGTCTGGATGGAGGCACCGGACTGTCTCTGTGAGGTGGTCCACACCATGTAGCAGGTTGGAGTCATGGAAGTTCAGTGCTAGTAAAGCTGGGTATTTGGCTAGTAAGGAGGCATATTCATCTTGGTCCAAGGCGTGGATTCCCAAAGGCAGAAAAAGAGCATCTCCGCAGGGTAAGGGGAAATGTCTGGAAAGTTGCGGCGTTAACCAACCCGCATCTTGTCATGTCTACCAGCAGTTCTTGAGCCCGGAGCAAGTCCGCTCCGAGTAGTGCCTGTCCCATGGCAGTGATGGTGCACTCCCACTCCCAATAGAAAACGGTGTCTGCCACATAAATGGTGTCCAGGCGGGTCCTGTAGCTGGGAATGGAGGACCCATTGGCCGCTTGTAGGGGAAGGCCTTTGGCATTGTGTCTTGCCTCAAAGTATGTGGGTGGGATAAGGATAATCTCCGCGCCAGTGTTGACGAGGAAATCCTTCTTTGTTGTCTGGTCTCTGAGTAGGCCTTTCTGTGTGCCAACCATCGAGGCCACTTTCAGTGGCCGGCCTGCCTGTTTCCCACTGTCATGTAGGCTTTGGCAGTGGGGTATGAACATGGGGTGGGGTTGCACTGCTGTGCGTTCCAGTCCCATCAGCAGAGGTAGCAACAGTACTCGCTGTTCTTCTCCACGTGCCCTGCGCATTGTTGTGGGCCACGGCTACTGCTGGTGCTTTTGGTAGGCTGGCTGGGATGGTGACACCGATCGCGTAGACTGGTTGCATGTGGAGGGAGCTCTGCTGTGGCATATGGAACAGCTTGTCTTCCTCCTTGACCTCAAGGTGTGGGGCCTTGAACTCCATGTCTGAGTCTGACAAGGCTATGTGCAACTGGTAGTTTCGAGAGGAATAGGGCCTCAAACAGGAAACAGTCTGGGTGTCTGTCCACCAGGGCTACCATCTCATGCACAAGTTTGGAGGGGTTTCTTTCGACCAGGACCTGCATGTTGAGGATGCAGATGGTGCGCTCGTGCTGGCTGAGCTTAAGGGTGTCAAGGAGGAAATGTCGAAACTGCTCGTACTTACTCTCCATCAGTGGGTTTTCTATGAAGGAGCTTTGGTAGCTGTGGCGGCGTCCAGAGCGCTGACGACGTGCCAGATCTTGGTATCCTCTGAAAAAATTCCCCTTATGTGGAACTGGGTCTCAGCCGGCTGCAGCCAGTTCCTGGGCTGGTTTTCCCAGGAGGACAGTAGATGCATGCCCACTGCATTGGTCGCAGGCACTGCAAATGTGGATGTAGTGTGTTGCTGCATCCTGGTGCGTTCAATGCTGGTTCCAAAAAACGTTGGAACCATTGTGATCATCACTGTAGCAGCTGCTGCAGCAGTGCTAGGGAATATGGACACATTCACTTAGTTTGAGGGTGAACCAAAATGTGAGTTTATTGGTTTGAATCCGCCACATCTCCGCGCAGGTCCGCCCACTTCCGATGATGTACCTGCCGGTTCCTGGAAATGACGTTTGCAGTGCAGGGGAGCCCATACCATCTTTGACCGACCGTGTGTTGCAGTGATTTGGCCCATTTACTTGTGTTGTCGCTCGGCCCGCTACGCCAGTAACATTACTACAGATCATTCTGAGATAAGTGACACATTCAATTGCTTAAATATTCCTACGCTTTCTTCGGATGACCAAACGAGACTAGATGAGCCTATAATTGTAAGAGGGAATAGTTGCTGCTATTTTTCACTACGTTCTGGAAGAGCTCTGGGTCTTGAAAGGTTTCCAGTGGAGTTTTTAAATTCTTTTTCTCATCTGCTTTCACCTCAATTAAGTTCTGTGCTATCAGATTTGTTTATGCCTGGTAATCTCCTGGCAACATTTAATGAAGCATGTATATCTCTCAAAGTAAATAAAGGTAACAATCCATCTGAATGCCCCTCTTACTGGCCAATTTCTTTATTAAATGTTGAAAGAAATTTTTTAGCTTAAGTTTTGGATCGTAGACTGGAGAATATTTTACCATCTATCATTTCTGAAGATCAGACTGGTTTTATTAAAAACTGTCACTCTTATTTTAATATACGTCACTTATTAGATATTTTTTACTCACCTTCCAGTGCGGTGGCTGAATGTGTTCTTTCCCTTAATGCAGAGAAAGTATTTGATCGAGTTGAGTGGATGTATTTATTTACAATCTTATAAAAATTCAATTTGGACCAGTTTTTTTTACATGGATTAAATTATTGTATTCCTGCCCCTATGGCTTCAATTCTCACTAATTGTCAACTGTCACAACCTTTCAATCACCAATGGAGAACTCATCAAGGGTATCCTTTAAGTCCATTACTCTTTGATTTGGCCTTAGAGCCATTAGTGATTGCATTTTGAGAGCACAGAGATATTTCAGGGATTGGTGAGAAGGAAATTAAACATAAAGTTTTCCTTCAAGCGGTTGATCTCCTAAGGGATTGATTAAGGTGGGATGTGAGTGGGAAGGGAAAGTTGAGAATCACTGCTATAGACCCAATTGTTACTGAAATATTTTGCTTGAGAAACTCCATTTCCTTTAGAGTTCTGAAACCATGCACATAACGGGTCAGTTGGGGATGATTAAAACAGTGGTTTTCAAACTTTTTCTTTCCACCCACATACCACCTTAAGCAATCCCTTACTAATCACAGAGCACCTATGGCATTGGGATGACTTAAAGTGGGATGTGAGTGGAAAGAAAAAGGTTGAGGACCACTGCTCTAGGCACAATATTAATTCTGAATTTTATGCTTGCCATTTTATTTGAGGAACGAAGTATATTTTTTCCTTAGTCATTCAACGTTGGTTTGGGATTGGGGTTTAGATCCGCACTATACATGATAAAAAAATTCTTTTTTGTTGTTTTTTTTTGTGTTAGGGCTGCGCTATATGTGTTTACAGTTTGTTAAGTTATATAATTTGTCATTATTATTATGCATTCCATAAATCTTTTGTACATGTATGTTTATTTGTGAAAATCAATAAAATTATTAAGAGACCGTATTTATGTGTGGTTCTGGTGAGTTTTATAAATGACAGATGGAGGAGGGGCGAATCAATAAATTTGCAGATGATAGAAGGTGTTGTGGATAATATAGGATGTTGTTGTAGTTTACAACAGGATATAGGCAGAGTTGGGCGGAGAAGTGGCAGATGGAGTTCAGTCTGACTAAGTGCAAAGTAATGCATTTTGGAAGGTCAAATGTTAAGGCGGAGTATGTGGTTATCGGCTGGATTCTAAACAGTGTGGAGGAACAGGGAGATCTTAAGACCAAGGTCCATAGAACACTCAAGGTATCCGCGAAAGTTTATAGGGTGCTTAAGAAGGTATACAGCTTGCTGGCCTTCACCCATCAGGGGAGTGAGTTCTCGAGCCATGAGGTAATATTGCAGCTCTTTAAAACTGGTTAGACCACACTTGGAGTTAGGTTTTGGTCGCCTCATTACAGGGAGGATACAGTTGCTTTGGAGAGGGTGCAGAGGAGACTTACCAAGATATTGCCTAGATTTGAGATCATGACATGAACTTTTGATATCTTCCCTAAAATTTCCGCCTCTCAACTTCACATTACACATTACAAATTCTCTCACCTTCCAAAAGTGACCACAGAACTGTTGACACTTAGCTGAGAACCAAGGCGGCATGACAATCCTTCAAAATTGTGCTCCCCCCCTCCACAGCACGATGTTCCTTAAGCGCTGTCCCTTCGACATTGCAACAATCATTGCATCAAAAGAGCATATGTTGGGTCCCTTAACCACAAAGGTTCCCAGCTATTAATAGTAGATCTCTGAGTGTGACAGGGGTGGTTAAGATTGGTAACAGGATCAATTCCATTTTACTGGAACATTAGGAAGTTCATTTGTCCTCTCTCAGTGTTGCATTGGAACAAAAGAAAGTGATTCAAAGTCAGGAGTTTATTATTCAGAAACAGGAGGTTGTTCAGCCCTCAAACTTGTTATAGTGAATAAAGTGTGGCAGTTTGTAATCTAATTTGAGAGAGCATAGATAGTCATTTTAGTTACCCCTTCATGACACATAACCTCCTAATCCTCTTGGGTATAAGTTAAATCGCTTTTCCATTTATTTCTAGATTTCTCCAAATTTGGTTTTTCCATAGTTTCCTGTAACAATCGATACATATCTGAAATAAAACCTCTCTTTGGTATAAAGGAAATCAAAGATTCAAATTTATATTGTATTAAAAAATTTTTTTTCTGTTGTTGCTATTGATTTTATGTTGTTTTTAAAAGTTTTTTTTTAAAAAAAGAGAGCATAGACAGACAGACAGCACCTTCTTCTTGTAGTTATGACAGAAAATACCAGACCACATCTGCTTAAGATGAATAGAGGAAAGTTGAAGGGAAATGTCACAGGTAGGCTTTTATTAAATGGAGTGTGGTATATTCCTGGAATGCATTGCTGGGCCTGGAGGTGGAGGCCAGTAAAATAGGAACATTAAAAACTCTTAGATATGCATATGTATACAGCAAAAATAGAGGTCATGGGTGTGAGGTAGCGAAGGGTTAGATTGTTGTGGAGAAGTTTACATAGATTGGAATAACATAGTGGGTGGAAGAGCCTATACTGTGCTGTAATGTTCCACGTTCTTTGTTCTAATTTGGCTCCTCCAACCCTGTTCCACTTTTTCATGGATGGTGACTGATCAGTTTATTAATCACATGCACCTTGGCTCACACTTCTCCACAGCCAACTGTACCTCTCAATCTCAGATCTGAAATCTGCATTGCCCCATATCCTTGGAGGAAGCAAATAATGCAACCTTTAGATGGCACCCAAGAGAACCATGGGGGAGAAAATGAAGGATGAGGATGGTGAATGGATGGCTAACTGGGCAGGCTGCTTTGTCCTTAATGCTCCAGCTTCTAATTGAAGTGTCACGAAGTGAGCCAGAAGAGGACAGAGGATGGATAACCTGTGATTGACTTCCCGTTACTCCAAAGACTGCCTCTCATCTTCAGGCAAAAATCAGTACTGTGATTTCCAGCATCTCCAGCAACACTCAGGCAGCTCATCCTCTCTCTCTCTCTCTCTCTCTCTCTTTACACCCTCCTTCCCCCACATTGACATTCTCCTCTTTCCTAGGTGTTGGAAGAGAGATCATAGGGAGAAAGAGGTTGCTCAGTGTGACCGCAGGAGAATCTGAATTGGATACATAGAATAAGAACAGAGAAGCACAGAACCAAGGCCTGCAGCCATGTGGCACACATCCAGATCAAACTAAAAATCTTTTCCTTGTACTGGGACCATTGTCACGTGATCATCTTGAACTGTCTATCAAGCAACTATTGTATGTTCCACCTCTGCTCCAGGCAGCCCATGCCAGTCACTGTGTGCAAAATGTTTGCCCTACACCTCTTCCTTTAACTTTCTCCTCCTCATCACAAGCACATGTCCTCCAGTGTGTGACTTTCTTCCCCTCTGAAAAAGGACTGTTCCCCCTCTCAATGCCTCTCATGATGTTACACACCTCTATCAGAATCAGAATTTATTGTCATAAACAAGTCATGAAATTTGTTTTTTTTTACAACAGCATCATCATGGAAACGTTTACATTGTAACCATATTACAACATTATAATAACAGTGCATGAAAAGTAAGGCAGCATCTTTTGTTCATTGATTATTCAGGAATCTGATGGCAGTGGGGAAGAAGTCGTCCTTGTGCTGTTGAATGCTCGTCTTTAGACATCTGTTCCTTTTCCCCAATGGTAGCAGAGTGAAGAGGGAATGGCCTGGGTGGTGGGGGATCTTTGAGGATAGAGGCTGCTTTTTTAAGACACCACCTTATGTAGATGTCCTCGATGGAGTGAAGTCTTGTGCCTGTGATGTCGCAGGCTGAATTAGCAACCCTCTGGAGTTTATTCTTGTCCTGAGAGTTGGTGCCTCCGTACCAGGCAGTGATGCAACCAGGCAGAATGCTCTCCACGGTACCCTTGTAAATGATTACAAGAGTCTTCGGTGACATATCAAATCTCCTCAGACACCTCACAAAGTAGCTGCTGGTGAGCCTTCTTTGTGATTGCACCAACATGGAGGCTCCAGGACAAATCCTTGGAAATGTTGACAGCCAGGAATTTAACATTCTTGACCCTCTCCACTACTTGATGAGGACTGGGTCATGTTCCCTTGACTTCATCCTGAAGTCTACAATCATCTCCTTGGTTTTGCCGATGTTGAGCGCAAGGTTGTTGTCGTTACACCATTTTCTATCATAGTCCATAGAGAGAGTCCACATGAGATGAGGTCATGGAGAATGGTCAGTGTGAGCTAAAGATGGGGTGAATGTAGGTTGATTTGATGTGGTCAGCATGGGTGAAGGATGTGGGGGCTCATGTGGGCAAGTGAAAGCACGGAAGGTGCATTGTGAATGTAATGGCAGGGTGAGGTGGATACTGTATGGGAAAGAGCATTGAGGGTGCATATGGGAGAGGGAGAAGAGGGTGATAAGAGGAGAATGGGGGAAAGGAGAAGGAAGAGGATGGGGGGGGGTGAGAGAAAAGGACTGTGAAGTTCATTCTTAAGCATATTCTTAAGAAGGTGTCGTTCATCTTATTCAGTTTTATGCTGCCAAATCACCTATTGAACATTGCTCATTTTATTCATTAGTAGCTGGTTTTTTGCATAGTCTCTCTCCTAATTGTATGAAAGTCAGTCCAACATCAATCCAGAACAATAATACTGTATATGTTTGCTTTTCTTACTTTAATATATATTGCACATGAAATTATAAAATACTCACACACATTTTGGCTGGGTCACTACTCAATCTAACATATTCGTCATCCCAATAAAAACACAAAAATGCTTGAGGAACTTAGCAGGGGACACCCTTGTAATAGGTATATATATCTTGACGAAGGACTCAGGCCCAAAATGTTGATTATATATCTTTACTTTCTATGGACGCTGCGTGACCTGCTGAGTTCTCCAGCATTTTTGACTACAACACAACAGCTGCAGACCTTTGGATTTCACTGTATTCCTCTTTTTCACTGGTTCTCAGACACGTTGCTGAAAATTATCCTGAGTACACACCAGAATATACATTTTAAAAAAATATGAGCAAAGGAGACGACTCTCAGGAGAGGACCAGTGAGGGGCTGAGTGGCTGAAATGACCCACACAGCCTGCGGGGCTGCTGGAGACTAGCTCATGGGAACCAAGTTTAGGAAGCAGGGTTCGAGAGGATGCTGAGGGTAAGGTTTTGGGGCGTGGAAGGCTTCCTGATTATATCGGAGGTTGGGATCTGGAGCTTGGGTTGCCGACAGTTTGAACTGGAGTCTGCAGTTGCAGGAGCGCTGGAGGTGAATTCACGGACATTCCGTGACTCTGAAGGGACTGTCTTTTGCTCCTCTTTCCACTTTTGTTAGGGGCACTAGCAGTGGTTCTCAACCTTTTTTCTTTCCATTCACATAACACATTAAGTAATCCCTATCCCATTGGTGCTGTGATTAGTAAGGGATTGCTTAAGGTGGTATGGTAGTAGAAAGGGAAGGTTGAGAACCAATTGTTACTGAAATATTTTGCTTGAGAAACACTGTCATTGGCCCATTTCCTTTGGAGTTCTGAAACTGTGCACATAATGAGTCAATTAGGTACGATTAAAACAGTGGTTTTCAAACCTTTTTTTCCACCCACATCCCACCTTAAGAAATCCCTTATTAATCACAGAGCACCGATGGCACAGGGAATACTTAACGTGGGATGTGAGTGGAAAGAGAAAGGTTGAGAACCACTGCACTAGGCAATGCTCATGGCAACTCTTTGTTGGCCTTACAACAGTCAATGGTTGAAGAGTATCATTACAAGACAATAAAAGGAATATTTGAACCGTAGTCCCACATTTTAGAATTCCCATTTAAAACCACTCTGCATAAACTACATGCTTGCTTACACATTTTACTTGACAGTTGAAGGCTGTTGAACAACCTCGTTCAATTTTTAACACTCTCCACAAAGTTTACATTGCCTGCTTACCTTTCATTAGAGACGTGATTCATTGAATTTCCCTAAAGTAGTCATTGAGGTGATTATGTCTCTGATAAAGTAACTAATGTGTACATTTCTGCATTCAAGATACATTCACACAATCATTCTCTTCAACTTCACACCAGTAATGGCTCAACATTTCCTACACCTGATGATGCATCAGTAAGGACTGCTCACACACACCCAGGACAGAACAAAGACCAATACAGCAGAGGTGTAGGCCCATCGACAAGTGTCTGCAGCAGACCTAATGCCCAAATTAAACTCTGCCACTTGAATATAATCCACGTCCTCAAGGTGGACAAAGGGGAGAGGGCCACATCCGAGCTCCTTTCCTGCCTCCATTTACCCTTACTTAACTGTACTCCCATCACCTCCATTTTTAGCTTCTCCCTCTCTGTATGCAAAGTAAATTCCTTGGGCTGTCTCATCCAATCCAGTTCATTGCGTAGCACGAGTGTGTCTGAGGGCTTAAAGAGAGAGGTTTCAAGATCTTACCCAGCTCCCCGTGATAAGTCCCACTTTTACACCTGCAATTCCAACAATGGCTTTCTCCAGTGGAGAGTCCACAAGCTTCCCTTCCATTTATTAGCTGAAGTTAATTATAACCAGCTTTTACTGGGACTTTTTTTTTTAAAATGACCCCCTCCCTGCTCTCTCTCTCCCAGCAACTCCAGTTACTGGAAACAAAACAGACCGGCTCAGTACTCACCTCTTTTTGAAGGGGAGTGGGAAAGAGAGAGGGAAAACGAACTAAGTGGTAGAGAGAAGACCAATCAGAGGGAGCAAGAGGGTAGAAAGATAAGAGAGGGATAAAAGATGACAAATTAGAGAGAGAATGGTAAAAGATGACTGTGGTAAAAGAGAAAATGATGATACAAGACAGAGGGGGATAATAGCCAATTGTAGGTAGGTGGGATGGGTCAGTGTGGGTGAGGCATTTTGGTCGGGGTGGGCAAGTTGGGATGAAGGGCGTGTTTCCTCGCTGTATGATTACGTTACTTTTATTGGGCGTAAAGGATTGAACAAGAGAAGGAACTAATTGATGATAACCAGTAACAATAGGTTTCACAGAATTGCCATATTAATCTAACATCCAATTCCACATTGAAATACATATCAAGTCCTGTCTTAAATGCCAAATATTGGAAACCTCTTGATAATTTCACTGGAATTTTCATTCCATTATACCTTGTTTTTCTCTCTCTACACGCTATCACCATCTGGGTTTGCTGAGGTTAGTTCAACCCACCTTAGGATTTTTTCTCTTTTCTGCTACCCCTCTAAAATAATAACCCTAACCCTAATAAACACAAGCAGAAGCCATTCTCACCATCTCCATGCTGGAGGTTATAATAGTGGTCACAGAACATTGTAGATCAGTGAGGGGAGATTTGAGTGCTGGCCTGTTAACTCACGCATTCAGGGTAATGTCATGGATAATATTTAATTGGTGTATATTTAAGATGAATTTTCAGATCTGAGAGGTTGCAAATCCACTGCAGACAAATTTTAGTGTTGCCCTGCCTTTTGCAGCTTTACACTTGTAAAACATATTCCGTTGAATGAAATGTACACTGAAAATGTATTTCAAGTTGCTCTATTCTGCATTCCCTCAATCCTCAATTGCATGACACCTTGTGAGCAGTGTTATAATCACATTTCTAGTAGCATAAACCTGTCAGAGGGGGAATCCTCCTGATCTGTGCCTGCTATGGGATTGATGACGCCAGAGTTTGATGGTGGTGGTGGAGTTAGTGATCCATTCTTTCTCCCCAATCTGGATTACAATTACAAGACAAGAAGAGCAAGAACTACCCCCCCATACCATCTGTATTATGATTGTTATGTCAGAGCACAGGTGGCAGTAAATGGATTCTTCAGGTTGTCAACCATGAAAGTCTTGTGCACCCTATTTCGCACAGGATGTGCGATGGATTACTGATGTAGTGAGATCTGCAGGAGAGATTGACCCAGCTGGTCTTTGTTTTAAGCTGCAATTCTTGAAATGAAGTAAAATTATTCTAACCTACTTTGTCATCCGTTCTCCAAGCCTAATGTATCTCTACGGTCAACCTGCTGGCTGTCACTCTCGTTCAACCATTTACACCCAATAAAAATAACATTTAAACAATGTTAGGTTCTGTTACTACAATGAAACCCTGATTTTACGTGCCCCGATTTAACGCGAATTCAGACACAATGCGATGAGTCATGGACTATGGCATCGGTCTCCTGGGCAGGAGCAGGGACCTCGGGCTCACACCGGTGGGGGGGGGGGGGGGGGGGAACACACGTCAGGAAGATCACGGCATTTCCAAACAGGGATGCACATGGGTTTATACTCAGATGCTCCTATACTTCAAACACAAGTCCTGGGTCATTGGGTCGGGTAAGTGCGTCCGTAAGTGCATTCAGCGTCGTACACTTTATTTTTTTCCTGCCGGCACAATTGCCATTCCTGGTTTCCTAAAACTTATTTTGTGTTTTAATTTCAACTGTAACAACAATTTAGCGCGACCCTGCTTTTTCTTTTGCGATGAAATTTTATGGACCCCAACGATCGTGTTATAACGGGGCTACACTGCACAGTACTCAGGACGTTTGATTTCTGTAACATTAAAGAACATTACATTAAAAAACGACTTAGTCACAAAAACCACGTGCAATTACATCATAACTAGTTGGTATTGAATGGAAAATAAGCTGCATTAATTTATGAAAATTTTTTTATTTCATTCATCCACATGTTCCAGACTTTACATTTATACATCACTGTGAAACTTCTTTACATTATCTGATTCACAATAAGCTCTGTAACACAGGAAATGTCTCTGGTGCCCACCTGGAGTTGCAAATAGTTAATGCTATGCACACAAAGGAATCCGACGAGAATTACACTAAAGGGAGAAGCCGTACGTAGAAGTACTAAACACGGATGTCGGAACAAATGAAATGGTGAGACGATACTTAACAAAAGGGTCAAGAGAATGGATCTAATGCTGCCAATCACTTCATTACATCTATTTCATACAATCAGACAAATGGTTTTTATCTGCAATTCAGCGATATATAAAAATATCAGTTTCTTAATCTGAACTTTACAATATATACATTATTTGCACTGTTAAATTATGATCAACTTTAGTTGTTAAATGATACATTATAAATATCAAAATCTTTCCTTGAAATTACAGAATGCAGCCCCTCTATTGCCTGCAGTATTGAATTGGAGGGAGAGGCAGCACATTCAATCCACAAGACCACAGCCGAACTTTCTTTGCCCTTTTTTTATTCTCCCACTTTACAAACTCACTGCAAATACTTCAATGTAAGTGAGCATTTAATACCATAATAAGACGAAGCACATTTAACTCAAGACAACAAAGTTAAAAAACATTTTAATTGTCTGAAGTTTCCCCGAAGCACAAATCCAAAATGAAGCTCGGTGCTGTCCCCAGCTGGTTGAGGATAGGAGTACAGGCACATGACATCTCTGCCATGCTACCTGAGCTGGGTTTCCAGTTTATGCACCATTCATACTTTTAACAAGAATAAATCCGGACTTTCTGTAAATTCCGTATTCATTCACAAGTTGCTTCAATGCCTCCTGCAAATTTGATTCGTCCCTTTCCTGCTCTAGGAAATGATACAGTTTTTTCCTTTGTGTCCTTTTTTCTTTTTGGTTCTCGTGATTTGTGGTCCCATGGTGGAAGTTGACACCACTGTGGGTGCTCCTGCAAGGTCATCAGTGGACAGCTGGTATCTTTGGGCTCTGGGCTGTGGGATGGGTTGACCAAGGAAGTAGCCCTCTTCTTCCGAATCGGAAGATGAGGAGGAGCACGTTGAGCACCAGGATTTGTCATCTTCAGCATATAACCCAAGGAACTTGTCCACTGCTTGGTTCACCACATAGTCTGGATGGTGACTGTATGGGCCATATGGTTCTTGGCTTTGGAGATATGCTTGCCTGTTCCGTGGGACTCTGGCCTTGCACTCTTCGGGAGGGTGGAAGTGAAGCCTCTCTCTTGGACATTTCCTCTCAGCGAGCAGGTGGAGAGCATTGTCGGATCGGGACTTCCTGCTCCGGCGCCAATGATGATGCCTGCTTCCACGTCCTTCCAAGTTGTGTGCCCGGCGCCGGGTCCTCTCGCTCATGGGAGGTGGGCGGATCTCAACCTCCTCTCCATTCCCGGTGTCAATCACGTCATCGGAGAACGTCACTTGCTGCGGCCTTGTCTGTGACTTGGATCTCCTCAGCATCGGGTTGTGGAGTGGTTTGCGTCTCTCCTCCGGTGCGTCGAGCTGGCAAAGCTCCGAGCTCAAACTCTTGAGGGATTCTGTGCTGCAGTGGTGCCTTGAGGAGTTCATTGTCCCCATGTTGCTCACCTTATCACAGCTCTCTATCTCCTGGAAGTCCTGCAGGGCCAGCACAGGTGACCTTTCCTGACTGTCTCCATCTACAGAGGCTCCTGCAAATGAGAGGGAGGCATAATTTTAACAATGGTTAAAATTATTTTAACATTTTAGCTTAGGAACTTCCTGTTAAAGTTGATGACCCTACCCCCCTCCATTGGGAGTATTGCGTTCAGTTGTGGTCAGGAAAGATGTTGTCAAGTTGGAGGGTGCAGAGAAAGTTAAAGCGGTTGTTCCCAGTAGTCGTGGGTGGATGTTGCTGAACTATAGGGAGAGGTTGAGCTGGCTGAAGCTTTAATCCTTAAAGTGCAAGAGTTGAGGTGTTATCTCAGAGGTATACAACATCATGAGAGGAATAGAATGGGTGAACATACAAAATCTTTTGTCCAGAGAAGGGGAATCCGTAACTAGAGGTTTATGGTGAGGTTGGAGAGATTTAAAAGGTGCTTGAGTGGTAACGTTTTTTATACAGAGGCTGGTGGTGTATGGAAGAGGCTGCCAGAAGAGGTGGGTTGAGGCTGGTGGTATATGGAAGAGGTGGTTGAGGCTGGTGGTGTATGGAAGAGGTGGTTGAGGCTGGTGGTGTATGGAAGAGGTGGTTGAGGCTGGTGGTGTATGGAAGAGGTGGTTGAGGCTGGTGGTGTATGGAAGAGGTGGTTGAGGCTGGTGGTGTATGGAAGAGGCTGCCAGAAGAGGTGGTTAAGACAGGTGGTATATGGAAGAGGCTGCCAGAAGAGGTGGTTGAGGCTGGTGGTGTATGGAAGAGGCTGCCAGAAGAAGTGGTTGAGGCTGGTGGTGTATGGAAGAGGCTGCCAGAAGAGGTGGTTGAGGCAGGTGCTTCTGCAATGTTTAAGAAACATTTAGACCAATACATTGATAGGATGGGTTTAGAGGGATTTGGGCCACTAGTAGGCAGTTGGGATGAGTGTGGGTGGGACACCCAGCCATTCACACAGCCAAGCCCCAACAGTGCCTCTCATTGCTCAGGCTGAAATGATCAACACTAGTTTGCTTGGTGAACATGTAGGTGTTTAATGCAAACCAGTATTTCCAAACTGGTGAAGAATGTTTTCAAGCTCATGGAGGTATGAATCGCTACACCTTAGCTCCCAGCTGGAACCTGATATATGTTGGTTCCTGGTCTAGTTAACACCTCATTGACCTTTGTGTTCAAACCTGCAGCAGGGGTGACTTCCTCACAATCCAGTCCCTAGATTTCTAAAATCTTCCAGTTCTACTCCCTTCTCCATCTTCGACATTCTTTCCAAATAATTCACAGTTGTCTAGACTTTAAATCTCTGAGATAACTTCTCTTTCTCCACCTCTGTTACATAAGAATATCAGAAGTAGGTGCAGAGGTCAGCCATCTGGCTTGTCAGGCCTGCTCTGCCATTCAATAAAATCATGGCTGATCTGGCCATGGATTCGGCTCCACTTACCCGCCATTTCCCATAACTTTTAATTTCACAATTATGCAAAAATCTATCGAGCTGTGTCTTAAATTTAGTGAGGCAGGCTTTGCTGCTTCATTGGGCAGAGAATTCCAGAGATTCACTACTCACTGCTCCAAATCTATTCCCCCGAATATTGATAATGCACCCCATTGTTATAGACTCATCTACCAGTAGAAACAACTTTCCTGTCTCTGTCTCATCAATCCCTTTCATAATTTTATACTTTTTTAAAATAATTGTCTATGCTATCCCGTCTCATTCTTCTGAATTCCAGTAGGTAGACTCAATCTCTCCTCAAAGGATAATCCACTCATTCCCAGAATCAACCAAATGAACCTCATCTGCACCACGTCCAAAGCCAACCTGTAAGGAGACCAAAACCACATGCAGTGCAGCCTCACTGGTATCCTATACAGTTGCGGCCAAGCCTTTCAGCTCTTAAATTCAATCCCTCATCTGCTATCTGTTAGAATTCACCATGAACTTCTCTTAACCTGATTTTATTCCATGAAGCTTTGTGCTTGTGCGTTATCCTGGCTAATGTACTGATCAAATATTAATTTCAATTCAGTCAGTGAGGAGATAGAGCCTAAAATGTTTGTTCCCTGTCCCCACTGCAGGGATGACACAAGTACAGGCACTGAACAGAAATGTCCACTTTCTAATTCTTTCTTTCTATTGACACTGATGGTAATTTCAGGCCACTGTAAGAGAATCTGTCCAAAAGTCTGATAGTCCCATCCTCCTTCCACCTGATGCTGTTTGATGTATTTGGTGTACCATACCTGTGATGTTGGACAAGGCCAGTGAATCCACGGAATCACAGACACTTGGTTCAGCTGGTTTCAATTCACCGGTCAGGCATTCGAGAGAGTCCTCGTACCAGGGGCCCGCTCCGTGGTTGTAGCCTGCGGCGCCCTGTTCTGTTTCCAGGTCCTGAATCTTCCTGCTGCTGGCAGGGCCTGGGTGGCTGCCGTAGGCCGAGTCTCCCAGGTTGTCCTGGGACTGTGCCCAGAAGGTATTGGACCCATCCCTTTTGCTCGCCAAGCCCCCAGGCTCCAACTTGCCCTTGAGCTCACTGCGCCACCCCCACCGCCTGCCGCCCACTTCCTCCTCGGCAGGCCGGAACACTCCACGGTCGCCAAACTTCAGAAGCAGCTGGGTCATGTAGTCATCGTGCTCGGCCCACTCCTCTTCCTGGTCCTCCGCTGGGTCTGCATC
The DNA here is from genome assembly GCF_036971445.1 of Narcine bancroftii. Classification (NCBI taxonomy): domain Eukaryota; kingdom Metazoa; phylum Chordata; class Chondrichthyes; order Torpediniformes; family Narcinidae; genus Narcine; species Narcine bancroftii. The sequence goes on along the minus strand of NC_091479.1, from coordinate 60,368,746 downwards.
CGGCCGGCCCTCCCAGGTGCGCTGGAAACCCGGCGGCACTAAGGCTGGCCGGCTCAAGCTGAGACCCTCCATCTGCTGGGAAAGTGGGTGGCTGGATGGGCCAGGGCACAGCAGCAGGGACTGCCTGCATTGGTCGGCTGACTTGCTGCTCTTCCCGAGCCGGACGCTCCTCCGGGGCTCCCGGGAGCGGGCAGACTGGAAGGCGGAGTCGGAGGAATCAGAGGCGTGTGTGTCCTCACCCAGGCTGCAGGCCTTTGAGCAGAAGATCTGTCCTTGCTTGGGTAGGAAGGGGCAACCCAGAAGGGGGGCCCTGCACTGGGCACAGCAGAAACACTTCTCTACGGCATGCCAGTGCTGCCCATCGTAGGTCATCTGTGCATGGTCAACACCTGCAGTGGAAAGATGTTAACATGGTGAGATAAAGATACAAAACCAATGTCCCAGGCCTGAGTCATTCATCATTGCTATATAAAGGACACTGTTTGACCTGCTGAGTTTCTCTCGCATTGAGTCTTTATTTTAACCAGTGTCCGCAGACTTCCGAGTTTTACTCCTCATTCCTCAGGTATTTGCTATTGTCACCCTCCCCCCCCCACCCCCCCATAAAATGTGCTGCTGTCCTCCTAAACCCCTCATAATCATGGGTACCTCTGTTAAGTCATTTCTCATTTTTCATTGCTCAAATAAACTTGAACAACTTGAACCAGCATGCCCCACCCAATTTTCGTGTGCTGCACAGTCTGAGTGGGGATTACAACTTCAGGATGGAAAGCGTTAGAGGCTTACAGGAGCACCTCCATCTTATACCACACTCTAGAGAGAGCTGGCTTTATGTTAAAGAGGGAAATGTCCCTGCTTTATCGTCAGCCGTGCTTATCCCAGCACACTGCCACCAGTGGTTCCCGTTTCCAGGAGCTTCTCCACTCCCTGTCAGGTTCTCCCACACTGCCCCCCTCGCATCCTGTCTGCCTGAGAGACCATGGCAAGTCAGCCGACCAATGCAGGCAGTCCCTGCTGCTGTGCCCTGGCCCATCCAGCCACCCACTTTCCCACCACTCAGCAGCATCGGGAAGGCCTCTGGGGAAGTGGGACCTCGAACACCCCTCTCTGATCTGACCACCCAGTGCACAGCCATATGCACACGGGACAGGCACTGCAGAGGTGGGATCTCAGTGTGGGATTCTGGTCGCCCTTCTCCAATCTATCAGCCCAATGGACAGTCATATGCACACAGGACAGGCGCTGCAGAGGTGGGATCTCAGTCTGGGCTTCTGGTCACCCCTCTCTGATCTATGGTCCAGTGCACAGCCATATGCACATGGGAAAGGCACTGCAGAGGTGGGATCTGGTCTGGGATCTTGGTCACCCCTCTCTGATCTATGGTCCAGTGCACAGCCATATGCACATGGGAAAGGCACTGCAGAGGTGGGATCTGGTCTGGGATCCTGGTCACCCCTCTCTGATCTAAGGGTCCAGTGCCAGTCAGCACATATGTATAATGCCTGCAAAGCTGAGGTGGGTGATGACAGAGAACCAGCACCAACCTGGTGTCAGGCAGAAAATAGCAAAGGTCACTTGTTGGGTATATTCAAGACGGAGGGAGATAGAAAGGGAATCAAGGGTTATGGGGAGAAGGCACGAGAATGGGTCGAAAAGGAGAGTAAATCAACCATGATGGAATGGGGAATGCAGACTGGGTGGGCCAAAGGGCCTTTCTGCTCCTACGTCTCAGTCTTAACAAGCAGTGATGGGGTTTAAAAAAAATGATCAACTCACATTATAGTTTGTCTCAGCAATCTCAATCCAAACAGAATTAATATCAACTTGTCCAATTTCTGTTATCCCAGGCTCTCCCTATCCCTCTGCCTACCTTCCTCCAGCTTTCCCCTTCCCTTCTCCTATCAGAGAGCTTGTCTTCTTAACCGTCTACCCTTTCTCCCCATCACCTCTTGTCTACCCGCCCCCCTCCCCACCTCTACTTATTTGAGCATCTGCCTGATCTTCGACACTCATGAAGAAGGGTGAGGCCCAAAATAATGACTGGCTTTTACGTCCTCCAGACGCTGCGCAACCTGCTGAGTTTTCCAGGGCTTTTGTGCAGTGCAGTGGCACGCAGCATCTGCGGGTTTTCTGGTTTACCTTGGGCTGTGATCAGCTTCTTTAAAAGCACATTCAATGGAAGATTAACAAGGGAAGAGAATTTAATGGCACTTTGTGGGAACAGTAACATGAATTTCCAGATGCACTCGTAGTAGTTACCGATATGCTTTCCGCAGGCTTCACAGTATTCTGCGAAGAGACTCTCGAAGCAGCCACAACAGAAAGGGTGCCCGTCCTTCATAATGTACCTCTGACCTCCCAGGATGGTGTCACACTCGAAACAGCAGAAGTGATTCATGTGCCAGTGACGCCCCTCCGCCTCTGTGCATTCGTCAGCAAAAATAATCTGAAATAACAGCAGAATGCTTTGTTAGGCAATTGCTCGAATCATTTCATTCAGCACCTCCACTTTATCTGCTACCACAGCAAGACCGAACCCACCCCTCCCCCACCCACACTGGCCAACCACTTCAATTCCATACCCCACTGCCACCCCCATGGGTTCATGTAATGCCAAGCAGAGGCCACCCGTATATTGGAGGAACACCACTTTATATTCCGTCTGGCAGCTCTCCAACCAAAGGCATTATCAGGGACATCTCCATTTTCTGTTAACTCACTCTCCCTCCCTGAGTCTCTCTCCCTCTCTCCCTATCCCTCTGTCTCCATTCTTCCAGCACCCCACCCCCTTCCATTCTCCTATCAGGGAGCTACCCTCTCCCTTTTTCACATATAAGCTGCTACCCTCCCACCTGTGTCCACCAATGACCTCTTACCTATCAACCTGTACTCCTCCCAGAAGGAGTATGAAATCAGTTCATTTGCAGATTACATCATAGTATACTTAACAGAACCAGAAATATCAATAAAAGAACTAAAGAAGAAATTGAAGGAACATGGAGAAATATCGGGGTACAAGATCACGCAAATAAAAGTGAAGCGATGCCAATGAGTAATGCGGATTATACAGAATTTAAAAAAGAATCACCATTTAAATTACAAACACAAGCAATCTGATACCTAGGTATTAGGTTAGATAATGATTTAAGCCACCTATACAAATTAAATTATCAGCCATTAATAAAGAAATTGCAGGAAGACTTAGAACATTGGAAAGAATTACCACTAACGTTGATAGGGAAGGTAAATTGCATTAAAATGAATGTCTTCCCAAGGATACAATACTTATTTAAATCATTACCAATTCCCTTAACAGAGAAATTCTTCAATGAACTAAAGAGAATAATAAGGAAATTTTTATGGAAAGGGGGGAAAACCGAGGATGGCGTTAGATAAATTAACAGAGGTACAACCAAGGTGGTTTGCAGTTACCAAACTTTAAAAATTATTATAGAGCAGCACAATTAAGGCATTTATCAGACAAGGGTAAAACCAGATTTGACTAAGATAGAGCTAGATAAAATAGGGGAGAAGGTGCCAGAACATATACTTTATAAGTGGGATGAAAAGCTGATACGATATAAAAGCTCACCTAGTATTGCATCATTTACTCAATATATGGAAGAAGATTCACTTAGAAAGGAAAAAAACAAATTACCAACTACCAAAATTATTATTGATGCAAGATCAACTCATCCCTTTTACAATAGATAACCTTTCCTTCAGAGAATGGGAGAGAAAAGGAATTAAAAGAATAGAAAATTGCTTTTTGGGAAATAATTTATTAACATTTGAACAAATGAAGTACAAATATGGAATAACTCATGGTACAATGTTTGCATACCACCAACTGAAAGCATACTTAAAGGATAAATTGGGAAACAGACTGAGGTTACCAGAAGGAAGCAGCTTTGAATTTGTGATTATAGACACAATGATAATTAAAAGATTTATAATGAACATGTACATCAAGCTGCAAAAGAAGGAAAATGATGAAATAAGCTATAAACCCAAACAAAAGTGGGAAAAGATTTAAACATAAAGATAAAAAATGAAACATGGAAAAAGTTATGCTCTGGAACGATGAAGAATTTAATAAACATAAGGTTATGATACAGTATAATTGGTTACACAGGTTATATATCACGCCCCACAAGTTAAAAAAAATGGGATCCAACATTATCAGGATGTAAGGAAATGGGAACAACAGTACATGCAATTTAGGCATGTGAGAAAGTGAAAAAGTTTTGGGAAGATCTAAATCAGGTATTAAATAAAATCACAAAAAGCAACATACCAAAAACTCCAGAGATTTTTCTTCTAAGTAATAGAAGAAGTAAAGAATTAGGCCTCAAACTGGATGAAGTGCAAAAAAGATTTATTATGATAGCCTTAGCTGTAGCAAAAATATGTATAATGTCAACTTGGAAATCAGAAGAGAGTCTGAGAGTACAGCAATGGTACATGGAAATGAATAAATGTATTCCATTGGAAAAAATAACATATAATTTAAAAAATAAAATCACATTATTTGAACAAATTTGGGAACCGTACATGGAACACAACAGAGAGGGCTTGCCTCGGACCTCCACCCCCTAAAATGATAAGAAGACAAAATGACTTGATCCAGTGTGTAAAAGTAGATGACACAATTTTCTTGTTTATTTTCATTGTGTGATGACATTGTTTAATAGTTTTATTGTATTGTATATGTTGAACATTTAATGGGTTTGGAGGGGGGTGGGAAGGGGAAAAAAAGGGGAGAAAATGCCACTGTGTATATTTAAGAGGGAAATGTTTGTATGTATTTTGATTGCTATGGTTCACAGTGTGAAAAATAATTTTTTTTTTAAAAACACTGTCCCTTCCTCCCTCCTCTTCCCCTCCCACCACCGCCTGCCTGTTTTGTCTTACGTCTAATTAAAAATCCTGGCCCCAAACATTGGTTACCCTTTTCTTCCTTGTCGATGCTGTTTAGTTTTTCCAACATGTTTGTGGGTTGCATTGTCCCCAAATCTCAGAGTGTGTTGCCTCACGAATCACTGCAGTTCACAATGAAACAGAACTGCAAATAAACACTTTTCTTCCAAAGAAAGAGAAATACTGGACAGTTCTCCTTCTGTTGGTTCATTTAATCATGTGGAAGAATGATGGAAGGTTGTGCCAGCTTCTTTTCATAACCATATAACAATTACAGTACGGAAACAGTCCTCAGCCCTCTAGTCTGTACCGATTTAAGTGATCTCCTCTAGTCCCACCTACCTGCTCCCTGTCCATAACCTTCCAATCCCTTCACATCCATGCACCTATCCAACTTTTTCTTAAATCACAAAATTGACCCCGTTGCAACCACCTCTTCCAGAAGGTCATTCCACTCAGCCTCTCATGTTACTTCTAAACTTTTGCTCCATAACCCTTAACTCCTGACCCCTTGTTCCAATCTCACCTACCCTCAAGGGGAAGAGCCTATTTGCATCTACTCTATCTCTCCCCCTCATAATTTTAAACACCTCTATCAAATCACCCCTCAATCTTCTACACTCCAATGAATAAAGACACAGTCTACTCAATCTTTCCTTGTATTCTAGATACTGTAAACATTAGCCAGTGAACAGTGAAACTACAGCATTCTGCTCAATCATATCAGTTTGTTATCAGTGTACTCAGGAAAACATTGACTGCTGGATTGTCATTCAGCAGTGGTTCTCAACCTTTTTCTTTCCACTCACGTCCCATTTTCAGTAATCCCTATGCCTTCAGTGCTCTGTGATTAGTAAGGGATTGCTGAAAGTGGGATGTGAGTGGGAAGGGAAGGTTGAGAACCACTGCTCTAAACCCAATTATTACTGAAATATTTTGCTTGAGAAAAATTGACATTGGCCCATTTCCTTTGGAGTTATGAAACCGCGCACATAACAAGCCAATTAGGGACGATTAAAACAATGGTTTTCAAACTTTTTTCCACCCACATACCACCTTAAGCAATCCCTTACTAATCGCAGAGCACCAATGGCATAGGGATTACTTAAAGCGGGATGTGTGGAAAGAAATAGGTTGAGAACCACTGACTCTAAACCCAATCTATCCATGGATCCATTTAAATTTTTTATAATCATACCTGCCTCAACCACTTCCTCTGGCAGTCCGTTCCACACACTCTCCACTCTGTGTAAAAAAGGTAACCTCTCAGGTTCCTATTAAATCTCTCCCCCCCCCCCCCCCATCCCCACACCTTAAACCCTTGTCCTCTGGTTACCGATTCCCCTACTCTGGGTAAAATACTCAGCGTTCACCTAATCTACTCCTCTCGTGATTTTGTACACCTGTATGAGATCACAGCTGCGCTGGATGGGTCACGTCTCCAGAATGGAGGACCATCGCCTTCCCAAGATCGTGTTATATGGCGAGCTCTCCACTGGCCACCGTGACAGAGGTGCACCAAAGAAAAGGTACAAGGACTGCCTAAAGAAATCTCTTGGTGCCTGCCACATTGACCACCGCCAGTGGGCTGATAACGCCTCAAACCGTGCATCTTGGCGCCTCACAGTTTGGCGGGCAGCAACCTCCTTTGAAGAAGACCGCAGAGCCCACCTCACTGACAAAAGGCAAAGGAGGAAAAACCCAACACCCAACCCCAACCCACCAATTTTCCCCTGCAACCGCTGCAACCGTGTCTGCCTGTCCCGCATCGGACTTGTCAGCCACAAACGAGCCTGCAGCTGACGTGGTCTTTTTACCCCCTCCATAAATCTTCGTCCGCGAAGCCAAGCCAAAGAAAGAACAAAATGAGATCACTGCTTATCCACCTGAATTCCAAGGAATAAAGCCCCAGCCTGCTCAACAGCTCAGGGCCCGAGTCCTGGAAACATCCTTATCAACCTTCTCTGCACCCTCTCCAGCTTGACGACATCTTAAAAACTGTGATCAAAATTAAAGAATTGGGCCTCACCAATGTCTTGTACAATTGCAACATGACTTCCAAACTTCTATAAACAATACTCTCATTGGAACATGGAACATAACATTACAGCACAGTAGAGGCCCTTCAGCCCATGATGTTGTGCCAATCCATAAATACGTACCAGAAAAGTACTGAACCCTCCCTACCTCATAGCCCTCTGTTTTTCTCTCATCCATGTACCTTTCTAAGAGTCTCTTAAATGCCCCCATTGTTCCAGCCTCGACCATCACCCCAGCAATGCCCTCTCCAGTCAACCACAACTTTCTGTGTTAAAAAATTTACCCTTAATGTCTCCCCTAGCTTTCCTCCCTTCACTTTGTACAAATGAATGCCAATGTGCCAAAAGCCTTTTGATGACTCTTTCAACCTGTGACTCTAGGTACCTGTACTCTTAATCCCTCCACTCAACAACACTCCCCAAATCTCTATCACCCTCTGTGTGGGTTCTATCCACATTAATCTTCCCAAAATACAGCGCCTCACATTTCTCTACCTTAAATTCCATCACACATTCTTGTGCCCATCTGCCAAACCGATCAAGATCCTGCTGCAATCTTTGACAACTGTCTTCACTGGCTACAATACCAGACACTTTGGTGTTATCTGTAAACTTGCTCATCGTTCCATGTATGTTTTCAAATTTAAATTGAGGCATACTGTACGCTAACAGGCCATTTCAGCCCATGAGTCCGATACCCCAGGTATGTTTTTGAATGGTGGGAGGAAACCAGAGCCTTTGGGGAAAACCTATGAAGACATGGGGAGAATGTACAAACTCCTTACAGACAGGATGGGATTTCAACCTCGGTCCTGATTGCTGGTCCTGTAACAGCATTGTGCCAACCCTGCCGCTCTATCAAAATCATTGATATTGATGACAAACAGCAACAAGCCCAGCACTGAACTCTGTGGCACACCTCTAGTCACGGGCCTGCAACCTGGAAAACACCCTTTCACCATCACCCCGTCCTTTCTACCATGATCCCAATTTTCTCCCCATTCTGCATCTCCCCTTGAATCCCATGCAATAAAACCTTTTGGAGCGGCTACTGCAAAGAACCTTATCGAATGCCTTGCTGAAATACATATGTACAATATCTACAGCTCTGACCTCATCAACCTTATTGGTTCATAACATTTCCTGACCTCTCTGTTCCTGATTATTCAACAAGACACGGGTGTGTTGGTGGAGCCACAGGTCCAGCAGGCTGAGTATATCCCTGTGGTGTGATGGTACATTCCACCACTGCTGCTACTTCAATGCATGGTCGGGGCCTGATTCTCTGCCCAACCCAGATCCCCTTGTCCCTCTCGGCTGGGAGGCCTGAAGCAGGCTTCCATTCATGTCCAATTCAACACCTGAAACATCCCACAATCCTTGCTCAGAGAGAAGCAACTTTCTGTTCCGTACCTTTCCACATCTGCGTGACTCATTGGCTGAGGGAGCTGGCCAGGCCCCTTGCCATTCACACACACACATGTGTATACACACAGACACACCTATGTACACAAACGTGTGCAAATACATTCATACTTGCTCAGGCACACATGAGTGTGGGCACACAGACACATGTTCGTGCACACATTCAAATACACATCCAAAAAATAGAGCAGCACAATTAAGATACCTATCAGATTTTTATCAAACAAGGGAAAAACCAGATTGGACCAGATTAGAGCTAGATAAAAAAGTGGGATGAAAAGCTGGTGCAACATAGGAATTCACCAGGACTGCACCATCTGCTCAACATTTGGAAGAAGATTCACGTAGAAAGGAATGAAACAAATTATCAACTACCAAAATTAATATTGACGCAAAATCAACTAATCCCTTTCACAATAGATAACCTTCAGAGAATGGGAGAGAAAAGGGATCAAAAGAATAGAAAATTGTTTTTCGGGAAATAAATTATTATCTTTTGAACAAATGAAGGACAAATATTGTATAACTCACGGTACAATGTTTGCATACCACCAACTGAAAACCTACTTGAAGGACAAATTGGGAAGCAGGCTGAAGTTACCAGAAGGAAGCAATTTTGAATATGTGATTACAGACACAATGATAATTAAAAGATTTATAACAAACATGTACATCAAACTGCAAGAGAAAGAGAATGAGGAAGCCAGCTGTAAACCCAAACAAAAATGGGAACAAGATCTAAACATAAAGATAAAGAATGAAACATGGGAAAAGCTATGCTCCGGAACTATGAGAAATACAATAAACACGAGGTTACGCATGATACAATATAATTGGTTACACAGGCTATATACCACGCCCCAAAAGTTAAATAAATTGGACCCAACAGGATCAGATAGATGTTTTTCTTGTAAGAAGGAAATAGGAACAACAGTACATGCAATTTGGGCATGTGAGAAAGTGGAAAAATTTTAGGAAGATCTAAACCAGATATTAAATAAAATCACAAAAAGCAACATACCAAAAAATCCAGAGATCTTTCTTCTAAGTAATATAAGAAGTAAAGAACTTGGACTCAATTTGGATGGAGCACAAAAAAGATTTATTAGGATAGCCTTAGCTGTCGCAAAAAAATGTATTATGTCAACCTGGAAATTAGAAAATAGCCTGAGAATACAGTAATGGTACATAGAAATAAATAAATGTATTCCATTGGAAAAAATAACATACAATTTAAGAAATAATATCACAGTATTTGAACAAATTTGGGAACCGTACATGGAACACAACAGAGAAGTCCTACCGCGGACCTCCACCGCCTAAAATGACAGAAGGAGAAGAAGATGAAATGAACTGACCCAGTATGTAAAAGTAGATGACACAAATTTCTTGTTAATTTTCATTGTGTGATGACATTGTTTAATGGGTTTAATGTATCATATAGGTTCAACGTTGAGTGGGTGGGGATGGGGGGTGAAGGAGGGAGGGAAGGGAGGGGGGATAAAGGGGAGAAAATGACACTGTATATTCAAGAGGGAAATGTTTGTGTGTATTTTGGTTAGTATGGTTCATAGTATGAAAAATAAAAAAAATTCAAAAAATGAAAACATCCAAACATGTGCACATACATGCAAACTTGCACACTCACTTACACGCATACACACATCCCCAGGAAGGACCATGTTTGAAGACTGTAGGCCAAGTTGGGGCTTTGGCCACCATGCTTCATGCCTTATGCCTCACCTCGTCACAGGCGGAGCACCGAGGCTTCACAAGCTCTGCATGGTGCCGGCCACAGTGGACTCGGCCGTCCTGGTAGAAGTAGATGAGATCAACGAGTAGTTCTTGGCAGGTGAAACAGGTGAAGCAGGCGGGGTGCCAGCAGACAGTGGAACCAGCCCTGGACACGAAGATGGCAACCTCGCCCCCATGGATCTGCTCCTTACACTGCAAGATATAATTGGGGAAGTTTGGGGGGGAGAGGGAGAGTCAGAAGTCATGTCCTTGGTCACATTGCTGCCGCAGCGCAAGGGCATGAGCTTGGAGACTTCTGTGATGTAAAGAACACGCCAGCTCCAGAGTCACAACAAATTCTGCTCCCCAAACCACATCAGTCAACTGGTATGAATTAAATCTTCTGTGACCAGGAAGGATTTGATGTCAAAATCAATGGTTGTTAAATTTGATGGGCCAAATCTGGTTGCTGACACCAACAGCTGGAAGGAATCACAACCCTTCAACCTGTCTCCAGGCAACCAGTCGAGAGGACTCACTTGCTCCTGTCCTGGAGACACCAGGCACCACACACTCTTCCTTCACCAAGTCTGTGGAGAATTCTTCCCAAGCAGCAGCAGAAACCTCCAATCCCATCAGACGCCCCTCGATGTGGGCAGCAGCACAGGTTGGAGTTCACCTCACATGACGTGAAGCAGACAGTCAAGGACAGGAATACTACAGAGGAACATGAAAGCCTAAGGCATACCCCACGGAGAATGGGAATAACCCACAGGGAATGGGAGTACCCCATGGGGAATGGGAATTCTCCATAGGGAAGAGGAATAACTCATGGGAAAGGGGAATACTGGGGTTTAGAAAGAAGGGGTGAGGTGTGAGTAGTGTGAGAAATGCATCGCTGTGTACCTGATCACAAACAGTGTGCATCAATGCCCTGGGCAGCTGTTTGATGGTCCCACGACCCAGAGCCTCTTTCTTCCTCTGAGCACTAAAGAGCTGTAATTCCTTCTTTTCGTCTTCGCTGAGTGACTGGCAGTAACGCAGCTGAAAAATACACCAAACACTTTATTAATTTTCTTCATCAATCTGGAACCCTTTAAACTCAAAGCACTCAACTCCCAACACGAGATACTGGTGGGGCAAAAAATCCTCTGCACCATTCTGGAACTTACCCTTCCAAACACCAAGCCTGGATTTGTGCTGCAGTTTCCTCCAACCTCATCCCTCTTCATGTTCAGGAGTTGTGCAATTTTTGAGGATGGTGCCACAACTCAGGGGCCTGAGCTAAGGGAGAAGTTGAGTAAGCTTGGGCTTTATTCCTTGGAAGGAAGGATGAGGGAGGATCTCATATTCCTCTCATGGTTTTGCCCACATCTATATCGGGCGAATACAGAGTCTTTTGCCCAGAGTAGGGGAATCGCTAACCAGAGGAGATAGGTTTAAGGTGGGCGTGGGGGGGGGGGGGGGGGTGTTAAGAGGAACGGATGGGTAACACTTGTTAGAGTGGTGGGTATATGGAATGGGCTGGCAGAGGAGGTAGTTGAGGCAGGTACTGCTGCAACGTTTAAGAAACATTTGGACAAATATACCGTGGAAAGAGGACTTTCGGCCCAACTTGCCCATGCCGACACATGTCCCATCCGCACCTGTCCCACCTGCCTGCATTTGGTCCATTATCCCTCTAAACCTATCCAATCCATGTATCCATCCAAATATTTCTTAAATGTTGCAATCATACCTGCCTTGAGCACCTCCTTGACCTCAGTTCTCTGGACAATGGTCCACATTTCTGACCACATTTCACTGCTGCCAATGGGGCCTTATCCAAAGGAGAGGTGAGATCACAGGGGGACAAAGTGACCTCACAGATTTACCAACAGATTTTGCATGGACATGGAGCATTTATACAACTTGATTATTGGTGGGGTTGAATATATTTAAAAAAATTTAAACATGCAACGTGTCCAGCAGTTCTCGCACTACTCTCATCTCGCCCCCTCTCTCCAACCCCTGGTATTCTCATTCTCCATGGGTAATCCTGTTTTACAATTGCTGGTTGGACAAGAGCAGATGGTAGATGGAAAGAGTTCAAACCTTTGATTACTTCCTCTGGTTGAGAAGTGCTGAAGTCACCTGTGAACATTTTCTCCAATCTTAACGTCCAATGAAACAGGATATCAGCCCATCCCACACTTCCTTCCATAAAGCAACTATGGGAAGCCTTAAATCTTCTCTAAGATGATCACAGGGGGACAAAGTGACCTCACAGATTTACCAACAGAGTGGACAGCCAGCACCTAATTTTCTGGTCTTAAATACTAATACAAGTGGGCATCAGTTTGATGTGAATGGAGGATAGTTTAGGGAGGCGTCAGAGGTGAGGTTTTATTTACAAAGAGAATAGTGGGTTCCTGGAATCCCTTGCCAGGGGCGGTTGAGGAGGCTGGTACAATGGAGATATTCAAAAGACTCTTAGATCAGCACATGGATGTAAGAAAAACAGAGGGTTATGAGTGTGAACTAAGGAATTGATATGGAAAAGATTTACACAAGTCATCACAACATAGTGGACTGAGGGCCAGTCCTGTGCAGTAATGTACTATCCAAGACAACCTGTTTGCTTTGACCACTGAGTAACAGCACGTTGTGCCAATGTTTACTGTTTCATATACACCGTTAATTTTCTGGAACACTGCTTTCAGATGAGGTTACATGGCTACTAAGCAGAATCAAATTGAAAATAGCAGCTATGATTTGAGCTTATGCATAGCTTCCAAGTGACTCTTTTTTGCTTCTCTATCTCTCATTGGTGGTAGTGCTGGGCTCGTGGCACCTCTGTGTGCCTTTACGGCAGGCAAGAGTTGATAGATTTTGTGCATTATTACGTGATAATCAAGGAATCTTGATCGGACACACAAGCCATGAACCTTCCTCACAATGTGAACTTCTGGGAGCTGAATAAGAGTTGGATTTCAAAAGAGGTCAAACACCCAACCCAAAGGCACTTAAATGACATAGGGAGGTCTTTAAGCAAAAGGGGTAGTTGTTTGCAGCACTTTACAACCTTGGGTTCCTCCCTGTCTGTGAGTACAGCTCATCTTCACTGTGAAACATAGGGATTGGATGAAAATATGAGCTGTTGCTTTCATTCACCATGCTCAAGCAACAAGTATACAGAGGCGCAATCCTCCTACCGGCAGAGGAATCTGTCTGCCGGACACTTGGAGACAGCAGTTTCTTTACCCCAACCCCCTCCAAAGCAATGCTTGGAATGTCCGCCACATGCAGCAGGCAGTGTCCAGAAGGTGAGGCTGGGAACTGGAATAAAAATCACTCAAGTGGAAGAGAGTGCTGACTAACAAAAGCTCTGTGACATTAGCTCCTGCACAAGAAGCTTGTGCCGGACACGCTGATTGAGAGTCTGAAGCATTGGACACCATTCCTACAACAGGGTTATAAACCTGGCTAGACAGAGGGTGAAGCCACTGATGGTCCTGTAAATACAAAGCACCTGGTGTGCACTTGTGCCGCCTTAATAACCTTACTTACCTCGTTATCGTGGGGTGGGAGCTGGTACAAGAGCTGCTTGATTCTGTGTTTCTCTCCAGGGCTGTTCACGTAAGGAATCTTCTCTTCTGGCAGGCATGAGAAGTACAACTGCACCTGGACGTTAAGACAAGAGAGGAGCAAATAGCAAACCAAAGTCTTAAGGCGGCAGAATCTCAGGCCACAAGGCAGTGCGCTGAGTGCCACTGTGCGGAGGTCCTGTCGCTCACTTCCCTTGGCTGTGCAGCCCAAGCAACGTCCAATTAACAGGGGAAGGCGCAGGGGTTTGCAGTTTATGGGCTTGGCAGGTCGTTACACTGAACAGCAGCCCGGCAGATTTTATGCTCCTTTGACCAATACAAGCTCCGGAGATCATTGAAGCCTGCACCACTGTGTTGTTTCCGCTATGTCCAGGCTGCCTGCTGAGCAGCCAGATCTGGAATGCAATTCAAAGTGACAATGAAGCCATCACAAGGGAGGTGTGTTTAATGTGGCTCCTTCCCCGGCCTTCCTCTTTTAAAGCACAAGGAGAGCACCAGTGATTCCCCAGGCCAGGGAGACTCATCCACACAGGCACACTACCATCAACCCCCCAACCCCCCTCCCCAGAGCGTCCCTGCAAAAAGACTTCAGTCTTCTGGTCCTCTGCTGAATCACTTCATTACTTCCAGGTGGGCTGTGACATGATGCTGTGGAAAATTCTTTCCGGTCTTGGGTTCCAGCCATCGTTTCACCAGACACCAGGTCTGCTGACTGTACAGCCACTAATTGATTACAGTACAGCATCTGGTGCCAGCCTTCTTACTCTCGTCAAAGGTAATGGCTGGGAACTGGAAATAATCATTTGCAGGTCAAATGAGGGACCGGCCATAAAATATGGCTCACCAGTTGCACACTTCCAGAAAAGGTCTCCGGGGTGCAGGAAAATTAAGTGGACCTAACCAGATCCAAAGTAGGCCAGGGTGCTGCTGGCTGTACAAAGAGGAAACAGTGGAGGAACTAATCGAAGCAGACTGGGACTGCTGTATTACCCCTCCCTGTTCATTCTGGACCACCATGTGTCTCATGGCTGGCAATCTGTCTGCCGGACACTTGGAATTTTCTGACATAGTCATGATGTTGGGCAATAAATGGCAAGCATCAGCAAAATTATCCGCTGTAAACAAGACTGCACTCAACAAGGTCCCGTACTTAATTACTTTTCTAAGTCTCTATTTATGCACCAACATAAGTGACATGGCTCTATAAACCTAAAGATCAGGGAGACAGGCAGCAGGGATGTGACCCAGGATGTGGAGTTCATTCACTAGGATGCTGTCAGGAGTCGAGGAACTGAGTGACAGGGAAAGGTTAAACAGGTGCGGACTTTATTCCCTGGAGCTTCCAAGAAGGGTGAGAAATTTGACAGAGGAGCACAAAATGATGAGGGGTATCGATAGAGTCAATGCAAGCAAGCTTTCTCCACTGAGAACAAGAGGACATGGGTTGAGGATGCAAGAACTTAAGGGGAGCATTGGGGGGGACTTCTTCACACAGAGAGTGGTGGGGGTGTGGAAGAGTTTAAGAGGTGAATGCAGGCTCAATTTTGACACTGAAGAAAAATTTGGATAGGTACATGGATGGGAGGGCTATGGACCTGGTGCAGGTCAATGGGGTGAGGCAGAATAATGGTGCAGCAGGGATGAGCCCATGGCCCCCAATTACACCCAAGTGATCTACAACCGCCGTTATGTTTTGAACGGTGGGAGGAAACTGGACCCCCTAGAGGAACCCATGTGGGCATGGGGAGAACGTACAAACTCCTTACAAACAGCAGCAGATTGGAACCCATGTCCCTAGCACTAATAGTGTTGCGCTAACCACTGCACTGTTCGCCTTCATCCTTTGTCAGCGGAGATGAGGAGAGCCATCTTTGTGCCGGATGGACGTGATCTAATGTGGACTTTCGGAAGGGGTACTTCAGTAGTAAAGAATGGCCTTCACAGTTGATATTGTGCAGCACAGCTAGCTAGCAGTTAACGCCACGCTGTTACAGTGACAGCGATCAGATCTGGCGCTGTCTGTAAGAAGTTTGTACATTCGCCTCATGTCTGAATGGATTTTTTTGCAGGTGGTCTGGTTTCCTCCCACTGTTCAAAATTTACAAGAGGGGTGGTGGTGTAACCTAATTACACAAGGTGTAATTGGGCGGCACGGGCTCGTGGGCCAAAATGGCCTGTTACTGTGCTGTGTGTCTAAACACAAGGAGCAGGGGCAGAAGACCCCAGCCAATCAACCCTGCCTTCTTGTGTTCCCAGCTCAACTCCACTCTCTCATTCCTCCGAGTGGGTAGATGCATCCTTTTGGTATCCACTGTAGAAGCCTCTCAGAGTCTTCCGTACTTCGATCAATCTTCTATGCACAACCTCCCTACATACATCAGCCCTTTCACTTCACCCTGTGGCCTGCTCTACATTAGCAAGACCCAGCGTAGACTTGGGGACCGCTTCACATAGCATCTACTCCAGTGGTTTTCAACCTTTTTCTTTCCACTCACATCCCACTTTAAGTAATCCCTATGCCATAGGTGCTCTGTGATTAGTATGGGATTGCTGAAGGTGGGTGGGAAGGGAAGGTTGAGAATCACTGCTCTAGACCCAATTGTTACTGAAATAATTTGCTTGATAAAAATTGTCATTGGGCCCATTTCCTTTGGAGTTCTCAAACCATGCACATAATGAGTCAATTAGGTACAATTAAAAGAGTGGTTTTCAACTCTTTCTTTCCACCCACATTCCGTCTTAAGCAATCCCTTAATGATCACAGAGCACCGATAGCATAGGGATTACTTAAAGTGTTATGTGGAAAGAAAAAGTTTGAAAACCATTGACTGACCGTGTCCACAGTGGTCACCCTGAGCTTCTGATTGCTGCAATTTCAACTCTCTTCCCACCCCCATGCCAACTGATCTATCCTGGGCCTTCTCTGCTGAGACAATGAGGCCCAATATAAACCAAAGGAACAACACCCCATAATCCTCCTGTGGGTGGGAGAGACATGGCAGGAGAGAGAGGGGCGAGATAGAGGAGATGAAGAGGTGAGTGGCTGGGGAAGGAGAGAGAAGGGGGAGAGGGTGTAGCAGATAGGGGTGGGAGAGGAATAGGGGAGGATGAAGAGATACAGCAGGAAAGAGTGGGTGAGAGAGGTAGAGAGGGGAGCAGGAGACAGGGGTGTGGGAAGGAGAGGGCTGGAGTGGATGGGTGGGAGATAGGAGCAGTAAAAGAGCTAGGTGGGTGGGTGGGGGAAATGGAAGGCAGAAAAGGAAAGGGGGTGCAAAAAGGGAGAGTGGGAGAGGAACCGGGGAGGGAGAGGGATGTGGGGGGCAGGTGTGTGAAAGGGCAAGGGATACGCGAGCAAGTAGAAAGGTGGTTGTATTGAGGCTAGAGAACAAAATTGAAGTAATGTTGAGGTTTTTAGGCAGGACTGGATGGGGCAGGGAGGTATGGGACGAGAAGCATTCATTCAAAATGAGTGAGTTGGTTCCCACAGTTCAGGTCCTTCGATGGCCAACTGGAAGGAAACAAACTTACTGTTATCAGTCATTTTTCTGAGAGGAGAGGGTCGTGCCACTGACTGAGGGATAGGAGGGTTTCATATAAATCCAGTTCCCGCAAAGATGCTTGAATCAAGAAGAGTAAGATTTCAACTTGGCTGAGCCGATAACTTAATCGGAAAAGTTTGCAGATGCTGTCATTGTAGTTTAATATACAAAATTGCTGGAGAAGCTCAGCAGGTCCCACAGCGTCCAATGTTTCGGGCCTGAGCTTCTTGTCAATGTAGGAGCAAAAAGCAGACAGGGTCCCGAAGAAGGGAGAGAGGGAGCAACACAGGTCAACAAGCCATAGGTGGATATGGTGGGGGGGGGGGGGGGGAGGGCAGAGAGAAAAAAGATAAAAGGAGTGAGGATAACTCTCTAAATGGAAATGGAAGGGTGTGGGGGAGCTGCAAGAAATGATAAAGAGGGATAGGGAAAGAGAGAGAAAAACATGGCCAAACTGAAGCCACACGCAAATTGGAGGAACCCCACCTAATATTCCGTTTGATGGCATTAACATCAACTTCTCTGATTTCCAATAGGCCTTTCCCCTGACTCTCTCTTTCTCCAGCACTTTTGTGTATGGACCAATAAGTTGCTTGGCAGTCACCATTTATGAGGTCCCAACCTTTCAATAACAAGCTCTGCTGGAATTTGTATCACATCAGTTTTTGAACATTTGTCCAGTGAATTTCTTAATCTCAATGTTAAATACACACACACTGCACAATGCAAACTCAGCATATAGTGTGTTAAAGCAATCACCAACTAACCATCAGTTTTTCTGAATAGAATTTGCTCAGTGGTTTACTGTAGTGGATTAAATTGATTATTTTTAAGACTTGTCTTTATTATATGAGGGAGTTGATAAAAATCATTCTTTCTGTCATGCTGGAATCAAATTAGATTTGAACATGGACTGAGAAATAACTGTAGACTCCTGGACTGGGTGAAATGGAACCACTGACCGGCTAGACAAGGTCTGGATCATCTGTGACTTCACAGTAACTGATAATACACGTCTTTAGCCCCAAATCAGAAGTCGAGTTCAACTCCTCTGATACAACCTGAAAGCTAACAAACCTGCTGGAAACCAGCTACCTTCATTGTTAACTTCACCAAATTAAATTCTTACAAGCACGTGCCCAATCTCAGGGTCTACCCTACCCAGCAATAACCTTATCCATGTTTGATTAAGCTTTTTAAATAAGCCTAATTAAATTGACTAAGTGCTTTTGCTGCTAGCCACATATCAATCTCACTTGTGTGTTTAGGATTTTATGGGATTACATTTCTGTGGCCAAAACTCCAGTTCCCTTCGATTTGTTTGATGAAGTGCTGCTTGTATGGTCTGCTGTTCCTCTCCTGCATGACAAGGCCTCTGAGACATTTATTGCAGGCTTCAGATGGGTCGTGCCGTCAAGATGTTGTTTGGAGTCTGCCAATTAGGAAACAGATCTGCTTCCAAAACAATTATCTTCATTTTCAGAGGTAGAGGTGCACCTGCAGAACAAATCCAAACCTCAACAGTGCCTCGTTCTTCAAAGTTCATGCCCGGCTATTGGACAAAAAATTACTTGCAGGAAGGTTTCACCGCACATGGTACTTTCAACACACTGTCTTTTCATAGATTAAGGAAAGGCGTTTTTTTAAATGGGAAATGATGGTTCTTCAGTGAAGCTCTTGTGGAACCACTTCATCCTTGTATTCTCACCTAGATACTCACATATGCGGGGGCACATTGCCTGCTGCCACATCGTGCGCAAAGAAGTGGACACTGCGGGATGATGAGTTAATGGTTGGAATCAAAATTGTTATTTTGGAAGGTTGGCAGTGAGATTCTGGCTATTTGTGTTAATTATGTCAATGGATCAAGCTTTAGTTATTTATTTATAGAGACATATAGCGCGGAAACAGGCCATTTCAGACCATGAGTCCATGCCCCTCAATTTATCCACACCCCGGTACGTTTTTGAACAGTGGAAGGAAACTGGAGCCCCCAGAGAAAACCCATGCAGACACAGGGAGAACGCTTTAAAAAAAATGCAGCATCTATTGGAAGTGTTAACCGTAATTGCAGTCATGTACATAATAAATAAAGCCCTGAAACAATAAATTTGTGGCGTTTGGCTCAGTTATCTCTTGTGCTGCAAGATTAGCACTCACCATTGAGACTCAAAGCTCTTCCCTCTCCACTTGCTTAGTGTGACAGTACAGATTCTATCACCAATGTGTATATGTACATATGTACAGATGGTAGTGTAGGACTTCGTCCGCGAAGCCAAGCCAAAGAGTGTAGGATGACTGTGATTGGCTGAGAGCGTAGCCACACCTACTGGCAGGTCTTAAAGGATTGTTCCTAGCCAGACCAGGTCATTCTGGACTGGTCGACCTACTTGTGATATGCTCCAGTTTTTTAGTTAATAAAAGCCTTGTTTTGGATCAACAAGTCTTTGGTTCTTTCGACGCACCACTACACTTAGGCCCTGTTTTCTCCTTATGCACTCAGCATGCTTTGTGTGTGGGAAATAAATACCTCTCTTCGGACAAGGGTGGGTGGGGAGGCTCTCAGGGACTACCAGGACAAGTCTCTGAAAGGATGACAACACCAAACAGGGGATGGGGACACAGGGAGGGGATTAAACTGCCAATGGTGAAGTTGTTGGATTTCTCCTCCAGGTTATTTTTAGCCTGAGGCATACTTTCTCACATCCACACCATTAGGTAGAAATTATACCTCACATTTGCAGGTTCTAACATGCTATAAGATATAGGGATGGGATTAGGCCATTTGGTCCATCGAGTCCACTCCTTCATCCTATCATTTCCTTTTCTTTTCAACCACCTTCTCTCCGAAACCCTGATTCCCTTCCTGATCACAAGCCTATCCACCTCTGTCTTAAATCTACTTAATGACATCTAGGCAATGAATTCCACAGGCAAAGAAATTCTTCCTCATCTTCATCTCTGTTCCAAGGGACATTTTTGCATTCTGAGACTGTGCCCTCTGGTCCCAGACTCCCTCACCAAAAGAAATGCCCTCCCCTTGACCAATCTATCCAGGCCTTTCAGTATTCAATAGATTTCTATGAAATTCCCCCTATATCTCCATAAACTCCAGCGCGTACAGTCCCAGAGCCATCAAATGCTCCTTTCATTCCAGAGTTCATTTTAGTGAACTTCCTCCAGACTCTCTCCATTGCCAACCCCTCCTTCCTTTGATAAGGAGCCCAAAACTGCTCACAATGCTCCAAATGTGGCCTGACCAATCCCTTATAAAGCCTCAATATTACATCCTTGTTTCTACATTTTATCCCACTCTAAATGAACCTTCCATACCACCGACTCTACCTATGGGGAATCCTCCACAAGGACGCCCAAGACCCTCTGCACCTTTGATTATTCAACTTGTTGCCTGTTTAGAAAATAATTCCTACCTGTTCCGGCTTTAGACCTGGCGGAACCCACGCATATTCTTCCAAAACGCACCCGGAGTCGTCATCCGATGTTGAGCTGTGCTGGAACCCAAATGTCAACTTGCTTACTTTTTGCTCGGTTTCCAAAGCCATGTTAGCTCCAAGATCGAGTGATGTTTCAGTACACTAACGTTCTGTGGAGAAATGAATTGCAGGCCACTTAATAGATTGAGATTGTTTCTGAAATTAAGTGCTGAACTACCTTCACATTTAATCTGCAAAATCTACAAATCCCCAAGGAAGTTAATCATTCAGCAGATAGAAACAAGAGGATTGGAGCTTCTTTGCACCTTGTTGGATATTACTAGATCGCACAGCACAGAACAGGCCATTCGACGCAACTCATCCAAGCTAACTTAGTTCGCATTAAGGGCTAATCCCATTTGCCTGCATTTGGTCCATTTCCTTTCACACCTGTCTAAATGTCTTTTTGAATTTGTGCTCACTTCCACTCGTCCCAAAGACAGGCCTCCCCCTGTGGTTAATGTCACGGTTAGCGCAATGTTACACAGCGGCAGCAACCCGGGTTCAAATCAACCACAGTTTGTAAGGAGCCAGTTCGCTTTCCCCGATGACCCCGCATGGGTTTCCTCCCATGTTCCAAAGACGTGTGGTTGGTGGGTTAATTGGTCACATGGGTGTATCTGGGTGATGCAGGCTCATGGAGCAGGAAGAGCCTGTAACCATGCTGCATCGCTCATTTCTTAAAAAAAAATAAACATGTGCAATATTAAAAAGGAACACTACGCATCAAAGATTTGTGGGCGATTCGTTACACGAGCGTAATCAGTCTATTTCTTTTAAATAGTTCTGTGGCTGGGCTAAAATAGTTGGCAAAAATCTCATGCAAATAGGTTATCATCCTCCCCTAACACTGCACAGTTTGACTCCAACCATTCCTGCATCCTTAAAGAACAGCAAAGCTCTCATTATGAGACCTGTGTAATTGCTAAATTCATTCCAGATGTACCCTGTTGTTGAGCCATTTAATAGAGCAAAACAAGAAGGTGGGGGGGGAAATAGTGGTTTGTGTTCCATTGTGATGATGGCTTTAATCTATTGCTTGATCCTGGAAAAGATTATGTTTTGGCCGCATTTACTTGCCAGCGAAATGGCCAAAAATACAAATGCTGCTCCAAACAAAAAAAAATCCTTCCGAATTGCGACCCCGTCAGGAATAAATGGCCAGTGAGGGATGCAGCAAGTGTCATTCGACCCAGAGCCCCAGCATTACTCCTGGCCACCTCAATGGCAAAACCGTTGTACATTTCCTTGGCCTGAAAGCTACAACCTGCAGAGCTGTTTGCACAGGAGCAAGGGGCAACAAGCAGTTTCTGAAGGACAGCCGCCCCTTTCCATTTCAATGCTGGCCCTATTTGAAGAAAAAATCATATTTTCCAAAGAATGTCTGCTACATGAAGATTAACACTACTTCAGAACCACAGATCTGTCGGCACGATTGAGACAGTATATTTTTTGCACGCATCTATCATTTTACACAGAACATTACAGCACAGTACAGGCCCTTACACCCCAATATGTTGTGCCTTTCCTACCTCACACCCATAACTGTCTAAGAGTCTTCTGAATGCCTCCACAACCACCACCAGCAATGCATTCCAGGCACTCACCACTCTCTGTGTAAAAATTGTACCTCTGATGTCTCCCCTAAACTTTCCTCCACTCATCTTGAACAGATGTCCTCTGGCCTTTGCTATTGTCACCCCAGAAAAAAGTGCTGGCTGTCCACCCTGTCTACACCCCGATATACCTCTAGTAAGTCTCCTCTCATCCTTTGTCACTTCCATGAGAAAAGCCCTAGCTCTGTCAACCTTACTTCACAAGGCGTGTTCTACAATCCAGGCAACATCCTCGACCATCTCCTCTCCACACTCTCTTAAAGCATCACATCCCTCCTGTAATGAGGCAACGAGAACTGAACGCAATATTCCAAGTGTGGTTTCACCAGACTTGGACGGAGCTCTTGAACTCAATGCCCCAACTAAGGAAGGCCAACACACTGTACGCCTTCTTAACCACTTTATCAACTTGTGGGGCAATCCTGAGGGATATATAGACCTGGACCCCAAAATCTCTCTGTTCCTCCACACTTTCAACCATCCTTTTCTCTATATTATCTATCCTTTCTCTTGTGTGGCAGTTTAAAGTAATCTTTTTGTAGGTGTATTTTAACATGCAAATTAATTTACTGTCATATACATTGCACAATGTACATATGCAACGAAATGCTTACTTTCTGCAGCTGAATGCATTCTTGTGTGGCTGCAGCAAGCAAGAATTTCTGTTCGTACATTGTACTTGAACATCTCTAACCGTACCTCCATGCATTCTGCATAATCTTGAATTCACTTAACTGAATGCTCGAGCTGGGTTTTTTTTAACTAACTGACTTGTGTTCAGCACTGATCTATGCCAAAAAGATCATTTGAATGTATACATTAAATGAGTTGCCACATGATGATAATTGCAACCTTGTCATTAAAAGCAGACTTTGATTAACTCAATGGAACAAGCATTCTCTTTAGAAAGTTTGAGATTGCAATTCACATGATTTACTGAGAGAAATCAAATCACCCAAGTCTTTTATAAATGCCTGATATAAAAAAAATTGTTCCAGGTTTAATGTCAAATTTCCTCAGCCCATCTCTGACTGCTATTTGTGGCTTGTCTTCCGTCCTGCAGTGGGCTATCAGGAGACAGTGGACATTCTGTTGTCCCGGCTGACCTCAGCAATTTCCACAGAGGCCTAGCTGATTTTTATACTTGAGAACAGGCCCTTTGCCTTAATACATGCAGCATTGTGCAAAGAAGTTTCTGCACTGCTGCTTTATTGCACTTACAAAAAAAAATCTAGAGTTGCATGGATACAGAACACCTCTCTGCCTTGGAGAATACCAAATGGACTGTAAACTTGCTGCAAATTTCCACCTGTTCTCTGTTCAGTCGGAACCCCTGCACCATTCTCAGAGAAGTGGATTTTGGCACATTAGATTGGAAGTGGTAGACAAACGAGTTTGAAGCCTGGTCCCAGAAGTGCTTAACATGACATGGAGATCTGGCTTTGGGTCTTACCCATCATGGAGATGGAAGGAGCAGCATGAATCAGGAACTATCCAGCTGCTGGGGATGAAAGCCCCACCACTCACTGCAGAATTCTTCCAGCAGAGTGTGGGAAATTTCTGGAACATTTTGCCTCAGAGTGTTGTGGAGGCTACACCATTGTAAGTACTTTGAGTTGAAGTAACTAAACAACTGGAAGATGGTGGGGTGGCTGAGGGGAGCTGTCAATGGGGAGATGAGGTCCAAGGGTAGAGGGGCGGTAGCCTCCTCCTGACCCCATTTCCATGTGATGCTAAGATCTTGATCACAGGAGAAGAGTTCATTGTGCATTACAAATACAATCTGCTGCAGGAACTCAGTGGCCGAGCATCATCCATGGGAGAGTTTACATTTTGGGCTGGAGCCCTTCGTCAAGACTGAATCTTGACAGAGGATCCTGATCTGAGATATTGACCGACCATCTCTCTCCACGGACACTGCCTGATTCACCGAGTCTCATCAGCTCCTCTGCGCTTGCTCAAAGTTTCAGCATCTGTGTTTCTTGTGTTTTCTCTGTACTTTGATTCTTGGAGGGAATGTTTCAGTTGCTGTGGCTGATGCTTCCTCCCAGAATTTCCTTCGCACAATGGATCTGCTCCATGGCAAACTCAATCCCACCATCTCCTACCACCCAGGTCATTCACTGCCAGAGTGAGTGGCTTGTTAGAGTCACTGTGGAGTGATTATGAAGCATACCATAATCTTCATGGCCTGAGGGGTGACGTGGACGATTACTGTAACCTGAGACTTGCAATGAGGGCAGGAAGCCCCTGCCATCCTCCCCCAGGCCCAGGAGAAGCTGGAGAAGCCTGCCAGGTTGGACAGCATCCAGGGAGAGTAATAACATCCAACGCTTCAACAAAAGGTTGTGGCCCAAAACATTGACCGTTTCTCTTCATGGATGCTGCCCGACCCGTTGGCATGTCATTAAGCACTCAAGATTCCAACTGCTGCTGTCTACACCAGATGGCCAGATCTCTGAAAGCACAGAAAATGAGTTTGGGTAGACCTGAAACTCCCAACAGAAGTTGCCAATTGTCAAGTACAGAAAATGCTTCTGCCCACAGCTCCAGTGTTGCATCAACAGGACATTTAAACCAGACAGACAAAATAAACCTACCATATTCTAATCCCTTCCACTAAGATCTAGGAACTTGCTCTTGTGGACTAGGGGTTCAGGTTGAAAGGTGAGGTGATTAAGGGGGAACTTCACAAAGAAAGTGTGGAACAAGCTGCCAACCGCATTGGTTAATCCAGGCACTTTGCCATTTAAGAAAAATTTGGACAGGCACATGGATTGGAGGGGTATGGTCTAGATGCAAATCAATGGGACTAGGCAGAAAACAGTTTGGCACAGATGAGATGGACTGAAGAGCCTGCTTCTTTGCTAAATGGTTCTAAGCAATCAAAAGGGACCAAGGCTTAAATTTAAATTTAGGCACACAGCACGTTAACTGGCCATTTTGGCCCACGAGGCTGTGCTGCCCAACACACCCAATTAACCTCTGTGTGTTTTGAATGGTGGGAGGAAACCAGAGCCCCCCAGACGGTGGAAGGAGAAGCCCCTTTCTCGTGCTTGCTCCGATCCAGTGTCCCCTTACAGGGTGTGGCTGCAGATGACAAAGGTCAGCCTGGTTCTGATGGGCTTTCCAATTGGAGAATGAACACTTACTGTTGGTGCAGATATGAAGATCAGTTAGGAACAAGAACACAAAGCAGCCATTTTCAAGGGTAAATGTCAAATGACTAAACACAAGAACCCCACATGACTCCAAATATTCAAGCAATTAACATTTAGATTTGCATTTCATATGTATTTTTGCAAGTGCAAAATATCAGAACGATCGCAGTACACTTTCTCTTTCATTAACAGCAGGGCTAAAGGAAAAATGCAGCTATCCATCTTCAACATCACTTAGTCAATTCACAAATAAGCAAAGCAATGCCCATCCATCAACAGCTGGCTTGCAAAAGTCAATAGAAACAGCTGAGAAAATGACTTCTGACAAAGCAAGGTCTTTGCTTCGAGTAAAGCAAGGTAGCTTATCGGCAAAAAAGTGCAGTTTTTGCAAGAGTTTTTGAAGTGCCAACTGTATTTGTTCAGATCATTGAAGCTTTTCTCACTGAATGACTTTGCAGAACTTTTATTTAACCACGCTGTTTTAATTAGCCACTTCTCTCGATTGGTCCATACCATTCAGTTGAGCCCAGCATAGGAGCTTTTAAACCATGCTTCTGAAGAGAAAAAGAGGTCTCTCATTTTGGCATTTTTAATAATGACAGACTGGCATTTAGATAAATTTCATAAGTTCAGTATGTTCAATTACACCAACTCTCAGTAGAGTACTGGCTGAAGTTTGCTGACACGGGGCCAGGGCAGCCAGTTCCTTAAACAGCAGAGGAACATGAGAGCTGCAGATACTGGAACCTCAACTCAGCAAGTCGGACAGCATCTGTGGATAGATACGGTCAGTCAATGTTTCATGGATGAGCAACATCTTTAGGAATGAGTGATATAGCAGCAAACAGCCATCGAATACGACGATTGGGTAGACAGCACATGGGATGAGATGCCTGCTCCCATAGGCTGCAAGAATAGCGGTTGAATCGACCAATCACAGCCAGCAGATTGTTGGGTGGGTCCAATCCAGGTCTGCGCATCGGGGACAGCCAATCAGAAGCTGGCCCCGTACAAGCTACGCCCCAGTGATGACGCAGCCGGCTGCCTATAAAAGGCAGAGCTGCAGCCCAATAAAGGCAGTGTTGGTTACACTCCCTTGGTGTGCAAGTCTTCTTTCAGCCTCAAACTATAACTCCATTATATGTCGAGCTATAACCGTAGCAAACCACCGCCCCCCCCCCCCCCCCCCCCCCCCCACCGCCCCACTACACTGGGATATTTTGTGAAATTAGTCTGTGCCATTATACCAATCGAACTGACTGGAATTCAAATCTATTAACGCAAGGGGTGCATTGTTGATCTAATTAAAGTCAGTGCGACTGAGCGAATATCAGTGGGAATATGTCATAAATTAGCCTTTTTTTTGTATGGAACCCCATAGTTTAGCAATTCTGCAGGCTTTACTAAAGATGCCAAATCGGAATTAATTGAGGTTTTATATGAATTTTTATTAATGTGTATTGCATTTAGTCCTGGTTGCCTCACAACAGAAAGGATGTGGTAGCTTTAGAGAGGGCACAGAGGAGATTTACCTGGAAGTTGCCTGTATTGGAGGACATCTGATGAAGAAAGTTAGATGGCCATGGATGAAAGAAGAGGGTTAAGGGCTGTGAGAGTAGAAAGGGTTAGATTGTCGTGGAGAGGGTTTACATAGACCAATACAATATTATGAGCTGACAGGCCTGTACTGTGCTGCAATATGTGTACTGTATTCTATTTCTTGTGTAATTCTTGGCTCAACTTTGTCTCACAGTACCTCGGGCTATATCTAGGAGGAAGCAGTTTTTCCAATCAATAATGTGGCTGCAGTATGCAGTGGGATGTTCTCTGCAGTTGACAGGAGCTCTGAATCTGTGGTCAGTGCTGGCATGCTTTACAAGAGGTTAGTTGCTGATACACAGCATTCTTTCTTATCCGACTCCTGCTGTTCAGCCGTTGTCCTGCTCAGGGAGGTGGGGGCGGGAGAAATTGTTTAACAAATTCCCCTTTGTAAATATTCTTGTTAACGTGGTTTTGGGGAATCTAGGATGCTCATTAACTCCCAGTCCAGTCCAGCAACCCAGCTTAATCTGGTCCTGGAAGCTGTGGGTAATTTCCTTCACCAACCCCCTGCCTCTCCTCAGTAAGGTTTGCAAATGAACATACTTGCTCAACAAGATTAGTCCGATCTGTGGTTCAGAGCATATCTTCATTTCCAGGGTTTAACTCAACAGACATGTCAGCTGACCTGCTGCACAAAAATTCACTCCAAACACAGGTCTGCCAAAAGGTCTCATGTTTCCATTTTATAAATGAATTTAGTTTTAGACTGAACCAATGCTTGTAGGCTGAGACTGATTTTTCAATCACTTCATTAGATTTACAGAAACAATTTTCATTCAGTGCAGAACTGGATGTTATTCAGTAAGACTCTCTTCATTATTTTGTTATTGGAATAAACACTAGTTCAGTAAGTTTTCAATTGCCCTACATCTTAAATAACAAACCTTAAGTATGTTTATTACAGGCATCCAGAACTACAAGCATCAGTGGAAATGCTAGGAAGTTATATGCCTGCATTTAGCAACACACCTTGGGGCAATCCTGTTTGTGAACTCAACCTCTTGCCCAAGAACCTCACAAGCCAGTGATTGACCTGGGTGCCTGGAAGGATTGGATCAGAGACACCCACCAAGGGAACGTGTTCTGGTGAGAATTTGTTAACCCAGTAGGATCCTGAGAACTGTGTCTGCATTATGTTCATCCGTAACAGTTTGCGGGGCTCACTCTGCATTTTGAGACATATTTTCGAGCTCTGCACCAGTACAATACCTTACGTAGAAGGCTGAGATT
The DNA here is from genome assembly GCF_036971445.1 of Narcine bancroftii. Taxonomy (NCBI): domain Eukaryota; kingdom Metazoa; phylum Chordata; class Chondrichthyes; order Torpediniformes; family Narcinidae; genus Narcine; species Narcine bancroftii. The sequence goes on along the minus strand of NC_091479.1, from coordinate 60,340,399 downwards.
GGCCACAAATGCCTGGGTCTATGTTCATTTCAGCATTAATCAGCGAAATGCATTTTAATGGGAACCAGATGGTTGCTTGTTTGTTCTGTAGTTACAGATCCACCAAACAGATCACATGTCTTCAAACCCACATGTGCAATGACATTTAGCTGGAAACTACAGAGGACAGCACCCTATGGGGTGCTCAAATCAGATCAGACTGGCAATCTGATTTCCCAAATGTTTCCTCTGAGAAAGAACCTCTCCTTCCCTTGACCTCATCATTGGGCTTGATGCCTGGCTCATATCATTAGCTTAATCTCCTTAGCCTCTTCATTGCACTGTGATGCTTGCGACAAGGACTATTCCCAGCACTTCTGGTCCTGTATCCCAGGGGAACATGGAGAGGAGGCAGAAGGTAAACATTTTTCCTTCTAAACAAGAATGGTTGTAGACATCGGGGTTGAGTTCAGCACACACGTGTGCAGGACAAAATCAGCAGGTCATGCAGAATCCACAAGAAGTTAAAGGTACCAGGCCTGAGCCGTTGGCCAGGAATGTCGAAAGTCAGGCGGACGCCTGTATGAACAGATGGTGGGAGAAAGGGGAGCACAGGCTAACGGGCGAGTGGTAATAGGTGGTTACAAGTAGGAGGGGAGAAGTTGAGAAGCGATGGGGAGGCAGCACAGAGAAAAAGAAGGGGAGCTGGAGGAATGGAGACAGGAGGATGAGGGAAAGAGAGAGATGGGGGTGGCGGGAGGTTAACAGAAGGTTGATATCGTTCCCTTTTCAAGCACCAGGTCATGGTGAGATCATGCAACAACCTCTGCCTGGAGGGTCTGAGCTTGGTCTGCACTTTCCTATGGATAGAGGGTCTGGGTGCCAGCATGCAGAACCAAATGAGTGTTAGCTGTGGGTTCGCAAGAAGAACCTTTGTCATTTTAGAGAGATCTGTTCTTTCTGGGTGCTCAACTCTGGAATTCACATGATAAACACTTTCACATGGATCTTATTAGATTAAAAATACAAATGTAAAGGATTGTTTTGGAAGTTGCATGAATTCTTCCTGAGCGGAGCCAAATGAATCCCGAGTTAATATGCATATTTAGTCATGACCTGAGTAAGCAATCTTGCTGTTAATTAAAACTCTAAACATTGTTCTTCAAACAAAATAGCATCACTAACATATCTGACTAATTAAGTATTATCCCAAATGTTATATTGGATGTCTTGAATTCATCTGCTAACTCCACCCACCACAACCCAGCAGGCTCATGACCCAATAAATCTTCTGTGGACTGGGTCCCGGCTGCCAAGCGTCCTCACTCTGAAACCATACCTTTCTTCACCTTGTGGTAACTGCGGGCTCGCTTTTGACATTTAAGAAAAATTTGGATAGGTACATAGATGGGAGGGGTGTGGAGGGCTAGGGTCTGGGTCCATGGGACATGGCAGAATAATAGTTTGGCAAGGAGTAGATGGACTGAAGGGCCTGTTTCTGTGCTAATAACATGAGCAACCCTTCACCATGAGCTCAGGTGGAAATGGTAAAACCACATATACACAGACCAGTGTTAAACCCTTAACAGTGTCTAAAACAAAACAGGTCTGTGTATATTGACATAGTTTTGTCATTTTAACACAAAGCTTGTAGAGTGTCTGGGAGGGGAGGGAATGCTGCAAAACCAGACAAGCTTCAGGACAAGCTTCATTGAGGTTTGAACTGAATGAAGATAAAGAGTGATTTTAGATCCACTAGAGCAGTCTCTATAAAATGAATCAAAAATAACATGGCTTAGAAACTTTGGAGAGGATGCAGAGATTGGAGAAGGTGTCTTATGACCTGTTGACGAGGGTGATGGAGATTGGGTTTTCTCTTTGGAACAGCGAAGGATGAGAAGAGGTGACAAAAATTATGAGGGGCTTAGGTAGGGAGGACAGCCAGACCTTTTTTCTCAGGGCAATAATCACAAATACCAGACTGCAACCGTTTAAGATGAGTGGATGATAAAGTTTAGGGGAGATGTCAGAAGCAAGTTTATCTTAAACTGAGCAGTGGGTGCCTGGAATGCATGGCTGAGGGTGGTGGTGGAGGTTGGTGCAATATAGTCATTGAAAAGACGGGCACATGGATGTCATAAAAATAGAGGGTTATGGGTGTGGTGGAGGAACAAAATGGATGGTTGTGGAGTCAGTTTTCGTAGATCAGCACCACTGTGCAGTAATGTTCTATAACAGTGAATTCTGCTCAGGGAGGCATAGCGGGTAATGTCACTGCCCCACCGCTCCAGTACTCCTGATTCAATCCTGACCTCCAGCACTGTCTGGGTGGAATTTTCATGTTCTCCCTGATTGCGTGCGTTTACCCCGCCACCTATCCCCTACCTCAAAATCCCAAAGAGGTGCAGGGTTGATAACTTAATCCGAAAATATAAAAAAAGTGTCAGTGAACAGCTGTCTCTGATTGGGGGGGGGGGGGGAGGGGGGTGTTGATAAGTATGTGGGTTGAAGAAATGGAGATTAAGGTAGGATTAGTGTAGTTGATGGGCTGAAGGGTCTGTTTTACCTTGCTACATCTCTCTATGAGTTTATTTGGCGGGGTGATACATTGATCTGTGCTTCCCATGGAATTAATTATTCCCTACTCTTGAATGGGTATACAGAAAATCCTGGGAAATAATCCCATCCCCAACATTTAAAAAAAACTAGGCCAGCTGCCGTCTCCAACAGGTGGGGAAATTACACTTGGAGTATGGGCTGAATGCTGATCGGCTGAAGTCTCTTCATTTCCCAAGAATAGTTTGAGGTAGCTCTTTCTCCTTGCAGAGAACAATGCCAAACATTTAAAAGTGGGGGTGGTGTTGCTTGGCTACTTTCAAATGGCCATATGACAATTAAATAAATCAACAGAAACACAGCAATGATTCAGGAAAATTAAATTGCCACTGCTCTGATTTTATTTTGGTCAATGGGACATTCCAAATTGTGATGTTTTTATTGGCTCTGTACTTGTAACAAAAATAAGTATGTTGCAGACCATCCAATAAAAATAAAGCTCTTTTTGTAATCAGATCATTTAACGAGCTCCAAATCCAGTTTTTACTCTGGAGCATGAAGTCCTCTTTTTCTTGCTAACTGTGAAGCTGTGTCAGTGGCAAACCTTGTTCCAATGCACACACGCACTCAGGTTACACACTCTCTCACCTGTTGGCTCCTGAACAACACACTCCTTTGTTGTGTTTTACAAACCTGGTTTCAGACATTTGGGACACTTGATAGGTACTTGTGAAGCCAAGCGAACAGTACAATATTTAACAAACCCGGGCTTCACCACAAGTGCAAGGAAACCCTTGGCAGAGCTCCACTTCATAACAGAAAGCTCTAAAGTCCTTGGCCATTTTGAAATGAACTAAAAACTTACCCCATGAACACAGCACTGGTCTGGCAGAGGAGAAAGAAGCCACCACAGGTTTGTTAGAAAATGTTCAGATTTATAAAGCGAAATCAAAAAGGTAAATATCCTGTTCAGTTTTACTGCAGATACATCTCATTACTACTTGTCAAGTGACTGAGTTAGAAAAGATCCCGCGATAGGGTTCTCAGGTTTTGCCTTAAATACACGGCGATACAGATCTGCCCTTTTCAACGACTGCCTATTATATACAGGTAGCCTTCGACTTCCAACCTACGTGAGTTATGACCACCCACACATACTACCAAAATTAAAAAAAAATCTTTATTAAAACTACTGTACCAGTATATATTTTGTATTAAAAGTACTGTATAAAGGTCCCCGCTCCCGATGGCAGCCCAAGGTCCCCGATCCTCGCGGCAGCCCCAGGTCCCCTTTCCTGTCGGCAGCCCGAGGTCCCCGTTCCCTGCGGCAGCTCGAGGTTCCCCCCTCCCGTGGCAGACCGAGGTCCCCAATGCCCATGGCAGCCCGAGGTCCCCTCTCCAGATGGCAGCCCAAGGTCTCCGTGACAGCCCAAGGTCTCCGTGACAGCCCAAGGTCCCCGCTCCCTGCAGCAGCCCAAGGTCCCTTTACCCTGTGGCAGCCCGAGGTCCCCATTGCCCATGGCAGCCTGAGGTCCCCATTCCCCAAGGCAGCCCGAGGTCCCATTAAAGGTTCATTTGTTGGAACACTGCATGACCTCGGGCATGCGCGGTGGAGCGAATCTAAATTATGGCTGATCCGAGTTACAACGAATCCTTAGTTCCCCATTACGGTCGTAAGTCGGGGACTGCCTGTATACCCTAGCTTCTGCTCACGTGAGTTCTACCTTTTAAGTTCAAAACTGATGGAGAAATTACTGGGAGCGGGACAAGCAGGTTTCTTCCAATAACTGTTTCTGAAAGACACACTGGGGATGGGTTTAAGAGGTCGGTTTAAGAAGACTGGCGCACAGCTAACCTGATGATGAATCGTTTCCACTACAATTTCACCTCAGGGTCCATACTGAGCAAAATTGTCTAAAAGCCAAGACACTTGATCAGCAGGTGGCAAGTGCACGGACTAAATACCTTCCACAGTTGACTAGCCATCGCCAAGGGCCCAGGTGGAAAAAGTATCTCTGATGTGAGAGAGCAGCCTTCCTCCGGGAAACATCTGAGGAGAACACTGGCTGAGGGATCCAGGGTGTCTAGGAGACACAAGAGTGGAATGAGACTGGTCTGCCCATCGAATCTGCTGAACCATTCCATTATGGCTGAGTTACTATCTTTTTTAATGTTGTTCTCTTGCCTTCTCCCTGAAACCCTTGATTTCCTTCCTAATCCAAAAACTTTCCACTTTCATCTTGATGACCTGGCCTCCCCAGTTGTCTTTAGCAATTACTTCCAAACACTCACCACCTTCTGGTGAAAGAAATTTCTCCTCATCTCTGCTCCAAAGGAACTTTTCTTTTGTATCCTGATAGTGTGCCCTCTGGTTCCAGTCTTTACCCCCCCCCCCCCCACCAACCAACATTCGAAATATCCTCTCCGTGTCCACTCTATGCAAGCCTTTCAGAATTTTATAGGTTTCAATGAGATTCCCTCTCATTCTTCTAAACTCCAGCGAGTAGTTAGTGTCCCAGAGTTGTAAAATGCTCCTCATATAATAACTCTCTCATTTGGGGATCAGAGGACCTGGGTCTGCCAGTGTACTCCTTGCAAACATCAACGAGGGTATCACTAATATGGGTATTAATGCCAGGTTAAGGTTTTAACTGAACATACACAGAGGATTAATGGAACAGCAACAAGAGAATAAATACAATACAACTCCGATTAAACAAAATCCTCATTTATCCAAAATTCTTTTGGACCTGGAAGTGACATCTGTTCGATTCATTTATCTGAAAAATTTCAAAGCCGAATGACTTATCTTAATTTGTTCCTTTAGGGAGAATTAAAAATTATTTCATACTTAGAAACCCTCCCCTTGTTGGTTGTTGTGGTTTAAACACTGTTACAAGTGATTTGCTGTCACCTCTGCTCCAAAAATATCGTTTATCTGAAATAGGCCCGGTCCTGACCATCTCAGATAATTGGACTTGTACTGAAATTCCAACTGAAGCCTACAATAAAGAATCTGCAACAACTTTTGTGTTACTTCTGTTTCACCGCAGTCCCTAACTTTCATGAAGGGGAACAGACTTGACAGTTGTCTGACAGTGGATCATCTTGCAGGCTGGGCGGGTGCTGCCAGGAGAGCAGGCACCAACCCCACGTTACTTTACAGTTCTCCAGCAAGAGTGGGTCTGTAGCCCTCTTCAGGGGAAAAGGCAGCTGTCCCTCCCAGAGAGAGGGGGTTCAAGGGGCAGCGACTCCAACTCTTCCTTCGAGGTGTGTGTGTGTGGGTGCGTATCTGTGTGCGTTTGTGTGGGTGCGTATCTGTGTGCGTTTGTGTGGGTGCGTATCTGTGTGCGTTTGTGTGGGTGCGTATCTGTGTGCGTTTGTGTGGGTGCGTATCTGTGTGCGTTTGTGTGGGTGCGTATCTGTGTGCGTTTGTGTGGGTGCGTATCTGTGTGCGTTTGTGTGGGTGCGTATCTGTGTACGTGTGTGAGTGAGTGTCTGCAAAGTGTGTAAGTGAGTGTCTGCAAATGTCTGTCTGTTTCTGAGTCTGCCATGTATGTTTCTGGCCATGTGTGTGCATGCATGCCTGAAAGAGGGGAAGGGGGAAAGTCTGTGTGGGAGAGGGAAAGAGTACATGGGAGGGTGTGATGGGGAGGCTGAGAATGGGAGAATGTGAGATGGTGCAGTGAGAAGGGGCGCGGGGAGAACGAGAGCGCGGGGAGAACGAGAGCGCGGAGCGGGGGTGCAGGGGAGAATGTGTGCGTGGGGGAGAGGGTGGGCACGAGAGATGGTGTGTATGAATGTGTGGGACAGAGTGCATGAGAGAGTGTGTGAGAATCTGCAAGTAAGTTAGAGGGGGTGTGGTGAAGGGGGTGTTGTGAAGGGGGTGTGAGGGAGGGAGGTATGGGGTGGGGTGTGGAGAAGGATGTGTGAGGGAGCGGATGTGTGAGGGAGCGGATGTGTGGGAGGGGGTGTGAGGGAGGGGGTGTGAGGGAGGGGTGAGAGGGTGTGACAGAGATGGATAGACAGAGAAAGTGAGAGGGACAGAGAGATGGACAGAAAGGGAGAGAGAGAGAGAGGGAGGGGATAAACAGAGAAAGGGAGAGTGAAAGAGAGAGAGGCAGAAGGACATAGAGGGGACAGATGGCAGAAAGAGGTAGAGACAGAGAGAGGGAGGGACAGACAGAGAGAGGGAGGGACAGGCAGAGAGAGGGAGGGAGAGGGACAGACAGGTAGAGATGGAGATGGTGTTGCGGAGGATGGGGGTTTGAGGGAGCTGGTGCCCCAACCGGAGGGAGCTGGTTGGCAGCGGCTGCCCTGCACCATCCGCGCACGGGCCCCGAGAGGGGAGTTGAAAACGCCTTGTCCACGAACCCATCCAAAAAGTTTGCAGCGCCGACGCCGAGCCTGTAGGGCCGGAGAAAGTCGGCAGCCTTACCTGGCGAGAGGACGGGGCACCGCCGCCCGCAACCCCGGACCCGGCTCTGCTCCCACATCCAAAAACCACTTCCACGGGTGGCACAGCCGCGCCCCCCCCCTTCCCGAAACGCTGCTGCCCTTCGCGGGTCGCTCGGGTCCAGGAGAGCCCCCCCCCCTCCGATCGGTCAGAGGCGCCCCGGTCCCTGCGCCCTCCTGCCCGGTCCGTGCCACTCACCGCCCCTGCTCGGCTCCAGCCGCCAGCTCGCTCCTCCTTCCCCACCGCCGGCTCTGCACTCCCCCAACCCTTTCCTCTGGGGAATCTACTGCCCGCGGCTTACATTTATATCTCACGCTCACGTACGGACAAGCCAAGTGCTATCACTTTACCCGAGCCGATGGTCTTCCTCGCCGTCATTCTAAATGAACTCCTCCTCGCACCGCCCTGCCATTCAATCACCCCGTCCACCGGCTCAGCTTCACCCCAACAGCGGCCACACTCCACTTTCTCCAATCTGTCAGTCTCTCACCTCATCTCCGGGAGAGTGGGGGCTGAGGGGGTGGGTGGGGGCTGTTTAGAGGATGGGCTGTGGACAAAGACTTCAGAAACTAAAGTAAACTTCCTCCCTTATTGCTGCTGGCCTCTCCACACACTTAACAGCGAGATAGAAAACACACACACACGTGCTCTGAGACACGCTGAAATTATGCACATTGACACTGCGCACACACTGACCTACATGCACACTGACCTACACAGTGACCTACACACACACACACACACACAGTTGGCCACACACATGTTCAGATTGGCATGCACTGAAATCTGTGCACACACACATTCACATCAGAATCAGGATTTGTCATGAACAAGTCATGAAATTTGGTGTTTTGTGGCAGCGTCAGATTGTAAACTTTCACTTTATAACCATCTTAGGACATTACTATGAAAACTAAAAATAACTGCACAAAAAGTCCTTCAAGTGAAGAGGGCATGGCTGGGTGGTGGGGGTCTCTGAGGATAGAGGCTGTATTTTTAAAGACATCACCTCATGTAGATTTCCTTCATGAAGTCAGGAGTGGTGCCTGTGATATTGCAGTTAACCAACCCTCTGGGGTTGATTCTTGTCCAGAGAGTTGGCGCCTCCATTCCAGCCAAAATGATCTCCACTACATCTGTAGAAGCTTACAAGAGTCTTCAGTGACATACTGAATCTCCTCCAACACCTCACAAAGTATAACTGCTGGCGAGCCTTCTTTGTGATTGCACCAACATGCCATCTCACACACTCACACACAATGAAGGTCCCTCCGCACACCCTTCCTTCACAATTAACAATGCTGTCAGCAATGTGCCAGAATAATTTAACATGTCTCCACAGATGCTGAGGAGATCATTAACATATGAATTCTCACACCTCATTTCCTTTCTTGAGCTCTCCTTTATCACCTTCTCAAGTGAAGATGGTTAATGTTATATCATTATGTTAAAAAAAGAGCTGCCTGTGAGGTAGAAGTGTACTGAGTGGTTAATCAGAGGTGTTAATAGCTCTTATATTACCTTGATGCCAATTCATTTGCACAATATAATGGAAACCAAGCCTTTCATTAGGAGTTTAAAGTGCAATTCGTGGTGATTTCTTTTCAGCCAGGGTAGTCCCTGGAAGCAGTCCCCACCTTGTGACTTGAGGCGCTACGGCACCAGTCACCCCACCTCCATCGGCTCCGGAGGGCGCTACGATGCACCTCTGGATAGGAATGGGACGCTGGAGCAGCCTTTTAGGGCTGCTGTCTGAAAGGTAAGTTCCCATTTTTCTATCTGCTCCACAGCCAGTCTCAAGGCAGAGGCCAGACATGAAATGGCCTGGAGACTGCAACAGGAAAGCTGGTTCACAGCCTTTTGAAGCAATAAAAAGGGCCTTGCTTTACCTGATAAGTAAAAACTTATCAGGGGTGGCACGACTGATGTAGTGGTTGGCGCAACGCCATTACAGTACCAGTGATCAGTACCGGGGTTCAAATTCCGCGCTGTCTGTAAGGAGGTTGTTAGTTCTCCCTGTATCTGTGTCGGTTTCCTCCAGGTGTTCCGGTTCAAAATAAAAATGTTGGAGGAGCTCAGCAGGTCATGTGAAGCAGGCCCGAAACGTTGGTTACGCAGCATATCTTTACCACCTATTGGAAGCCTCATGGCCGCTGAATTCTTCCAGCATTCACAGCGTCTACAGGCTTAGGTGTTTCACATTCTTTTATCTGCAGGCAGGCAGAATTACCATTACTTATTGGTAGTGCCAAAACCAACTCTACACAGCGTGCACGTCTGATGAGAACCAGCAGCAACTTCACACCACAAGTCCTAGGCTGATAATGCAGCAATGCCCAAAATCTTGTACTGGTTCGGAGTCCAGAGGAGGCAGAGTGGTGCAGCTGCAGTGAGTCGATTCTGGCACCAGGTTCAATCCTGGCCTCGGGAGCTGCCTTCAGGGAACTCATGCCTTCTCTCCCCCACCCCTCCCCGCCACCTCTCACATGGGTTCTCTGCCCCCTCATTCCACAGGTTGATAGGTTACTTGGCCACTGAGGGTGTGGGTGAGTGATAGAATCTGGGGGAGTGGTGGGGGGGGGGAGTTGGGAACAAATGGGATTATTGTGGGATGTGTGTAAGTGAGTGGATGACGGTGAGTGTGGGCACCAATGTATACATACAGATCTGTGACTCTGGACTTCACATTCATTTGTCACAAAATAACCTGAAGTGAGAAGAGTTCTTCTGCGAGCAGACCAACAGGCTATCTCAAACTTTTATGCACTGTGTAGGATTACAATATCAAGGAAGATTAATTAGCACCAATAAAGGGTAGCATGTGAGCACGGTTGTGGGGTTCACTCAAGGGCCTGATGGCTGCGGGGAAGAACCAGCCTTTAAGCCTGTTGGAGCATGATTTCTCACTATTGAACCTTCTCATCAATGGAAGGGTGAAGAGAGCGTGGCCCAAGGTGGGATGAGTCCTTCACTAACGTCAGCTACCTTTCCTGGGCAGTGGGAGTCTTGCTTCACCTGTAATTGCTGAATTTTATTTTACCAGTGGATAATCAGAATCATGAGTGCAGGTTTATAAACATGGTTTGGACTCCCATGGGTGGCCTTCGCTGATTATGGGGTGTTTAAGTGTGTTTGTAAAATATTAAAAGGAGCCAACAGGGCAGATACAGAGTGTGTAAAAATACGATGTTGGAGAAACTCAGCAGGTCAAACAGTGCCCTTTATAGGGCAAAGATAAAGATAGATTATCAAAATTTTGGGCTCAAAGCCTTTCTTCAGGGTATCATACTTCAATGAAGGGCTCATGCCCGAAACGTTGGTTCTATATCTTTATCTTTGCTCTATAAAGGGCACTGTTTGACCTGCTGAGTTTCTCCAGCATCATGTTTTTACTCCGACCACAGTGTCTGCAGACCTCCGTGTTTTACTCCTAGGTAGAGACTGTATATTCCTTTGGTCAACCAGATTGTAATCTTAAAATTAGAAGCCAAATATTCTGGAGCAAGTCACACCCAAACAGGGCAAGGGAAGTCTGCACAAACTCTGTGGATGTCAGGGCAACTGGAGCAGTTGACGCAGGGCAAGGATTTTTGATAAATAGAGCATATGGAACACAGCACAGTAGAGGCCCTTTGGCCCACAATGATGTACTGACCTATATAAACCTACTCCCCTATCTCATCCTTTCCTCCCTCACAGTCCATAACCTCCATGATTTTCTCACACCCATATGCCTATTGAGAGAAATGTTGACACCTCTCACAATGTGAAGGATTGGAACTGTGTGCCTGTTCCGGTGTCACTTCAGTGCAACACTTCATCTGATGGCAGAGAGAAGGCCATTTCATGTCAGGCCTCCGCCTGGAGGCCGGCTACAAGAGCGGATCAAAAATGTTGATCCTAAAAGGCTGCTCCAGTGTCGCATTCATATTCAGTGGTGACTCGTAGCGCCCTACGGAGCCGATGGAGGCGGGGTGACTGGTGCCTGTCATAAATATGCAGCAGACCAATGGCCGTCTTCCCTACCCATAATCCCCGACGCAGCTGGAATCACTCTGTGGTTCCCAGAACAGTTTAAGCTGCGTCGGGGATTATGGGTAGGGAAGACGGCCATTGCTCTGCCATGTTTTGAGCTGCAGAGAGCGGCCTGGTGAGGCCGTCACAGCCCGTACCGGCCACCCACTGAGGGCTCCTGCTGCCCCGGTTCCCCGCTGCCCAGGTGGCTCCCACTGTCTGACGGCTCCTGCCTGCCGTCCCTGCCTTGATGGGGTCATGGAGGGAGAGGGGTGAGAGGGGAGATGGGTCACGGGCTGGCGGCGTCATCAGCCCACCCCTAACCAGCTGCTGTATGTTCAGGTTAGGCAGCGGAGCGCAGTGGAGTGCAGCGCTCTGTCGCTTATCCTTCCCTGCAAAGGGTTGGAATCAGAGCCAGCCATGGCGCATTCAGAAAGGTACGTCTTTAGCCATAAAGGAGAAGAAACTCCGCCTTTTTGACAGGCGTTTTCCCTGCTTGAAAGTACCAAGAGTGACAGACTCCTGTTGTCAGGGACACCTCTAGAAGGGGCAGCAGCTTAATGGCACAAAGGTTTCAGTCTTAAGGCTGCCTGCTACGCAAAGTTAACACAGGACACCACTTCCCACATATTTTCACTCGGACTGTGCCAGTCAGTTAACTTCAAATGAGCAGCGCTGGAGACCACTCTACCTTGCCTGTAAACCACAGAGATAAGAACAGAAAAGGAACAAAAGAAAAGACAGATAAAATCGTACACTGTTTGTTGCCTTTGGACACATTCATGTTTCTCACACAAGTAATTACCTTAGGCATACAGCCATGAATGAAAGCCTCTCACAAAGGAATTGTCCCTGTGCTGATAGCCCCATTAATTCTGTCAATGCCTGCTTACAGAGTAGGCTTCATTTACATTACAGAAATGCTTTAAGTGATGGGAACTTTGTCACAATGCTCTGAGTTACGACAACGTTTTAACCTGGCCCTCATCGTCCTCCTGCTCCACTGAGCACCCCACCCGACTCCCACTACATACATAGTGGGGGTCACAGGAGAAAGGGCGGATGCTGGAATCTGGGGGCAAAGAAAAACAATTGACTGGAGGAACTTGGCGGGTCAGGCAGCATCAGTTGGGGAGATCGTTTCAGGCCAGCACCCTCGGCCTATGGGGTGTTCTGGAGCAGCGCAAAATGTTTGTTCAGGTCTCTTCCAGTCTCCCAGCACAAGCACATCACCCAATCGGGGTTGGCAATTACAGAAAATAAATGGTTGGAATCCTTGGTGTAGAAGAAAGACTGCAGAGGCGGAGGTCTCGGGCACTGCACAGAAGTGCTAGCGAATCTCAGCATCCATCAGGGAGGAAAAGGCAGTCAACATTTCAGAAGTAAAACCTGAAAGTCTGCAGACATTGTTGTAGAAGTAAAAACACAACGCTGGAGAAACTCGACCTTAATGAAGGGCTCAAGCCATATATAAAGCACTCCGTTCGACCTGCTGCGTTTCTCCAGCATCGTGTTTTTATAGTCAACATTTCTGGCCTGACCAATGCACGTGCTCTGAGGATAACATCGTCCAAAATCCCAGGAGCTGCTCCAACGAAAGTAGAACTCAAAATCTGGATCGAAACAGCACAGGGTCGTGTCCTGAGACATCTCTACTATGTCACAAAGTAAGGATTACTTACAAAAAAGCAGCTTCACGTTTAGTGAAACAAATATAACTTCAACTAATGTATTTGTTTTATAACATACAGCGTGCATTTCATTGTGGTGTTAACCTTTACCCTGGACTTAATCTGGAAGATGTACTCAGTCTAATTTTAACAGTTGATGGGCAAGACCAGAATGGAGAGAGAGAGAGAGAGAGAGAGAGAGAGAGAGAGACTATATCCAGGGAAAGTACTCAATACATGGTGTCTATAGAGCTGACTATGTAATAAAAACAGTGCAATATTTCACAGAATTTGCTTTTGTCTGCCGTAAGGCAGATAGATTCGCCAGTGGCGAATCTCTTCAGAGAAAGAGAAGCAAAAGAGTTACCCCCTTCCCACCGAGTGTCCATGGATTTGCCTCCAGTGCTTCCGCACCCACACAGGGTCCAGGTCAAACCATCGGGCAACCTGGGCTCCAGGTCCGAATCTCCAACATGATCAGGAACCCTTCAGCTCCCCTGGCACCCTCTCGTATCCTGGTTCCGATACCTGGTACCCCTTCAGCCAGTGTCGAGCCAATCTCCAGCAGCTCACAGCCCGGTGTGGATCCCTTGACCACAGTCTGCAGCAGGTTGCAGCCTGCGCAGGTTCCTCACCTCAAGTTGCCAAGAACCCCGCTGTTCTTCAACTGCAGAGCTCCTCACTGTTCCTCTGCCGTGCCCTCTGCTTCTCAAACCAGGGGTGTTCGCCCCACTTTCTGGTGCCCTGCACCAGTCCTCTGCTTCCCCGGAGTCTGCAACCCCTCGCGGCTGCTGCCGATCAAAGGCCCGCCATCTTGGGCCTAAACCGTTGCAGAATTTTTAAAGGAAACCACCGTTGGCTCCATTAACATGGAGCTGACAATCTGGGTGGTTGGACCCCATGTGAGTGCTGCATCTCTGCTCTCTGCAGGTCCGTCTCCAGTGGCAACATCACCATTTTTCATTCGCTGAATGCTCCGGCACTCTTCCCACCTTAGCTTATAAAAGACACAATTAGCCCTGAAATTGAATTGGGTGGAACCTGAGTGTCACGTGACCCATTGCTGCTTTTACCATTTGAGACTGTCTGGGTAAAATTGAAGAAGGCACACAGAGATTTGGTGTATTGTCAAATACTCTCTCAAACCTCGTCAGATGAATGGTAGAAAGTATGCTGACTGGACGCATCGCAGACTGGGAATGCAGAAATCTGAAGAAAGTGGCAAGCATAGCCAAGTCCATGACTATCCTCCCATCCACTGTGAGGAACTGCCTTAAGATGGCAGCCAACATCATAAAGGACCCTCATTACCCTGGTCATAACCTCTTCTCTCTGTTACCTTCAGGTAAAAGGTACAGAAGCCTGGAAGTCCAACACTAGGTTGAAGAAGTTTCTTCCCAACAATTATCATCCTCACCCCCGAACCTGAATATCACTCCAGGACCAATAATCTTTCTCCATCTCTGTGACATCACACTTCTGCTTTGCATGTAGTTAAACGAGAAAGTCTGCAGATGTTGGTGTCAAGTGCACTACACAAATGTGCTGGAGAGACGTAACCAATCGCGAGAGTAATTAAAAGGTAACCAACATTTCGGGCCTGGAACCAGATTCGCATGAGATTTCTGGTGAAGGACTCAGTCCTGAAGGGAGGGAGAAAGGAAGACTTGAATAACAGGTGGATCTCTGAAAAAGATGCCATATTTGGTGAATTCTTGGAGTCTTTTGCACTTTAACTTCTTCTGGCCGTCCATCCCATAGGATGATGATGGTTCCTTTCAGTCAGTTTGTGGGTTTGATGTGAGCATACCCCACTCCTCAGAAAGGAACAGTGTGTTATAACTAGTGGAAGGAACAAGCGCAGGAAAGTGGTGAACACGTAATAATTTTATGGACTCTGGGTGACCGATTACTTAAAATGTTCCTATCCCGTACCATTTTTTAGATACAACCTATTTTTGTGATTTCCTGTCAAAAATTTTCTTCAAGGATACAAAATCATGAAATGCAACATGTCGTTGAAAATGCATTTTCTGCATCTGCACTTGGACATCTTACCTGCTGATCTTGGTGCAGTCAGTGACGAACATGGTGAAAGGTTCCACCAGGACATTGTGACCATGGAAAAGTGGTATCGGGGCAACTCAAATCCCCATCAATGATGGCTGACTATTGCTGGACATTGACATGAGAGGCATCAGATGCTGAGTACAAATGAAAATCAGCAGCAAAACATTTTTAGGTCAGTTGAACTAATGCAATGTGTTAGCATCGTTATGCAATTAAACAGGCTGAATTCAATAAAAGTTAATTTAATGTTTCTCCAACTTCCTACGTGGTACAGCAAATCTGAAATTATCTTTGTGTTCAGTTTCAAGTTGTCTATCATAATTCCCAAATATTTTTCAGGAAGAAAATCTTTTGGAAAAAACTTGTAGTCCAGTTTTATCCCAACATGAAAGTGGAGTACGTGGTTAATGGCAGAATCCTTGACAGGAGCAGAGGGATCTCAGGATCCAGACCCTTAGAACTCTCAAAGTTGCTAAGTTGATAGGATAGTTTAAAAGGAGTACAATGTATTGGTCTTCATTAATCAGTTTAAACACCATGAGGTAATGTTGCAGTTAGACCAGACTTAGAGGATTGCACTCAGTTCTGGTCACAGGAAGGATGTAGATCAGTGGTTCTCAGCCTTTTTCCTTTCCACTCACATCCCACTTTAAGTATTCCCTATGCCATTAGTGCTCTGTGATTAGTAAGGGGTTGCTTAAGGTGGGATATGGGTGGAAAGAAAAAGTTTGAAAACTACTGTTTTAATCATCCCTAATTGACTCGTTATGTGCACGGTTTCATAATTCCAAAGGAAATGGGCCAATGGCAATTTTTCTTTTTTAATTTTTTTTTATTTTTCACATTATGAACCATATTAATCAAAATACACACAAACATTTCCCTCTTGAATATACAGTGTCATTTTCTCCCCCTTTTTCCCCCTCCCTTCCCTCCCTCCCTCCCACCCCCCTCCAAACCCATTAAATGTTCAACATTTACAATAAACCCATTAAACAATGTCATCACATAATGAAAATAAACAAGAAAATCACATTATCTATTTTTACACACTGGATCAGTTCATTTCATCTTCTTCTCATTCCATCATTTTAGGGGGTGGAAGTCCACGGTAGGCCCTCTCTGTTGTGTTCCATGTACGGTTCCCAAATTTGTTCAAATAATGTGACTTTATTTTTTTAATTATATGTTATGTTTTCCAATGGAATACATTTATTCATTTCCATGTACCATTGCTTTACTCTCAGGATGTCTTCTGATTTCCAAGTTGACATTATACATTTTTTTGCTACAGCGAAGGCTTCATCCAGTTTGAGGCCTAATTCTTTACTTCTTATATTACTTAGAAGAAAGATCTCTGGATTTTTTGGTATGTTGCTTTTTGTGATTTTATTTAATATCTGATTTAGATCTTCCCAAAACTTATTCACTTTCTGACATTCCCAAATTGCATGTACTGTTGTTCCCGTTTCCTTCTTACAGCGAAAACATCTATCTGATAATGTTGGGTCCCATTTATTTAACTTTTGGGGCGTGATATATAGCCTGTGTAACCAATTATACGATATCATGCGTAACCTCATGTTTATTGTATTTCTCATAGTTCCGGAGCATAGTTTTTCCCATATTTCATTTTTTATCTTTATGTTTAGATCTTGTTCCCACTTTTGATTGGGTTTACAGCTTATTTCATCATTTTCTTTCCCTTGCAGTTTGATGTACATGTTTGTTATAAATCTTTTAATTATCATTGTGTCTGTAATCACATATTCAAAGCAGCTTCCTTCTGGTAACCTCAGTCTGCTTCCCAATTTGCCCTTTAAGTAGGTTTTCAGTACTGCGCACACTGCACTCCACCTAAAAGCTCCTTTGCGCAGGCCTGAGGACAGGTCCACATCCTCCCCCTCCACGTCCTCCCCCTCAAAAGATGCTCACAAACTCAAGCTAGCGTGCTGGAACATTAGAACGAGGCTGACAGCCACCGACCTGAACGTCGGTCTTCCCTCATCGCACATGAACTCCTCAGACTTGAAATCGACATAGCCGCTCTCAGTGAAGTCCGCCTTGCAGATGTAGGCAGCCTCCAAAAATACGGCGCGGGCTACACACTCTACTGGTCTGGCAAGCCTATGGATGAACGACGCATATCTGGTGTAGGCTTCATGGCCAAGAACTCCATTGCCTCCAAACTCGAAAACCTCCCGACAGGCCACTTGGATCGGATCATGTCCATGAGACTCCCCCTTCAAAACAAGCGTCGCATCACCCTCATCAGTGTCTATGCTCCAACCCTCCAAGCGGAACCAGCAGAAAAGGACAAGTTCTACACTGATCTGCGCAACCTCATTCAACGCACCCCTACAGCCGACAAGGTTGTCATCCTTGGTGACTTCAACGCTCGCGTCGGCAAAGATTCAGAAACCTGGCCAGGAATCCTGGGCAAGCATGGTGTCGGCAAGTGCAACGACAATGGGCGCCTCCTGTTGGAGCTTTGCGCAGAACAGCGGCTTGTCATTACAAACACCCTTTTTTAGCAGAGGGACACCCTGAAGACTACCTGGATGCATCCCCGATCCAAACACTGACATCTCCTGGACTACGTCCTTGTGCGAGAAAGAGACAAACGAGATGTGCTCCACACCAGGGTCATGCCCAGCGCAGAATGCCACACTGACCACCGGCTTGTTCGCTGCAAGCTCAACCTTCACTTCAAGCCAAAGTCCAGGAACAGTAAAGCCCCCAGAAAGAGGTTCAATGTTGGAAACCTGCAGTCAGACGAAGTGAGAGGAAACTTCCAGGCAAACCTCAAAGCAAAGCTCGACGATGCAATCCGCCTCACGGACTCGTCCCCTGAAACCCTCTGGGATCAGCTGAAGACTGCCATATTGCAATCCACTGAAGAGGTACTGGGCTTCTCCTCCAGGAAAAACAAGGACTGGTTCGACGAAAACAACCAGGAAATCCAGGAGCTGCTGGCAAAGAAGTGAGCTGCCCGCCAGGCTCACCTTGCAAAGCCGTTCTGGCCAGAGAAGAAATGAGCCTTCCGTCGCGCATGCAGCCATCTTCAGCGCAAACTTCGGGAGATCCAAAAGGAGTGGTGGACTAGCCTTGGCAAACGAACCCAGCTCAGCGCGGACATTGGCGACTTCAGGGGTTTTTACGAGGCTCTAAAGGCTGTGTACGGCCCCTCACCCCAAGTCCAAAGCCCGCTGCGCAGCTCAGACGGCAAAGTCCTCCTCAGCGACAAGATCTCCATCCTCAACCGATGGTCAGAACACTTCCAATTTCTTATCAGTGCTAACCGCTCAGTCCAAGAATCCGCCCTGCTCCAGCTCCCTCAACAGCCCTTAAGGCTAGATCTGGTAAAGGTCCTCACCCTGGAAGAGACATATAAGGCAATTGAACAACTGAAAAGTGGCAAAGCAGCAGGTATGGATGGAATCCCCCAAGAGGTCTGGAAGGCTGGCGGCAAAACACTGCATGCCAAACTGCATGAGTTTTTCAAGTTCTGCTGGGACCAAGGAACGCTGCCTCAGGACCTTCGTGATGCCATCATCATCACCCTGTACAAAAACAAAGGCGAGAAATCAGACTGCTCAAACTACAGGGGAATCACGCTGCTCTCCATTGCAGGCAAAATCTTCGCTAGGATTCTCCTAAATAGAATAATACCTAGTGTCGCCAAGAATGTTCTCCCAGAATAACAGTGCGGCTTTCGTGCAAACAGAGGAACTACTGACATGGTCTTTGCCCTCAGACAGCTCCAAGAAAAATGCAGAGAACAAAACAAAGGACTCTACATCACCTTTGTTGACCTCACCAAAGCCTTCAACACCGTGAGCAGGAAAGGGCTTTGGCAAATACTAGAGCGCCTCGGATGCCCCCCAAAGTTCCTCAACATGGTTATCCAACTGCACAAAAACCAACAAGGTCGGGTCAGATACAGCAATGAGCACTCTGAACCCTTCTCCATTAACAATGGCGTGAAGCAAGGCTGCGTTCTCGCACCAACCCTCTTTTCAATCTTCTTCAGCATGATGCTGAAACAAGCCATGAAAGACCTCAACAATGAAGACGCTGTTTACATCCGGTACTGCACGGATGGCAGTCTCTTCAATCTGAGGCGCCTGCAAGCTCACACCATGACACAAGAGCAACTCGTCCATGAACTACTCTTTGCAGACGATGCCGCTTTAGTTGCCCATTCTGAGCCAGCTCTTTAGCGCTTGACTTCCTGTTTTGCAGAAACTGCCAAAATGTTTGGCCTGGAAGTCAGCCTGAAGAAAACTGAGGTCCTCCATCAGCCAGCTCCCCACCATGATTACCACATCTCCATCGGGCACACAAAGCTCAAAACGGTAAACCAGTTTACCTATCCCGGCTGCACCATTTCATCAGATGCAAGGATCGACAACGAGATAGACAACAGACTCGCCAAGGCAAATAGCGCCTTTGGAAGACTACACAAAAGAGTCTGGAAAAACAACCAACTGAAAAACCTCACAAAGATAAGCGTATACAGAGCCGTTGTCATACCCACACTCCTGTTCGGTTCCGAATCATGGGTCCTCTACCGGCATCACCTACGGCTCCTAGAACGCTTCCACCAGCATTGTCTCCGCTCCATCCTCAACATTCATTGGAGCTCTTTCATCCCTAACATCGAAGTACTCAAGATGGCAGAGGCCGACAGCATCGAATCCACGCTGCTGAAGATCCAACTTTGCTGGGTAGGTCACGTCTCCAGAATGGAGGACCATCGCCTTCCCAAGATCGTGTTATATGGCGAGCTCTCCACTGGCCACCGAGACAGAGGTGCACCAAAGAAATCTCTTGGTGCCTGCCACACTGACCACCGCCAATGGGCTGATATCGTCTCAAACCGTGCATCTCGGCGCCTCACAGTTCGGCGGGCAGCAACCTCCTTTGAAGAAGACCGCAGAGCCCACCTCACTGACAAAAGACAAAGGAGGAAAAATCCAACACCCAACCCACCAATTTTCCCTTGCAACTGCTGCAACCGTGTCTGCCTGTCCCGCATCGGACTTGTCAGCCACAAATGAGCCTGCAGCTGACGTGGACATTACCCCTCCATAAATCTTCATCCGTGAAGCTAAGCCAAAGGAGGTTTTCAGTTGGTGGTATGCAAACATTGTACCATGAGTTATTCCATATTTGTACTTAATTTGTTCAAATGATAATAAATTATTTCCTAAAAAAACAATTTTCTATTCTTTTAATTCCTTTTCTCTCCCATTCTCTAAAGGAAAGGTTATCTATTGTGAAAGGGATTAGTTGATTTTGAATCAATAATAATTTTGGTAGTTGGTAATTTGTTTTTTTCCTTTCTATTTGAATCTTCTTCCAAATGTTGAGCAGATGATGCGGTACTGGTGAACTTCTATATTGCACCAGTTTTTCATCCCACTTATAAAGTATATGTTCTGGTACCTTCTCCCCTATTTTATCTTGCTCTATCCTGGTCCAATCTGGTTTTTCCCTTGTTTGATAAAAATCTGATAGATATCTTAATTGTGCTGCTCTGTAGTAATTCTTTAAGTTTGGTTGCTGCAAACCACCTTGTTTGTTCCATTCTGTTAATTTATCTAGCACTATCCTCGGTTTCCCCCCCCTTTCGATAAGAATTTCCTTATTATTTTCTTTAGCTCATTGAAGAATTTCTCTGTTAAGGGAATTGGTAATGATTGAAATAGGTATTGTATCCTTGTGAAGTTATTTATTTTAATTGAATTTACTCTTCCTATCAGTGTTAGTGGTAAATCTTTCCAATGTTCTAAGTCATCTTGTAGTTTCTTCATTAATGGCTGATAATTTAATTTGTATAGATGGCCCATATTATTATCTAGTCTAATACCTAGATATCAGAAATGACAATTTTTCTCAAGCAAAATATCTCAGTAACATTTGGGTATAGAGCAGTGATTCTCAACTTTCCCTTCCCACTCACATCCCACCGTAAGCAATCCCTTACTAATCACAGAGAACCGATGGCATAGGGATTACTTACAGTGGGATGTAAGTGGAAAGAAAAAGGTTGAGATGTAGATGCTTTGGAGAGGATGTAGAGGAGTTTTACCAGGATATTGCCTAGTTTGGAGGACAGAGTCTTTTGGAGCAAGGTTGATGGAGGATTTTCTCTTTGATGAAAGAGGAAAATGATGAAGGACAAGATGTGATTGAATAGAGGTATATAAGATTCTGAGCAGTGGACAGCCAGCACCATTTTCCTGGGGTGGCAACTGCAAATTCCAGAGGGCATCTGTTTAAGGTGAGTAGAGGTACTGCTTAGGGGAGATGCCAGAGGTACGGAATTTGCACAGAGAGTGGTGGGTGCCGGGAATGCATTGCTGGGAGTGGTGGTGGAGCCTGGTACAAAGGGGACATTCAAAGTATTTGTAGGGCTAAGAAAAATAGGTCATGGGTGTGAGGTAGGGAAGAGTTGTGAAGTAGGGTTACATAGATGAGCACTAGCTTGATGAAGGGCTCAAGCCCGAAACGGTGGTGATGTATCTTTATCTTTGCTAGATAAAGTACACCTGCTGAGTTTCTCCAGCATTGTGTTTTTACTTCATCCATGGTGTCCACAGACTTTTGTGTTTTGCCAGGTTTGCATAGGTCAGCACAACAGTATGGGCTGAAGGCCCTGAACTGTGCTGTAATGTTCTATGTTCCTATCAGCTGCGATCTTCAGGACAGTTGCAAGGGATTGAATGGTTTATTCCTGCCCTCCTTTCTTGTCCCTGGTGTGAGACTCTCAAATTGGTGGAAACACCATCCCTTCATCTACCCTGTCAAGTCACATAAAAAAAGTCTTAATGAGATTACATCCAATTCTTCGGCACCCTGAAGAGTATTCTCTCCTCTTTGGACAATCTCTCCCATCCTAGGGGTGAATATGATGGATTTTTCTGGTGTTGATTTTAGTACATCCTTTCTGAGGTTGCGCTCCATCTTCCAGGGGTCACCTTACCAGAACCCTGTTGGAGTTTTACTCTTGTTCTCAAAGCCTCTTGCCACATTTTGTGACTTCATGCTAACCTTCAGTGATGTGTGTGCTGAGATACCCAGATCCCCTGACCATCAACACCTTTTGCTCTCTGTCTCTCGATGTGCCGAATGGCTGAGCTCTTTCTCATCGTCTTCCTTTCCATCTTCTATGTTCCTGTGCACTGCGGCCTCCCCGCAATCCATGAGGACACCCAGCCTAGTATCAACAGCAATCATGTGGACCCTCCTCCGCCGCCCCCCCACCCCCCCCCCCCCCCGAGTAATTGAACTTGGAACTCACTGTGTTCTGTTGTGTGGCCATGGCTAGCATCCCAGATTGGATCCCTGACTAAGAAAAGACCTGGACCCAGTGCAATTTGCCTACCACCACAATCGTTCCCCAGCAGATGCCCTCTTACTGGCTCTCCACTCAGCCCTGGATCACCTGGACAACAGCCACACGATGCTTCTCATCAACTACAGCTCAGCTTTCAACACCATCACCCCCTCAGTGGTGGTCAGCAAGCTTCAAAACCTGGGGCTCAGCACCTCCCTCTGCATCTGGATCCTTGACTTCCTCATGGGAAGATCACAGTCAGTATGAATTGGAAACAACGTTCCCTCCTCACTGACAATCAACACAGGTGCACCTCAAGGAGGTGTGCTTAGCCCACTGCTCTAATCTCTCTTATACCTATGACTGGTGGCCAGGCACAATTCAGCGTACAGGAGTGAGATAGATCAGCTCGTTGAGTGGTGTCACACCAACAACCTTGCACATCATGTTAGCAAAACTAAGGAACTGATTGTGGACTTCAGGAAGGCGAAATCAGGAAAACACAAACCAGTCCTCATCGAAGGGTCATCAGAGGAGAGGGTAAAGAACTTCAAGATTCAATTTATTGTCATGTAAGAAAAACATGAAATTGCTGTGAGGCAGACAGATTCGCCATCGGCAGAAATTGCCTGAAGCGCCTCTTAGAGTCAGAGAGAGAAGCAAAAGAGAGCCCCCCCTGCAGAGTCCCTGAGTGTCCGTGAATTTGCCTCCAGTGCTCCCAGACTCTCTGCAGCCACACAGAGTCCAGCCCAAAGCATCGGCAACCCGAGCTTCAGATCCAAACCTCCCGTACGATTAGGAAGACTCCAACGCCCTCGGCATCCTCTCGCATCCGGTTCCGATACCTGGTACCCCTTCACCCAGTCTCCAGCAGCCTGATGCAGGTCCCTTGACCGCAGTCCACGGCCTCCGTGAGTTCCCCTCCTCAAGTCACCAGCAGCCCGCCGCCACCTGTTTGGATCCTTCAGATGCAGAACTCCTTGCTGGTCTCCCACCATGGTCACCGCCCCATGGGTCATCTGCTCAGCTTCTCCTTCTCAGGCAGAGGGTGTTATTCCTCATTTTCTGGTGCCCTGTGCCAGTCCTCTGCTTCCTTGGAGTCTGCAGCCCCTCTTGGCTGCTGCCGATTGTAGGCACTGCCCTTTTGGGTGTAGACTCCATGGTCATGGGATTTTAAATAAAACTATTGTTCACTCCTTTAATGGGACATTCAATGCCTGTATAGAGCTGACAGTAGTTGGGCTGGGCGGTTGGACCCTGCAGGAGCGCTGTGTCTCGTTCACCCCCATATCCTTCTGCACATATATATGCTTTTAAGGGCCCTGCCATTAACTGTGTACAGGCATTCCCCCTGTATTAGACTTCTCAAAGTGCAACACCTGACCCTTTTTTTTCTATGGGCGAGCCAATTATACATCCAAACTACCAACTCACCATGGATTCCATGAATCTCCGCCTTCTGGATCAGCCTACCAGGAAGGACCTTGTCAAAGCCTCACTGAAGTCCATGTAGACAACATCCAGCCCTACCCTTATCAATCTATCATTGTCACTTCCTAAAAAGTTCTATCAAATTGGTAATCAAACCTGTCCCTCACCAAGCTGTGCGGACTGTCCCTAATCTGACCATGACCTTTAAAATATATTTATTTATATTTAAATTTAGACATAAAGGACATTTCAGCCCACGAGCCCATGCCACCCAAATACATTTTGAACTGTGGGAGGAAACCCGTGTAGACACATGGAGAACGTACAAAGTCCTTACAGGCAGCGCGGGATTCAAACCCTGGTCCCAATCGCTGGCGCTGTAACACACTTGCACTAACCAATCTGCCAACTGCACCAGTATGTTACCTTTCTTTTCAGAACTCAGGTGGATTCAAGCCCAACCTGTCCCACCTCTCCTCAGTAGGCAACCCAACCAATCTAGTAATCTTCTCCAGTGCTTCAGTGTTTCTTTGTGATGGCACATTGTACCTACAACAGTCGAACTGCAAGATTCCAAATGGTAGGTGGCCAATGGACTGACAACAAACATTCCTGAGGGGCTCACACAACCACATGGAGGGTGTCGTCGGATGCTGTGCCCCTGGCTGGATAAGAGATCATGATACAACATTTTGTTTTGATCCCAAGGGATAATTGCTTTTGACCAGAGTACAAATGGGAGGTGCGTGTGTGCGCATGTGCTGCTTAGTGTTAGAATAAGTTTAGATTCACCAGTACAAGCAATTCCATGAAGATACAATGCAAAGAGAAAGGATCCTTGCTTCAAATCCTTTTCAGGAATTGGAAGCCAAAATCATTAATGTACGTTGACAGGTAACCTTATTCAATGAATTTGGTTTCCTTTACAAGAATGTAAATGGCAGACATACAAAATATCAAACGGTAATCAAGTGCCACGAAATAACCACTTCCAGGGGGTGGAGGCGATGATCCCATATGAAACATGTACCAATTAAATGAAAATTGCAGGATAAATGTAAATGTGAACCCCTGCTTGCATTCAGCCAGAGATATTAATTTTTTTGCTGGTTTTTACAATAAAAATGCAGAGCTGTTTTGTGATGCCTTTAGTTCAGGAAACTCCCACTTCTTAGTGCCATTTCAAAGAGACATTGTGGCTTGAAATTCCTGTCTTGTAAATTAAAATATAAATTCCTGCATTTAAACACAGGCACAATAGGGTATTATAAATGCCCACGGCCATAATAAAATAATTTTTTTTGAAACGAAATGCCCGCATGAAAATTGCATCAGCTCCACACAAGAACTTTTATTCACTCGTATCCCTACAATACATCCAAGCCTCAGGAATGTTTGGCTTACAACTCAGAAATACTCAAAGCAAGCGCTGGCTCTAAATTACAGTGCTTGGAGTTGTCCAGCTGCAGACGGCTGGATTCCAATCCAAACTGGCTTCCAGCCTGAGTAAAACCACAGGCCACACGTTTGTGATCACGCTCCGGACACATGCGAATGTGGAGACACTTTTTTTACGGATTCAGAATTAGGGACAGTTTGGCGATGTTGTAATGCTGCATCAATACGCAGAATTCATGAAGAGGCTTGCCATGCAGCACAGTTAGTGTAGGGGTTCGAGCAAAGCTAGCACAGCACCAGCGATCCCAGTTTGAATCTGCTGCTATCTGTAAGGAGGCTGCACATTCTCCCCATGACTGGCGCAGGTTTCCTCCGGGTTCCCCGGTTTCCTCCCTCTTGGGTGTATTTGGATGGTGTGGTCTGGAAGAGGCTTTTACTGTGCTGTGTCTCCAAATATCCTGCAGTACACAAAAGTGCTGGAGAAACTCAGATTATTACGTAGCATCTGCAGAAAGTGAAGTGTAACCAAGGTTTTAGACCAGGCTCTTTATCAGGGTGGTGTAAGCCCTTTAGAAATTCCTTTCACTGTCTTATTTCTCCGCCCTCTGTAGAACTCTTCCCAAATCCAGGCGTTGATCAACTTCCCTCCCTGCCTGATTGTTCTGGTGAGACACCCAGGAATGCCTTAGTCCAAATACTTCATAGTGAGGGGTGTATAGATATTGGAGACATAAGAGGAGAGGGCGGATGCTGGATGTGGTGGAAGAGACGGAGAAACCACACAGGGAGACCGGTCGGTCTCCATGCAGATTCCTGGCCTGAATCGTTGATCCGCTGAGTTCCCTAGCCGAGTGTGTTTAGCTGCATAGATGCCAGATGGAGCTTTTTTTATATATATATATATATATGTAGAGAGAGAGATACAGCACGGTAACAGGCCCTTCCAGCCCACAACACCCATGTAACCAGTTAACCGACTAACCCCATATGTCTTTGGAACATGGAGGAAACCCACATGGATACAAGGAAAACATACTCCTTACAGATAGTGGTGACCACTAAGCTAACTCTGTTACCTCACTTACATTGAGTGTAGTCAGTTGCCTCAGTCTTATCGTTGTTTAAAAAATTCAAAATAGATTTGAAATGGCACTAAGAAGTGGGAGTTTCCTGAACTAAAGGCATCACAAAACAGCTCTGCATTTTTATTGTAAAAACCAGCAAAAAAAATTAATATCTCTGGCTGAACACAAAATGTGTACAGTGCAAGCAGCCTTTTCACATTCGTATATACGCAAAGGCCAGTCAGGGAAATTAGTTTTTAACATTGGTGTTTACATTTTGTTTCTGCGTTAACCATTTATTGCTCCAGTGCCTGGAATGTGCCCCCAGGGTTACTCCCCTTTGGGTATTATTGCACACATTGGTTGTGCAAACCTCTCAAGTGGAACTTGAAACAATGACTGACAGACTCAGAGGCAATTAAACCAAGGGTGACATCTTATGTACTTGCATGTAAGTACATGGTAATAGGAAGCTATAAAGGGGACACAGACTTGGTGAGATTGCTAAGAATCTGCAAATGTGGGTGTAAATTTTGGAGATCAGAATAAACCACCCAACAGGGCACTCTGCAGTGACAGGAAGAATGTTGAGAGGGCTCTCATAGTGTGTGGCACTGAGATAACTAACTGATCCCAGTAACAAGCCCAGTGATGGTTAGTAGAGGTAACCTCAGCGACTCAACATGACTGGAAATCTGAGAATGTTCCTGGAGGTCACTGTAACAGTACAGGGGTTGAAATCTCTGTCAAACAATGCACAACATAAATCGTAAGTTGACAAAAATATTCCACAGTAGAGATGGTATTGATACAGAGAACCAGATCAGTCAAAGCCATTTCTGGCCATTTAAACCCGTGCTGCCCAATTACACCAAAATTAACCTACAATCCCATCTGTTTTTGGGAGGAAAGCCGAGCCTCTGGGGAAAACCCACACAGACTCGGGGAGAACGTACAAACGCCTTACAGATAGCACGGGATTTGAACCCTGGTCCCGATTGTTGGCGCGGTTACAGCGTTGTGATATCTGCTGCACTAACATGTTGAATGCATTTTCTAATTTTATTTAAAGGACATGTGGCGCTTTGCTGTACCTGCAAAATGAGATTCAGACGGGCTTTTTATAATCAGTACCTTACTCAGTTTGTGTGTGTGTGTGTGTGTGTGTGTGTGTGTGTGTGTGTGTGTGTGTGTGTGTGTGTGTGTGTGTGTGTGTGTGTGTGTGTGTATAATGCATGTCTGGTGTGTTTGAGTACACATGCATATCAGATGTCTACATAATTGCATGATTGTCCAGTGTGTGTGAAGGTTTGTGTGTATGTCCAGAGTGTGTGTTCACACATCTAAACTTGGTGTGTGCATGTGCAAAGCTGTTAGCTGTTCAGTGCAGATAATGCACACAGCCAAACATTAATCCCTTAGAGATGTCAATTGTCAAAAAGACTTTCCATTTATATAGCACCTTTCCTAAAGCTCAGCTTGCTCCAAAGTTAAGTAATTTGGAGTGCAGTTACTGCCGTAATTGGTGAAACTTGCACACAGCAGGCTCCCTTAAATGGAGGCATGATAATGACCAGACCCTCGTGGAGGGGGTCTCCCCTCCATTCAAGGGGATCCTCCACCTTGTGGCACTCTGCACCAGATCCAGGCTCAGTTGATGTTCAGACAGGAACAGGAAGGACTAAGGATATGGACCAAGTGCAGACAATTGGGACCAGTCCAGAATGTCGACCTGGTCAAAATGGACATGTTGGGCTAAATGCCCTGTTCCCTATTTGACTCTGCTCCAGTCTCCAGTATGGTGTGCTGGCCTCACAGTTACTGAGAAGTAGAAATTCTGTCTGACTTGATATGTGATATCACGCCTGCACTTCAACAATACTTTTGAGCTTTGAACATTAGTGGGAAGATATTGAGATCAAGAGCTATGAGGAAATGCTGCAGCATTATAAAACTCTGGTTAGACCAGACTTGAAGGGTTGTGTTCAGTTTTGGAAACCTCCTTACAGGAAGGGTGTGGATGTTTTGGAGAGAGTGCAGGGGAGATTTATCAGGAGATTGGATTGGAGAACATGTCATGTGAAGCAACGTTGACAGAGAAAGGGCTTTCCCCTTTGGATTGATGAAGGATGAGAGGTGGCTTAATTGAGGTATACAAGATTAAGAAGGGTTGAGATAGGGTGGGCACTCAGCAGCGTCTTCAAGTGATGACAATAGCAAAAACCAAAGTACATTGTTTTAAGGGGAGTTATCAGTGATGTTTGTCTACACAGAGCAGTGGGCACCTGGAATGTATTGCTGGGGGTGGTGGTGGAGGCTGGTCCAATGGGGGATTGAAAAAACACCGAGTTAGGCACATGGATATAAGAAAAGTAGAGGGTTGTGGTGTGAGGGAGGGAGGGGTTAGATCAGCAATTTACAACCTTTTTCTTTCCACGCACATACCACTTTAAGCAATCCCTATGCCATAGGTGCTCTGTGTTAAGTAAGGAATTGCTTATGGTAGTGTGTGAGTGGAAAGAAAAAGTTTGTAAATCACTGGTTTTAACTGGGATTCCGAACACTCGGGAACCTCCAAAAACCGGCAATATTTTTGTTTTTCGGCATTACATATAAGTAACATTAATTTTCCATAATAAATTCTTCGTTTTCAGAGGGAGACAACCCCTCACTCCCCAGTGTCCCTGATCCTGCTCTATCTCTTACCTTTGGTGGAAAGATGATTCTTGGCCTCCAGCACCCAGTTGGGGAGAAGCAGGCAGCGCCTTGCTCAATGCGGAAGCAATGGCTGTCTTCCTTACCCATAATCCCCTATGCAGTTGGAACCATTCTGGTGCTGTCAGAGCAGTTCCATTTGCATGGGGGAATTATGGGTAACGAAGACGGCCATTTCACCCGCATTGAGTCATTGGTGCGATCTAGTGTGGCGTTCCGTAAACTCCGGGATCGGCAGCACTGCACCCCTGCTGCTACAACGGGTGTTAGATTGGGGGGAGGGGGGGAAACGACGGACTGGTGTGCTTGAGGGTCAGCCCGACGAGCAGGTGGAGCGCCTGAAAGCCACTGGCGCTCGGCTCCACTGCCCCGACGGCCCGCTCCTCCTCCAGATCTGCACCTTATGTCTGGCCTTCTGCTCCACTTGGCTGCCTGCTCTGAGAAGCCAATGCCGGCCACCTTTTTGGCTGAGGACCCAGGCCACTCCATCATCTCCGACCTCTACCTGACCGACGTGCTGGTTGAGAGTCTCCTGCACGACACACGTCGAACCACCGCTCAGCCCGGTCAGCACCTCCACCCCACCCCCCAGTGCACAGCCCAGCCTGGCACTAGCCCTGGAGAGGGGGTGACATACGGACAGCAGTGGGGTGGGGGGGGCAGACGGTGGGAGCTAGGAGAAAGGCATTTGCTTGAAGGGATCAAAATCAAAGTGATTTCAAAATCCAGAAGATTCCAAACAATGGCAGGTACCAGGTCCTGACAATTCCGGATAAAAGGTTAGGCACCTGTAACACAGTTAGCATAGTACAGAGGTGGGCAACATTTGTCTTTCCAGTCACATACCACTTCAAGTACTGGTAATCCCTATGCCATCGGAGCTCTGTGATTAGTAAGGGATTGCTTAAGGTAGTATGTGGGTGCGAAGGAAAGGTTGAGAATCACTGTTCTTGGCCCAATTGTTACTGAAATATTTTGCATGAGAAAAATTGTTATTGACCCATTTTCTTTGGAGTTATGAAACCGTCCACATAATGAATCAATGAGGTACGATTAAAACAGTGACTTTCAAACCTTTTTCTTTCCACTCACACACCACCATAAGCAATCTCTTACTTAACACAGAGCACTGATGGAATAGGGATTACTTAAAGTGGGATGTGAGTGGAAAGGAAAGATCGAGAACTATTGGGTTAGTGCAACGCTTCTACTGCCCCAGAAACATGGGTTTGAATCCAGTAAGGAGTTTATATGTTCTCCCTGTGTCTGCGTGGGTTTACTCCAGTTTCATCTCACCCTTCAAAAGATTTGGGGCTTGAAGTAGTTGGGCAGAACAGACTTGGGAGTCGGAAGAGCCTGTTATCATGCTAGATGTCTGAATTCAGGTTTACGTAGGCTGGCACATTGTGGGGTGAAGCATTTGTATTGTTCTAGATTGTCTGGTGTGGTCAGAGGGACAGGGCTTCCACTCTGGT
This sequence comes from Narcine bancroftii, assembly GCF_036971445.1. NCBI lineage: Eukaryota > Metazoa > Chordata > Chondrichthyes > Torpediniformes > Narcinidae > Narcine > Narcine bancroftii. Next base: position 60,310,226 of record NC_091479.1, on the reverse strand, counting down.
ATAAGGATTTACCACAAAGCTGTTTAATATTTTCAGTTTTTAATGTTTAGTGCATTAATTACTTGAGTTCAATCAGATACAGCAACTTATCAGGGGAACAGAAAATAAAATAGGATGCATGACGATGGCTTTTATAAACAAACAACGTTTTGAAGCCATAACCGAGTGGAGGTGTGGGTTTGGTGTAAGTGTTTGTGAGTGGGTTCGGACATTCAGTAGCAGCAGAGCATGAATGGAAGAAGCAAGTTGATTTTTAAATGCACATTCAGAGAGACAGCTTGCAGGTATAAATCATGTTGGCTTGTTTGGCTTCTGTCCAAAAATGGTGACAGCTCCCACAAGGGAGAAAAGATCGCATTTGCCGCCGTTTTAATTTCCTTGGGACCTCTAGGTGTGGCTCATCCTGCGTTAGAAACAGCCTCCTTGGTGAGATTTGGATCTCATTTTGCAGAGCAAACAAAGGCCAGCAAGCTGGTTCCTCTGTCAGATCAACTTATTTATCTATGAACACCTAGTTCCTATTTCCTCTTCCTACAACTATCTGGATGCTTCCCAAGGGAAGTCATTATCAAAGATAATTTATTTTTTAGCAGCATGTCCATGGGGCAAAGAAAAAAGCAGAAAGGTCTTGTTTTCAATGAAATAGCATTGGTTGTTGTTTAGACACCCAGTGTTAAATGGTCATATAATTAATGAGAGATTTATTCACTTTCCCAGGACATTCGTTGGTCACATTCTTGCCTTCTTCCTTTTGAAGAGGCACAAAAAGCATGAGCTGACTGAATTGTTTCAGGCTGCGCACATAGAATAGAGTAGAATCTGATTAGGGGGAAAGGCCAGTCTTAAAAACAAAGAACAGTTAACTTCTCTTAATTCTTAAGGAAGCAGCTTTTATTTTTAATTAATCTGCTGGCCTCACCAACACACATTTATTTCCCACCATGAACCCCAAAACTCTGACTCAATGTTGAAGTTATTTTTTGTCAATTTTATTTACAGAGGTAATTTATTGTCAGGATTGTGAGAGGAGTAGAACTCAGATGGCACAACACTGTTACAGTGCCAGTGATGGGATCTGGGGTTGGAATCCTGCTCTGTCTGTTTCTACATTTGCCCCGTGTCTCCATGGATTTTCCAGGGCTCTCGTTTCCTCCCACCATTTGAAATGCACTGGAGGCTGTCGGTTAATTGGATGTAATTGGCAGATACAGGCTCGTGGGCCGAAGTGGCCTATAACCGTACTATAAGTCCAAAAATTAGTTGTGGGTGTGAGGTGGGGAAGGGTTAGATCAATGGTTCTCAACCTTTTTCTTTCCACTCACATCCCACTTGAAGTAATCCCTATGCTATTGGTGCTCTGTGATTAGTAAGGATGGTCTGTGAGAGGGAAGGGAAGGTTGAGAATCACTGCTCTAGACCCAATTGTTACTGAAATATTTTGCTTGAGAAAAATTGTCATTGGCCATTTCCTTTGGAGTTCTGAAACTGTGCACATAACGAGTCAATTAGGGATGATTAAAACAGTGGGTTTCAAACTTTTTCTTTCCACCCACATACCACCTTAAGCAATCCCTTACTGATCACAGAGCACTTGTGGCACAGGGAGTACTTAAAGTGGAATGTGAGTGGAAAGAGAAAGGTTGAGAACCACTGCTTTATCGGGATGGACTGGACTTTATCTCTACCTGAAATGTCGACTGGCATTTTCTCTGCACAGATCCTGCCTGTCCCACCAAGTCCATCCAACTTCCCTTTGGAGGTGAGTCATTCATGACGAAGGGGCCAGACCTGAAAAGCCAATTACCTTTTACTTCCTGCAGATGCCCTGTGACCTGTTGAGTTGCTCTGGCACTTTTGGCGACCACTCTGATTTCTCTTTGTTCATTTAAAGGTTGGATGTTGGCCGCTGGCTACAAAACCAAGGAGGCCACACAACACTTAGTCCGGTCTCTTTGCAGTGCGGTGCACAAAGGCGCTGGAGAAACCCAGCAGGTCATGCAGCATCCGTAGGAACGAAATGGTAACCAACAGTTCAGTCCTAGACCCTTCCTCAGGAATGATTCCCCTCCAAGGGTCAGGAAGCATCTGTGGAGATACTCTCAATCAACATTTCAGTATGGGATCTCTTCCTACCTAAAACTGAGTCAGATTTCCATGTAATAGTTAAACACTTTTTAGAAACAGCCAAAGCCAAACGTGAAAATTCAATTTGATACAGTCTCAATCCTAAAGCTATTGACTTAATATCTCCTAATAAAAATAACAATGGATCAAAAGGTAAATTCATTTTTAATATCTGTTCTAAAAACAATTTAATTTGTGACCAAAAACTTTTAACCTTGGGACAAGTCCAAGTCGAATGAAAAAAAAGTACCCATTTCTTAACCACACTAAAAGCATAAAATCTGAAGAACTAAGTTGAAAGTTTTTCCAATTACTGCGGGGTTAAATACAAGGGCATAATGAAATGAAAGCTTGTATTTCTTTAGAAAACATACAATTTGAGAGATAAATATTTTTTCTTTATTAAAGTTTGGAGCCCTTATTTTAAAGTCATTGGTGTTAAAATTTGATCTCGGTCTGCAGCCAAAAAGTTTAAATATGACTGTATTTGATGATGATCTCCTTTTTCTTTCTTTTGTAGGTGGGGCAAGGAGGAGGAGGGTATTAGTCGGGTGGTTGAGGAGGGTGGTTGGGTTTTTTAAACTATATAAATAACTAATCACATTATGTTTGTATTAATATATTGTAACTAATATCTTGTTATGTGATTTTACATTTTAAATAAAATATTTTTTAAAATTTCAGTATGGATAAAGATCAGGAATAAGGGAAAAAAGAACAGGCAGATGCCTGAGTAAGCTTCAGAGCAGAGGGGATAACAGAGGGGGGAGCAGTGAGAGAGACCCTCACTGAACACCCTTGGAGGACAGGAGAGTTCCTTCAGGTCAGGCATCCCTTGAAGAGACCTTGAACAGTGGAGCAAGGCAGTGCCAAAAAGTTGTCAATCTACAGAAACATTTTCCTGAACAAGTAACTGATGGGGTGACCCAGATGCTGTCTTTGTCTGTAAGCTACAGGTGGAATTCGTGCAAAAAAAAATGCAAGGTATGAAGTTTGCCAGGATGCCAGTCGCATTGTTAAGCTGATGTCACAGCTTGGTGTGGTGTTGGTGGCCATCTGCATCCTACAGTTGTGCACAAGCGGAGGAGAGGTCTGTGCCCACATTGAACACAATTGAGCATGGAAACTGGTCCCTACAATACTTGTCCGCATTGCATATGAGGTAATGCTGCTGCAATATAAGACCTTTGTTAACCCCCACTTGTGTTCAGTTGAGGTCATCTCACTACAGAAAGGATGTGCATGCTAATAGAGAGGGTGCAGAGGGGATTTACAGGGTTGCTGTCTGGATTGGAGAGCCCGCCTCATGAGGATTGAATGAACTTGGCCTTTTGTCCTTGGAGTAAGAGAGGATGAGGGATGATCCGATGGAAGTGTACACGATGACTGAGCGTGTTGTCGGCCAGAGGCTCTTTTCTTGGATGGAAGTGGCTAACGTGAGGGAGTTTGGGAACGTGCAGTGGGGATATAAGGGGTAAGTTTTCCACACAGAGTGGTGGGTCCATGGAATGTGCTGCTGACAACAGTGGAGGAGGGAGCTACAATAATATATTTTAAGAGACTATTAGGTATGTGGAACTGAGAAAAATGGAAGGTCATGCAGTAGGGAAATTCTTGCCAGTTGTTTCAGCTTGATATTTGTTCTGCACAAGATGGTGGGCTGAAGGGCCTGTATAGTCTCGCAGTTCTATGCTCATAAGAACCAGGAGCAGGAGTCGGCCATCTGGCCCATCGAGCCTGCTCTGCTATTCAATGAGATCATGGCTGATCTGATCATTGACTCAACTCCACCCACCTGCCTTTTCCCCATATCCCTTAATTCTTTTTTTTTATGTAAAAATCTATCTAAACTGAACCTTAAACATGTTTAATGAAGCCACCTTAACCGCTTCCCTGGGCAGAGAATTCCACAGATTCAGTACTCTCTGGGATAAACAGTTTCTCCTCAACTCTGTCCTGAATCTACTCCCCTGAATCTTGAGGTTGTGTCCCCTCGTTCTAGTCTCACCTACCAGTGAAGGCAATTTTCCTGCCTCTAACTTATCTCTCTCTTTCATAATTTTATATGTTTCTGTAAGATCTCCTCTCATTCTTCTGAATTCGAGTGAGGTCAATCTATGCTGTCACCTCGGTGCCAGCTCTCCCAAGCCCTCAATTTCTTGATCTTTCCAAATCAAACCACATAACTATTCACACATTCCCTCAGGTGAACAGATATGTGGTGAAAGGCTTTCTTCCGTGCACTGTTCAAAGAATCGCTACATCCCCGTGCCACCTGGAAGCCAAGGGGACAGAAGAAAAGACCCTTCAGGGACAGCATGGTACACAAAGCACTGAGGAAACTCAGCTGGTCACACTGCATCCATTGGAAGTGAAAGGCAGTCAATGTTTTGGGCCTGAGCCCTTTGTCGAGTAAGGGTGAAGAGAGGTGAGAGGGGAAGGAGGGGTATGGGGGATGAAGGGGAAGGATCAAAAATAGGCTATTCAGCCCATCGAACCTTCCCCACCATTCAATCCTGAGTGGATCCATTTTCCCACAATCCACCTTCTCCCCATTGTTGATGCCCTGGTTAATTAAGAACCTATCTTAAATACATCCAAGGGCAGGGGGAGGAACATAGGCCAATAGGTAAGAGGGAAGCAGCTTTCCTCCTCTCTCTTGGAAAGGAGATCTGTGAGAGTCTCTCACACTGCTCTATGACCATGTGATCAACCAGACTTGACCTCTTACCAGTTAGTCTGTGTAATGCCCCCTCCCTCCACCTTTCTATTTAGGCGACTGCTTGATTTTTGATGCTTCTGATGAAGACTCAGGCCTGAAACATCGACCGCCTTTGACTTACTGCATGACCTGCCGAGTTTCTCCAGCACTTTTGTGTGCTGCACTAGACTCCAGCATGACCTTACCCACCTCCCTTACAGAGATGTGGTAAGGCCCGAGTGGGAAGCAAAGAACAAGTCAAAACATCCCTGAAGGGTACAGCATCAGCTTGAAGAAGGCATCCAGATTTTTGCCTTCATTAGCCAGGGTGTAGAATATAAGATTCACAAAAAGCATTAGTTGGAGTCCAAGTATTGCATTTGGTTCCAGTCAGCGCACTGCTGGAAGGATGTGATCGCTTTGGAGAGAGTGCCAAGGAGACTCTCCAGGATGTTGCCTTGGGGATGGAACATTTCAGAGATCAGGAGAGAGACTGTGGTTGTTCTTCTTAGAGCGAAGAAGGCTGAGGGTGGAGCCAACACACAACACAAGGGGCATGGATAGGGTCAGATAGGAGGATGTCTTACCCCTCCTGAGAGATGTCCATCTCCAAAGGACATCAGTTTAAGATCAGGGTAGGAGGCCTGGAGGGCAACCAAGGAAGAACTTCTTTCCCCCAGAAGCTGAGGAAGCAGTGGAGACAACATTCAAAGCAAAGTCTAATAACATTTAACTTCAAATTCAATGAGAATTTGTAAAGCTAAAATAGAGAAGGCTATAACTGAATCCTGATGGGCATCTGATGGATCGTGGGCCGAAGGGGCTTTTTCCATTTGGTGTAACTATGACTATCCTGGCACCTGCTGCAAAACTGCAGTAATATTAAAGCTGTTGAGGTGTGCAGCATAGGAAAACCCTTGGGCCTGTCCACTTGATGCTGACCACCATGCCTACCTACACTAATACAACTTGCCTGCATTAATTCCACACCCCTCTCCAATCTGCTCATTCCAGTACCAGTCCAGATACTTCTTAAACGTTGTTACGATTCCAGCCTTCACCACCTCCTCTGGCAGCTCATTCAAGAAACAAAAATCGACTCTCAGACCCCCCCTCAAATCTCTCCGAGAGAGAAAGTCTCCAACCAGACAGCATCGATATTGACCTCCAATTTCCATTAACCCTCCTTCCCTAGTCTCTCCCTTTCGCAATCTCTCTGACCACCTTCCTCCAGCTCCCTACCCTATTCCCTTCCTTCTCTGTTGAGAGCTACTCTCCTCCCCATCATTTCACAGCTTCTTTCCCCCCCTGTATCCACCAATGACCTCTCCACTGTTAGTTTGTGTTCCTCCCCCTGCCCTTACTCCCTCCCCCCCCCCCCCAACCTTTTAATTCAGGCCTCTACCTGTTTCTGCTTAGATCTAATGAAGGGTCCAGACCAGAAATACTGGTTGCCTTTTACTTCCTGTAGATGCTGTGTGACCTGATGAGTTTCTCCAGCACATTTGTGTATTGTACTTCCAGCAGGTCATCCCTCTGTCTCCTTCACTTCAGTGTAATCCAATGGTTCTCAACCTCTTTCTTTCCACTAGCATCTCACTTTAAGTAATCCCTATGCCATCCCTATGCTCTGTGATTAGTAAGGGATTGCTTAAGGTGGGATGTGTGTGAAAAGAAAAAGTTTGAGAACCACTGTCCTATCCCGTCCCTCTTGCACATCAAGCCCTCCAGTCCTGCACACTCTCGAACTCAATCACATCCTTCTGACTGGAGTTGCAGACAAAAGTCCAAGTTTACGATCGTGATTTGGCATCAAGGTCCTGTCAGATGTGACAGTGAGCACTCAGAAGAATGAGCTATCCATCCACAATTTCCAGCAGTTCCCACCCACAGTCTATTATAACACAACATGGATAATTTCTGTGGACAGGATACTGGCCAGTTGCATCACGGTCTGGTTGGGGAATTCAAGAGACCGAGAATGCTAAAGGCTCGAGAAAGGAGCATCTGTACATTGTTCAATGTGTATGATAACAAACTTCTCATCATCATTATCATATCATGGAAGTGGAGGGTTTCATCCCATTTTCTACATGCCAAGGGAACTTTGGAAGGGCTATGGATAAAGCTGAATTTAATTAGCACTCAACTTCTCCACTGGTTTGTTTCAATTTAAAACATTAAAGGACTAACACTGCACTTACACACCTTTGCGGTTCTCTGAGATGTCTGGCTTCATCACGAATCCCTCAGATCTGCTACCTTCTTATTCTCGCACATGAAATGGGTAACTGCTCACTTCCACTGGCATTTTGCTGGATCTGACAGAGGGCCATGTCCCGGTACACTCCCAAGATACTTCACGAGTTGCCCAATGACAAGCTCTCCCTCACCCCAATTGTTCAAAAATCCTTCTCTCATGGCTTCACTGTCCACCCTGCCCCTTCCACCTCTCAGGGCTTCACCGTCCACCCTGCTCCTCTCACCTTCTTTCAGGGTTTCACCATCCACCCTACCGCTTCCTCCTCTCAGGTCTTCACCAACCACCCTGCCCCTTCAACCTTCTCTCAGGCTTCACTGTCCACCCTGCCCCTTCCACCTTCTCTCAGAGCTTCACCGTCCACCCTGCTCTTTCCACCTTCTCTCAGGGCTTCACTATCCACCTTGCCCCTTGCACCTTCTGTCGGTGCTTCACCATCCACCCTGCTCCTCCACCTGAAAAATGGCAGATGGAATTTAATGCAGATAAGTGTGAGATGTTGCATTTGCAAAGGACAAACCAAGAAAGGGTGTACACGGTAAATGATAGAGCACTGAGGAGTGTGGCAGAACAGAGGGATTTGGGAAAGTGGTGTGACAGGTGAATAGAATTGTAAGGCGAGCTTTTGGCATATTGGCCTTCGTAAATCAAAGTATTAGATTTCGGAGTTGGGATCTTGTGGTAAACTTGTATAAGACATTGGTGAGGCCAAATTCAGAGTATTGCATTCAGTTATGGTCACCTAACTACAGGAAAGATATCAACTAGATGGAAAGATAGCAACAAGATAGAAAGAGTGCAGAGAAAATTTACTAGGATGTATCCTGAACTTCAGGAATGGAGTTACAGGCAAAGATTAAACAAGTTAGGACTTTATTCCCTGGAGTGTAGAAGAATGAGGGGAGATTTGATGGAGGTATTTAAAATTATGAGGGGGTAGATAGAGTAAATGTAGATAGGCTTTTTCCTCTGATGGTGGGTGAGATACAAACCAGAGGACAAGGGTTAAGGGTGAAAGGAGAAAAGTTTAGGGGAAACATGAGGGAGAACTTCTTCACACAGTAAGTGGTGGGAGTATGGAATGAGCTGCCAGTGGAAGTTTGAACGAATGCAGGCTCAATTTTTACATTTAAGAACAATTTGGACAGGTACATGGATGGGGGGGGGGGGGGAAGTATAGAGGGCTATGGTCTGGGTGTCTGGGTGCAGGTCAGTTAGACTAGGCAAAAAAAAAGTTCTGCACAGACTAGAAAGGGCAGAGGTCTGTTTCTGTGCTGTAAAGTTCTATGGTTCTAATAATATACTTGAACTTGAAATGGAGATTTGCAGAAGGGTCTTTAATCTGAAACATTAACCCAAATCCTCTTCCTATCATTGCTACGTGACCTGCTGAGTGTTTCCAGCATTTTCTGTTTGTACGCCATTTGTAAGAATCTGCTCCAAATTTCCCACATGGCCCACTGTGCTGTCCCTCGCTGGCTTCATAAATGCTGGATGTCTGGGCTTTTTTTTTGTGTTAATACATCAGCCGGAGTGATAGTTTTACAAATAGCTCTCACTAAGCTTTCACTGGCTATGCCATTAGTATCATGGAAAGATTTGCACAATGCAACAGAGATTTTGTAGAATGTAAAAACAAATTAAATTATTTATCACACATCCATGGTGTTTAAGGCAATACTAAACATAATTTTAGTATAAGTGCAGCCATTTCCGCCCCCCCCACCCCACTTTGTTTGGAACACACCTGAGCATGTGGTACTGTGTCTCACTTTGATTTTTAAGTAATGGAATGGGAACCTTTCTGCATTCATTCACCTATCGCCTATGTTCCTCGACCTCTCGCACCCGCTTATGCAGACATTTTTCTGACCTTTGGCATTCCCGAGAATGGGCGCAAACCACAGACCTGCTGAGTTCCCCCAGCACTTTTGCATGGCTGTTACAAGGAGCATATGGGAAATTACAACAATGCAATGAATGTTAATCATTTGAATTAAGTTTTATGGACCATTTTTCTCTTGCCTGATTACAAATATTAAAGAAGATTCCAACATTCCTCCTTTGAAGCTGACAATTTTTCCCCAGCAAGTCCAACATCAGATGATCATTGAAATAATTCTACTCCTGGGAATTATTACAGTTATTATTCTGTTTGTGTGAGGGGTACTTCCTCATGCCTGCTTTTAATAGATTCATTTGATGCTCTCTCATTCATGTCTCTTGCAAGGAGACAGTGACAAGAAGAACGCTTGTGCTGGCCATCCTATTGCGCCAGGCTTAATGTTAGCAATTTGAAATGCTGCCCATTCAACAAAATGCTGTCAACACTGGCAGTGTTAACTTTCTCACTGCTGTCCGTCTTCAAGCTCAAAACCTGCCAAGGCATAAACAGAGTGAGTCATCTAGAATGACGGGGCCATGCAAGTAAGGAGAGCAGCCGGCCGGCTGCACCATTGAGTGGTTCAGCAACGCCACAAAATGGGGGGCTGCCTGCAGTTCGCTCCTGGCCCCTCCATCTGATGAGTGGTAGGGGGCCCACAACAACCCTCTGGGAAAAGGAAGCTGCCAGAAGTGCTCGCTATTTGCTTAATGGCTAATTAGTGGCCTGTAGCTTCACTTTTAAACACCCATTTAAAAAAAAAACTTTTTGTTCATTCTTCAAACATTCAATTGAACTTCCTGCACAAGATTATGAAGGAGCTGGATGAGGTTGACAGGGAGTTCTTACAGCACCAGCGGCAAATCCCAGAGGGCATCTGCTCAAGGTGATTTGTGAACATTTAGGGGAAAGGTAGTTTATTTTTAACACAGAGAGTCGTGACTACCTGGGGGCGGTGGTGAAGGATAATAGAATAGGGCCATTCAAAAGATACATGGATGTAAGAAAAATGGAGGTTGGCAAGGGTAGATTTATGCTGGAATAGGTGTATACGGATTGGCACAACACATGTTGCCCTCCTCCTCCAGCAGAGGCAGTGGGTTTGACACACAGCTGGGGAAAAACACCTTCATCCAACGTGCCATTTAAGTGGTCACCCAGACATACCAACACAAACCACGCACTTCATCTGCTGGTGCTCAGATCAGAGGTAAGTCTCGTCCATCTCTGAGAAGTGCTGGATTGGCAGGGCAGCTGAGTAATCCGCAGGGCACACTCTGCAACACTCTGGTACTCTCCTGCCTTGGGACAACCACCCGTCAGTATGTGTTGACAACAACGAGGCTCACTCACTGGTTTTCAGCAGAAACTGGGGAAGGTGTGGGGGGTGGGGGTGGGGGTGCGGGAGGCTTTCATGAGAAGAACTGTCGGAGGAGCACGTTTCCAGAGGCAGTGGTCTTGCAGCTTAAGAAGGCGCTGGATTGGTTTACCCTCTAAACGTTCTAGAGATCTCAGAGAGTCGTACAGCATGGAAACAGGCCCTTTGAATTTGCATTAAATGTTCCACCCACACTCGTCACACCTGCCTGCTCTTGGCCCATATCCCTTCCACCCAAACTATCCAGCTATCCAATATACTTAAATGTTGTAATAGTACCTGCCTCAACCACTTCCGCTGGCAGCTCATTCCATACACCCACTCCCCTCTGGGTTAAAAAAGTTATGCCTCAGGTTCCTGGTAAATCTTCCACCCCTCCCCCTGCCCTAAACCTGTTACCACTGATTACCAATTCCTCGACTCTGGGCAAAAGACTCTGTATTCATCTGATCAATTCGTCTCAAAAGATGGTTGCTTGTGGGGGAGCAGCTGGCAGGGACCAAGTGTACAAGTCTATAGGTGTCACGTCCCAAGACAAGGAAATTTCGGGGTAGAGTCTCCCCGCAGCCGCTCCTTTCATTCCATTAGGGCTTGTTCTTGGTCTGCTGAGGTTACTGAAAGTTTGAGACATAGACTCTGGAATGTACGTTTTCATCAGTGGGAACATTTGCAATTTCATGTGAAAGGACCAGTCACTTCATTCTGTGGCGCGTGGAAATTTTTTCTTGCAGAAGTTTGTGAGTGTTTGAGTCATGGTCAGATGGAACAGCAGAGCAGGCTTGAGGTAGCAGATGACCACCTCCTCGTCCTACCATCAGAGGTCTTTAAATTGTAGGCAGATAAAGCAGGGGATAGTCGGGGGGTGGGGGGGGGGTGAGAGCTCTAGGGATGGGGGACCAAGGAAGAGCAGATGGTGAGGGAGATTGGCTATGTTGAGTGGCAGAGGAGGCTTGAGGGGCCCAGTAGCCTCCCCCTCTTCCTGTTGTCTGTATGGTGCAGATCAGGACTGACTTGATCAAAACAGAAGAGATGATTTAGCAGGGAAACTGCATCACTGGGAAAATGGGATGGTTTTTGGCGAGGTTGGCTTGCTGGGTCTGATCACAAAAGGGACCTGTAGTGAGGTAGGCTGGTGCAGCTGGGGAGGAGATCAACCATTGGCAGGAGCAGGGAAATAAAGAAACACCCAGAATAGCCAGAGATCTCAAGTAAAACAGCTCAGTTTACGACTGAGATTATGACTCGAGCACCAAAGCCAACAAATTACCACCATTGGTTATTACCATCTGACTGGAGGATGGGAGTGCTTCCCCAGGCTCACTGCTTCCTTCTTTGCTGCCCTTGGGATGTTGAAATTCTTTTAAATTTTCCACTGATACGAAACTTGGTGTGGCAAGAGTGACACTAAGCAGGACAAAGGGAAGCCAGTCTGATGGGCGCAAGGGTGGCAGACAGAAATTAGGACTGAGCAGCAGTCCAATTGGCAGAAGGTACTGGGAGCTGCAATTCCAACTATGGATCCATTCCTGCAGGAAAGTGTGGCCAGCTGTGTTAAATATTTAAAGTTGGCAGGAAAAGTGAGAGAAGCATATGGGCTATTCGGAATTAGAGAATGAAAATACTGCTGAACCTTTCCTGAGCTCTTGGTAACATCCAGTATATGGTGCTCCCCACACTTGGAAAAAGACAGAGCTTTTCGAGAGCACGGGGAGGACATCATGGGAATGGGTTTAGGGATGAGGAGTAATTGTGACAAAGATGGCTTGCACAAGGTGGGGTGCTTTTCCTGAGGGCCGAGGAAGGGTGGGGAAAATTTGGCAGACAGCTGCAAGATTGCTGCTGTCAAGAGGAGCAGAGGTTTAAGATTCTGGGCTGGAGTTTCATGGTGGCCTTTCAAGGAAGATGACTTATATTCAGCACAAGGGAACGTCAGGGAAGCTCACAGCAGATGCAGCAAAGGTGGGCGCAGGGATGGTTGATGTTTTCAGAAGGAAACCAGGGTCCGATGCCTGAAGCTGATGGCGAAACCCGAAAACAGCAGTTGCTGGAGCTGAAGCAAAGTTGGAGGGTCCCATCATTTATCGGTGGGAAATAAATTAGCAGGGCTCTGGGAACCATGCAGGGAATGAGGCTAGCTGGATTACACCACAGAGAGCTGGCACAGCTCAATGGGCTGAATGACCTTGTGCTGTAATGAACATAATTATTCATGACTGAATAGAACCATCGAACACTACAGCACAGAAACACTCCTTTTACCCCATCTAGTCTGTGCTGCCCAGTACATTCACCACTTAAGCTGGTTGCTCGTTTCACATTCTCTACACGAAGAAGTTCCCTGCTAATGTTCCCCTTGAACGTTTTGTCATTCATCCTGAACCCATGTCCTCCAGTTCTTGTCTCACCCAACCACTGTGGAAAAAGCCTGCATGCTTTCACTCTATTTGTACCTCTCATAATTTTGGGCACTCCAGTGAATGAAATCCAAACCTATTCAACCTTTCCCAGACTCTCCCACTGCTGGAAGTATCTTCCCCATTTACACTCTATCCAGCCCTTTCGCTATTCGGTCAGATTCAGTAAAATCCCCCCAACCTTTCTCAACTTCATAGAGTAGAGGCCCAGAAGCCATCAAATTTTCCTCACGTTAATCCCCTCATCCCAAGGATCATTCTCGTAAACTTCCTCTGGACCCCCTCCAATTGCTGTACATCCTTCCTTAGATATGGGACCCAAAACCAGATATGGAGCAGTACGGTTAGCGTAATGCTGCTACAGCGCCAGAGATCATGAACAGGGTTCGAATCCCACGCTTTCTGTAAGGAGTTTGTACGCTCTCCCCGTGTCTTTGTGGGTTTCCTCTGTGGGCTCTGGTTTTCTCCCACTGTTCAAAATGTACCAGCGGGAGGGGGTTGTAGGTTAATTGGGTGACACGGGCTTGTGGGCCAAAATGGCCTGTTATCGTTAGTGCTAAATTTAAATCTAAAACTGGTTGCAATAAATGTCCACGTATCAGGGAGAAAGCTCTTCTATTCTGATTTTTTTTAAATTACAATTTAGAGCTGCAGCATGGTAACAGGGGCCCTTCTGGTCCACAAGCCCACACTTCCCAAATAAACCCATATAACCAATTAACCTACTAACCCCATACATGTTTTTTGGAACCTGGGAGGAAACTGGAACATCCACACAGGTCTCGTGGAGAACGTACACACTCTTTGTAGACAGCGGGGGATTCAAACTTGGGTTGCTGGTGCTGTACGCCTGGATGCCTTGCCGGGGGTGGTGGTCAAGGCCGAAGCATTAGGGGCATTTAGAGAATGTTAGACAGGCACATGGATGAAAGAAAAGTAGAGGATTATGGGATATGAAATCCTGTATTGAGTTGTAGTGTTGTGTGTTCTAATTAGATCGCCACTTACTGCTTCATGATCTACTCAACTTTGAAACAGGAAGCCCATTTGTTGGTATCTTCTGATCAAACATGTGTTGGCAGGTTACAGCTTGGCTTCACTGGTTCATGCAGAATCTCATTTGGATTTCCCCAACTATGAAAAATAGGCCATTAATTTCAATATACATCATATAAAATGAACTTTGTTTACACTGTTCTGACTTTCAGTGGTCAGACAGAAGAAAGCTCAAGAGATTTATGAGCTGTCAGTATTATGGGCTCTACTCAGCTGCATCACAAAACCTGCCTCCTTTTAAACCACCTCCTTGCAAGAAGATCAATTGCCTTACCACCATTATTCGCCCATATATTACACTCACACCAGCCAGTGAAGACACTTTACTTCTTGCTGAATAGCAAGTCTTTATATAGGGGAGCTTCATTTCCACGTCAATGGGCACTGGCTTGGCCGTTTCTGATTAGTTCACTGCAAGTTTAGATGACCAACTCTACAAAAGTGCTTCCCTAAGAATGTTTGTGTAACTAGCAATGAATATATTAGTTTCTCTTGTTTGTTGAGGGCCAGAACCTCTTTCCTACCTCCACTCCCCTCAAGAAAGACAAAAGCCGTGGTCCACAGTGGCCTTCCTGTTAACCCTTGGTCAACAGGTGAAATCTGCTCATAAAAAAAACGCTTGTCAGGGGTCCAGTTTTGATTCTTTTTTGCCACATTGAACTTTGCATTCTTCGCACATGAAGGCTTCGCCCCCATCCCCCCCCCCCCCCCCCCCCCCCACTCCCATCAGGTTGCAACTACGGCCTGCTCTGGAATTTGCTTCTGGATACTCCTGGAGCATTTTGTTAAGAAGCAACGCTATCGCAGCAGATAGCACAGCGACCCAGGTTCGAATCTGCCATTGTCTGTAAGGAGTTTGCACGTTCTCTCCAAATCTATTATGGGTTTCCTCCAGGTGATCTGGTTTCCTCCCATGTTCCGAAGACATACAAGATTTGGTTGTTAATTGGTCATTTGGGTGATGCTGGCTTGTGAGCCAGAAGGGCCTGTCACTGTGCTGTTTCTTTCAATTAAGAAGCTTTTATGCTCTCTGTTACTATTGGAATAAAAGCTTCTTAATTCAGGTATAAAGATTTGCATTTATACATCACCTTTTAGAATATCTCTGTATCCTAAAACTATACTGACCAATTGCATCCCTGGCTTGGGAAGGGCTGCAGAACATATCAAACAAAGCCACGTCCATCACAGGCTCTGGCCTCCCATCCATTAAAGACATCTCTGTGAGGAACTGACACAAGGCAGCAGCCAACATCATAAAGGACCGCCATCACCCTAGTCACTACCTTCTGACCAGCACCTGTAGGTTCAAAAACAGTTTCTTTCCAACAGCTCTCAGGCCACTCCAACACCACAAAAAGACTGTCTGCACTATTGTAAAGCTACATTTTTCTTGCTCAACAGTAAATGAATATTTAATATCTATTGACTTCAGTATTCATTATATTTAATTTAAAATACACTCAAAATTTATCGTGAAAAAGTCACAAAATTCGTGTTGTGCTGCAGCATCACAGTATAAACATTTATATAAACCACCTTACAAAAATAAATAAACATAGTGTCTGTGGTTCATTGATCATTCAAGAATCTGAAGGTAGCAGAGAAGAAGCCGTCGTTGTGCCACTGAGGGCTAGTCTTCAGGCTCCTGCACTTTTTTCCCCGATGGTAACAGAGCGAAGAGGGCCTGGCCTGAGTGGTGGGGGTCTTTGAGGATAGAGACTGCTTTCTTAAAATATCGCCTCATGTAGATGTCCTTGATGAAGTAAAGCCTGAAGCCGGTGATGTCGCAGGCCGGGTCAACAACCCTCTGTAATTTTTTTCTTGTCGTGAGAGTCGGCGCCTCCATACCAGACAATGATGCAACCTGCCAGAATGCTCTCCATGGTACAGCTGTAGATGTTTGAGAGTCTTTGGGGACATATCGAATCTCCTCAGACACCTCACAAAGTATAGCCGCTGGCAAGCTGTCTTCGTGATTGCATTGACATGGAGGCTCCAGGATAGATGGTGGCGCCTGTGATTGGCAGAAGCTACGAGGGGTTGCAAACTTCAGGGGTTGCACAGCATCAGTAAACAGGGAGACCAACCCCAGAAAAGCAGAGGAGATGACCCACTGGGCGGCGGATCAGTGAGGGGGCTCTGTGGCTGAAAGACCCATGCATGTGGCGGGCTGCTGGCGACTCAAGCCGAGGAACCCATGGAGGCTGTGGGCTGCTGGAGACCGCTGTCAGGAGACTTGCGCCAGGATGCACACTGCTGGAGACTGGCTTGCACTGGCTGAAGGGGTTCCAGGTATTGGAAATGGGATGCAAGGGGGTATCAAAGGGATCCTGATCGTGTTGGAGGTTTGGATCTGGAGCTCAGATCACCAATGGTTTGGACTGGACTCTGTGTGGCTGTGGGGGCTGCAGAAGTGCTGGACACTCAGTGACTCTGGGGGGGGGGGGTGGTGGGGGCAGACTCTCTTGTGCTTCTCTCTCTGACCGTAAGAGGCACTTCAGTCACATTCTGCTGACGACGATTCTGTCTGCCTTATGGTAGACAAAGACAATTTCATGTAATATGACACTGTTTAATTACTATGACCATAAATTGAATCGTGAGATTCACAGACAGATCCAGGAATTTGAAGTTCTTGGTCCTCTCCACGACTGAGCCCTTGATGAGGACTGGGTCATGATCCCTTGACTCCCTCCTAAAGTCCGCAATCATCTCCTTGGTTTTACTAAAATACCTGTTTGGCTGCACCAAGCAAAAGTAAACAACAGCACTGGCGCAGACCTGGAAGTACAGCGATCGAAGACATAGCACCCCTTCGCAGGACCCCACTGCCAGTAGTTAGGCAGATGGCCCCATACACTTCCGATCAGCTGGGAGGAGCAGCAGATCGGCGCAAGGCACCAGAGTGGGAGAACACCCTCCCCTTCCCCCAAATGCTGCCAACCTCGACCCCTGCATATGCACTTTGTACGTGACAATAAATTCATCATCATTATCAAAGCACTTCTGACCTCTGGCACTGTCCATGGGGAGTTTGCATGTTCTTCCATGATCACGTAGATGGCCTCCAGGGGCTCGGTTTGCCTTCCACATCTCAAAGGTAGGTTGGCTACTATATGTTGTCCCTTGTGCGTATCTGGGAGGGGGAGTGGGGCGGGGGGGAAGTTGATAAGTAGGTGGGAGACTACAACAGAATAAATGTTGGATAAGTATCAATGAGGTTTGACAATGGGCTGGTGAATTAAAAAGCCACATCTCTGTAAAACTGTGACAATGCCCAGCAAGTGAGGACTCTTTTAAGGAAGTCTGTTCCATCAGGAAAACAGCAACTTGAGCACAGCTAAGACCCGATGAACACCAAGGTGACAATGTCAGTGGTTCTCGCGATGTCAGTTAAAAGGACAATGCAGTTAATGAAATGTTATTACAGCATCAAGCACTCTGGTTCAAATCCACCACTGCCTCCAAAGAGTTGGTAAGTTCTCTTGGGGACCCGTTTGGGTTTCCTCCCACCCTCTGACCTGTACGGTGCTGGGTGGGCACTGGAGAAACTCAGTAGGCCACACAGCATCCATAGAAAGGGTAACAAACCTTTCAGGCTCAGCCCTTCATCAAGTACAAGAAAAATACAGGCAGATGTCTGAGTAAAAAGGTGGGGGGGAGGGGGAGGAAGAGGGAGGAGCACAGGCTAATAGGTAACAGGCAATAGGTGGATACCGGTGGGAGGGGAGAAGGGAAAAAAAAAGCTGGGGAGATGGGGAAGAGCTAACAGAGGATGGGAAGATGCAGGGCGGAGTTAGATGGACAGGGTGAGAGAGACAGGGGAGGGGGTTAACGGAAATTGATGTCGTCTGGTTGCGGAGATGGATTACAAGGTGGTGTTCCTCCAATTTGCAGGTGGCCTCAGTTTGGTAGCACTTGAGGCCATGGAAAGACATGCCAGAAGTGGAAATCTTCAGGCACCATGGTGGAAGTAAAAAACACAATTCTGGAGAAACTCAGCAGGTCAAACTTGATATAGCAAAGATAAAAGTACATAAGCAATGTTTTGGGCTCGAGCCCTAATGGGTGGTGGAGGCAAGTAGTGAGGCAGGTAATGTGGCTGTGGAAAGGAGTCTGGGTGACTACATGGTTGTAGAGCAGCAGAGATGACGGATGGGGAGCAGTGAGAGAGGACCCTATGGAGAGCAAAGGAGAACTTCTGCAGGGCGGGCATCCCTCGAAGAGTTTTGCAGTAAACAGACAAAAGTCTGCAGAGAGCGTACCTGACGAAATCAATGACCCATGTAGATTGACAAGTGAGGTGTTGCTTCAATTGGAAGGCCTGTTTGGGGGTGGGTGTAACTGGGCAGCACTGGTTTCTACCGTGCTATATAGGTAAAATTAAACAATATCATAAATATTACCCACGACACCGAGGGAAACATCGCTTTTGTTCAAATCTTCATGAAAGCCCGTTGTGTGCTCTTGTGCTCTTATGGATTGAGTTAGGGAATGGAACTTTGATTTGCAACAAAGAATATTATTAAATAGTAACTTTTCAGCTGAAACAAAATCTGGTAACTACCGAGGTAAATGAGGGCAGAATTGTTCAGGTATTGGGCAACACCATGCCCAGCTGGATCCAAAGGAAGATTTGCATTATGGCATGAACATGCAGCACTCCACGCACTGTGAATTGAAGCCGTTTAACCCCGTGTCTGATATCACAAAAGCCTTTGATTGCATCAATTAAGAGGGAAGGTGGAAAATCCACCTCAAATTTAGTTGCTACCAGATTTCTTGTCAGAGTACATACATGACTTCACATACAAGCCTAAGATTCCTTTTTCCTGCGGGCCAGGCAGAATTACCACTAATTGGGAGAACAAAAAATATACTGTACACAGTGTAAACATGTAAACAAAGAGATAACAAATGTAAACAAAGAGAAAGGAAAGAAAATCAATAAAGTGCACAAGTAAGAGACCTTAAATGAGTCCCTGATTTGAGTTTGTTGTCGAGGAGTCTGATGGTGGAGGGGAGCAGCTGTTCCTGAACCTGGTGGTGTGAGTCCTATGGCACCTTTACCTCTTTCCTGATGGCAGCAATGAGACAGTGTGCTGGGTGGTGTGGGTTTTTGATGATTGCTACTGCTTTTTGATGGCAGCGTTCCCTGTAGATGTTCTCGATAGCGGGGAGGGTTTTGCTTGTAATGTCCTGGACTGTGTCTGCTCCCTTTTGGTGGGATTTTTGCTCAGGGGTTCCCATACCAGACTGTGATGCTGCTGGTTAGCACCCTTTCCACCACACATCTGTAGAAATTTGCCACAATCTTAACCAAGCAGCTCCATAGTGGACTGGATCTCAGGGCAGTCTGGTCTCCAGCAAGGCCAATGACACTTACACATCACAATGGCACCTCAGCCCCAACAAGCTTCGCAATGTAGAAGTTCAATCCTCAGGGTGAATGGGAAACTGTTCAACCTGCGTCTACCTGTCCCAGAGGAAAGGAAATTCTACCTCAGTCATCAAGCTGCAGAACATAGAACATGTTTGTGCTTTGTGTTCGTTCACAAGCCAAGTCCAAGTCATGGACTTAACCATTCAAGACCCCTCCCACTTTCCTAAACTTTCCTGCATTCACCTGGTCCACCTTTGCTTACAAAAGCAATTTTAGTTAATACACAAAAGTACTGGAGAAACTCAGCAGGTCCCACAACATCCATAGGAAGCAAAGATGTTTAACGTTTCAATGAGCAATAACATCTGGTCAGCTTTCTGAACTAATTACTGCATCTTTTTAAGTGCATTTATCATAAAATGTCTTGTCCAGTGAGAAGAGCTCTTCTGTGAGCAGTTCATGATTCAAGATTCCTTTATTGTCAGGTAATGTTGCACAATATTGCCTTCTACCTGCTGTAAGACAAAGAGTTTCCATTAATGTTACCTGGTGCCCCTTTCAGCAAGAGAGAAAGCCAAAGAGAGTCCCTTCAGAGGCAATGAATTTCTGTGAACTAACCCCCAGTCTCTGCACCTTGACAGACTCCTGCTCAATCTATCGGCAACCCGAGCTCCAGATCTGAACCTTTGATGTGATTAGGGAGCCCGAGGCTCTTCAGGAGCTCTCCTTGCCCTCAGCATCCTCTCAAATCCTAGTTCTGATACCCACTTCCCATGAGCTGGTCTCCAGCAGCCTGCAGCCCTTGGGTCACCTGACCACAAGTCACCCACAGCCTGTGTGGGCCCCACAGACATTAAGCTCCTCCCTAGTTCACTGCCACAGTTATTGTCCTGAGGGCTCCTTCAGCCGCCAAGGCCTTCACTGGCCTGCTGCTGTGGTCACCTCCTCTGCTTCTCCTTCTCAATGGGGGAAGCAATCTCTCCATTCCTGGTGTTCTGCGCTGCCTCGGTCCTCCCTGGAGTCTACTACCAACCACATCTGGGTCATAGACCTCTGCGGTTGCAAGATTTTACTTCCACCACCATCGGCTCCTTCACCAAGCTGTTTAAAGCCCGTACAGAGCCGATGGCATCATGACTGGGCCATTGAATCCTTGGGAACAGCACTGTGTTTCTCTCTGCTCTCCTGGGTCTGCACCATCGGCAGCTCTGCGGTTACAGATCTGGCAGCACTGATTTTTTAGTTATCCCAACTTTCACTAACATTCGTGCAGACACAATTATACAGATTATAGGTTTACAATGAAATGGAAAGACCTATCAGCACCAAGCAAGGGCAGCATGAGAGCTCTGTTCTGCGATTCAGTCAGGAGCCTGATGGCTGCGGGGAAGAAACTGTTTTAAGCTCTTTTAGTGCAGGGTTCGCTCTCTTGAGCATTCTCCCTGATGGGAGGAGAGAGAAGGGAGGATGCCAAGGTCAGGATGTTGGCTGGAGATGTGGTTGTGTGATGGTCTGCACCGCATTCACCACCGTCCGCAGCTTCTTCTGATCTTCAGCTGAGCAGCTCACATCCCACGTTGCGATGCGCCCGGCAAGTCTGCTCTTGTTGGAGCACCTGTAGAAGTTGTTCGGGGGAACACGCCGAGCCTCCTTAGTTTTTGGAGAAAGGAGAGGTGTTGGGTTTCTTGCCCCAGGTCAGGTTAATGAAGACTTTTATTTCTCAGAACTTGAAGTTCCTTCGACCTCAGTGCCATCAATTCTGAATCACTCACTCAAGTCCCCAGAACCATCTCAAGCTGTACAATTTGAAAAATGTTTCTTTTAATTGTCAAAAACAGACAAGTTCCCACATTATAGTGTTAAACAGGATGCTGGGGTTGAATGCAAGACACAAATGCGCTGGAAAATCCCTGCAAACAAAACTGCAGTTTCCCCCTCTCCCTATCTTTTAATTCAGGGGCCTTCTTGGTTTTTGCTTACCCCTGATGAAGGGCCTCAGCCCCTTTACTTCCTGTGGGTGCTGCTGGACCTTCTATGTTTCTCCAGCACGTTTGTCCACTCCCCATGATTCACTCACTGTTTCTTAACCTTCACTAATTATGTGCATCAGCGAACCCAGCAGCCATTCCTTCATATCTGGAAATTGCCAGAGGTTAAGGCCTCAGAGCTGATCCACATGGTCCACCCTTCCAACCAGAGAGAGGCCATTTGTGCCCACCCTCTATTCCCACGAGGCAGGCAAGCTTCCACACCTTGATGTTACTTTCCACGCCATGACCCTGAGGGGCAGCAGGGGTCCAGTCAGAGGGGTTTAATTAGTGGATCCTGTGAGTACTGTTAATATCTTTGACACTCGCGTTCTCACCTTTGAAGTTCTGAGTTCTCACAGCTCTCCTCTCATCTCATCCTTTCTCATATCCTCATCATCACTGCCTAAACATTTGTGTCACCTCAATGTGAAAGCTTTTCCCACTTAATTAACCACAGGTTTATGCTCAGCAAGCAACCTAATTTTTCATGAGCATCTTAGTCAGGCTGACAGTTAAGAATTTGTGGTAAACATCGCACTGTTAGCGATTGGGACTGGGGGTTTGAATCCCACACTCTCTGTAAGATGTTTGTACGCTCTCCCTGTGTCCCGGTGGGTTTTCCCCGGGGGCTCCAGTTTCCTCCCACGGTTCAAAACGTACGGGGTTGTAGGTTAATTGGATGGCACTGACTCGTGGGCCAAAAGGCCTGGATGTCTAAATTTAATTTAAAATTAAACAGCACAACAACTCACCTTGGAATTACACTTAATTCATTCCTGATATCAAAACACTCTGCACATGATTCACAAGAGTCATATGGCATTGAAATAGGCTCTTTGGCTCATCTAGTCTGTGCCAAACTATTGATTCTGCCAAGTCTCATTGATGTGGATCATAGCTCTCCAAACCCCTCTCTGTACCGATCAAAGATTTCCTTGACTGTCAAAATCAAGCCAGTTCAGCTGGCACCTCGTTCCACACTCTCTACGAGAAGATTCCCCCTTATGCTCCCTTTAAGCCTCCCCCCACTGACTAGTATGTCCCACTCACATTAGTCCCATCTGGCAGCATTTGGCCCATACCCCTCCAAACCCATAATATCCATGTATTCATCCTTTATTTTATAAATGTTCCGATAGTACCTGCCTCAGTCACCTCTTCTGCAGCTTGTTCCATACTCCCACGACCTTCTGTATAAAGCAGCTGCCCCTCAGGTTCCTAATAAATCTCTCCCCCCTCACCATATGCATCTGACCCCTGGTTCTCGCTTCCCATACTCTGGGCAAAAGACTCTGCATTGCTGGAAGATGTTGGTGAAGTCCCATCTGGGGAGGGGTTTATAGTTTTGGTCACTGTGCTAGAGGAAAAGTGTTGTCAGGCTGGAGAGGGTGCAGATGAGATCGATGAGGATGTTGCCAAGACTTGGGGGGCTGAACTCCAGGGAGAGGTCGAGCAGACGTGGAGTTTATTCCTTGAAGGGCAGGAGGATGAGGGGTGATCTCAGAGGTGTATAAAATCATGAGCGGAATAGAGAGAATGAATGGTCTTTTGACCAGTGTAGGGGAACCCCTAATCAGAGGACACAGGTGAGGGGGTGAGAGGGGAGAAGAGATTTAACAGCAACCTGAAGGGTAACTTTTTTTAAAAACACAGAAGGTGGAGGGTGTATTGAATGGACTGCCAGAGGAAGTGGTTGAGGCAGGTACTATTGCAATGTTTAAGACAAAGATGGACTGATCCATGCATGGGAAGGGTTTAGAGAGATATGGGTCGAGTGTGGGTGGAATATTCTAGTCAGCAGTGGCATGTGCGACCTAATCTCTCTGCTCTTCTTCAACAGTGAGAGAGCAGGTATGGCCACAGTTTGACACTTCAGCAGAAAGGTGGTGAAGTAGCTCCCCATCGCTGATTCTTCACAAGTGTCAGCTGGCATCTTAGGAGCAAGCCTTGACTTATAGCTGCAGACCAAGAGATTATGCCACCCTTGAACCAAAGCTCACAGCCCAAGGAGCCGAGAGCTACATCCCTAGACATTGATACATTGATGCATGTTGTGCTTGGAGCACAGATGAATGGAATGTGCTCTGGTTTCCAGGCACAGCCCCAAGACACAAATCAAACAAGCACTACTGTGAAAGTGTCTCCTCTTTCTTTGCTTTGGAACGGACTTTGTTACTGTTCAGTGCTGGTCGATTTGCAGTTCTCTTACAGACTTTGTTTCAGATTTATTTTTTTTAAACCTCCTATTTTCCCTTCCTGCCGATATTGTCTCTTTCCTGTTCTGGTTCAATGTGGACAAACCAACCTTCGGTGGGCGATCTCAATGACATTCCTTTATGTGAGAGTCTGACAAGTGTTGAAAAGTTATCAGGCAGCAGCAGACATCACCCTACAGCAGAAGCATATTTTTCAACAGTGGAAAAATGGATGGCAAATAGTGATAGAATCTCTGCCAAGAACAACCTGCTGAGGAACTCAATGGGTCAAGGAGCGTCTGGGGATGTATTGTCGACATTTTGGGGTGAAACGCTGCATTAGGACTGGGAGTGGAGATGGAACAGAATCCTTGCCCCATTTTTATCCTGCATCAGGACCAGGAGTGGAGATGGTACTGAATCCTTGCCCCATTTTTATCCTTCTCTTGAGATTAGCCGCACATGCTTCCTATGTCAAGGCTAGTCAGTGGAACACAAAAGAGGGAGTGAAGCAAGGAGCCCTTTCCTTTCTTGGGGGAAGGGGGGCTTAGAATGAAAATGACACGAGCCCACGGACACACTGAGGTATTCAGGTTTTCATGTGGGAAACTAAACTCTTCATCCCCAGCCTTTGCAGATCTTGTTTAACTTCACCCTGACCACTCTACACACCTTACTTCTGTTCACATTGTCATTCAGTCAAACTTTAGACCATTGAACACACTTCAGTATATCTGAAAACCCATTGTTATTGGTAATAATAATAATAAAATCTACTTTCAAGACGGTGGCACAGGATTGCATTGGAACGAGGGGATAGACCGAAGATTCAAAGGAATAGGCTTAGCACAGAGATGAGGAGGAGCTGCTCAACTAGAAGGGAGGGGGGGTGGAGCTGTGGAACCCATCACTGTCAAGGTTGGGAGAGGCAAAATGACTTACCCCATTGACACAGTGCGTGGACACACACTTGAGGAGATGTTTTCCAGTGAAGGCAGTGTTTCACAGCCTGGAAACAACCCTTCAGCTCAACCCAACCCTGTCGATCACTCTAAGCTGCTCCAGTTTGCCTGAATTTGACCCCATCACTCTGAACACTTTGTATCCATGTCCCTATCTAAAAGTCAGTTACTTAAGAGTGTGGATGAACAGATGGACCTTGGGGTTCAAAACCATACATCCCTCAAGGTTATAGGTTGATAAGATAGTTAAGATGGCCTAGGCGATGCAGGGATTCATTAATGGGAGATTGAATTCAGGAGTAGAGAGGTCATGTTACAACTCTACAAATCTTTGGTAAGACAACAGAGTACATTGTATTCAGTTCTGCTCACCTCATTATAGGAAGGATGTGGAAGCCATGGAGAGGGTGCAGAGGAGATTTACCAGGATGTTGCCTGGATCGCATGGATTAAAGAAAAATAGAGGGCTATGAAGTAGGGAGGGTTTAATACTTTTTTAAAAAAGGAATATGTGGGTTGGCACAACATTGAGGGCCGAAGGGCCTATACGGTTTGATATAAATCTTTTAACTACTTCCTCCAGCAGCTCGTTCCACCTGCCCTTCCCTGGGGGAAAAATTGCCCCTCAGGTCACACTTGAATCTTTCCTCTCTCAGCTTAAATGTAGGATAAGACGAGGTAAAATTTTTTTGACTGAGTCAGACAATGGTCCAAATGACCTCCTGGTGTCTCCTAAATTATCTACGTGGCCTTTATTAAAGTGGCGTCTCTTGTGGAAGGTCAGCGTGTTGCAATGGTCATTGGGTGAGGAGCCCAGTTTAAGTTTCAAACAACATGGGCACACAGTGTACATTCGTAGTGCCGTACCCACAAAAGAAAAACTGCAATCTTCTGAATTAGGGGCTTATTCACATTGACATTTAATTCCTCTAGCATTTACCTCTAATGTGCCCCCCCCCACCCTCCTTCCAGGGTTACTCCCCCTCATGTTGTTTCAGGGGCTTCCCCACCAATCTCAGTCCCTTAATTACCAGTCGTGGAAGGGACTCCAGACTGTGGTCCTTCCCCACAGAACTTTGGGTTGTCTGTCAACTTTAAACCAAGAATCACATCATGCACTTTCCTTCGGAAGGAACTGTGAACTTGCATGGGGCGTGAGAAGGTGGCAGAAGTCTTGAAACGGTGTCACGTATAATAGGTGTTAAGTTGAACCTCATCAATTAAGACTCTTGAGACCCCAACGCTCTCTCAGGTCATTGCGCGGTGACACAAAGAGCCTACGGAACAGCTGACGCTGGAAACCCGAAACACTGCAGCAAATTCTGGTGGTATCTGCATCAATCTGAAGCAGCCCAGAAATGCAGCTCGGCAACCCCCCAAGAGATAAAAAAAAATTCAAATATTTATCAAGTGTTTGTAGTCCTCACTACGAATTTCCACCATCACCTGATTGCAGCCTATCTCCTTGGAACATCAAACAATCTGATTGTCGGCCAAGATTTATGGTGCAATTGAGTGGAGCTATCAGGGATCCACTTCAAACCTGCTGCTTTATTTTCCCCCCTGACCCACTCAATTCCTAGCCTCTCCCCTTTGCATCAGAACAGGTTTCAACATTTCCCAGTTCTCAAGCATGCCACCACTTGCCCAGTCTGTTATTTAAAGAAATAATTCCACCCTGAAATTACTTTGTGGTGCTTGACAATGGATATCCCCAAATAAGTTTGTACAGGGCGCAAGGCAGAACATTTCAAACAGAGCACAGTTCCTTTGGGCGGCTTCACTATTGCCAACATTTACTTGAACAGGAAATTCTGCAGATGCTGGGGTTCAGTGCAATACACAAAGGTGCTGGGGAAACTCACCAGGTCATGCAGCATCCACAGGGAATAAAGGGCAACCAAACTTTATATTAGCCCCTTTCACACTGACAGTTGAACCTGGGAATTTACCGGTTTCACTTGCCAGTGCAAACACTCCAAACCCAGTGGTGGGGGGGTGGGGGGGGGGTGGAATCAACCCAGGACTCAAACAACCCAGAAGGATGTATCAGAGCCAAGTTGTTGACTTGGCTCCAATGTGAACAGGCCACCTACTATGCCAGGTAGCATTAGTGGCATCATTGCGGGAGTCTGGCCAGGTTGTTTGGAGGGAAGGTCAATGTTTCAGTGTAGTTAAGGCTAGTGTTTGGTTTTCAAAGGTTTTTAGTGTAGTATTGACATGATTCATTTAGTGTTAGTATTAGTGTAGTTATATTTCGAAGGTCTTCTAGTGTAGGTATTTGAAGTAGCTTTAGTATCATATAGCATTAGTGTAATTTTAGTGCTGTGATAATGGTGGTGAATTGGGGGCACCAGGAGGTGTGGGAGCTCCTCTCAATAAGGGGCGAGGAGGAAATCTTCAAACATTCAATAGGCAGGGTGAAGGATGGCCTGTTGTATGAGAGGGTCACCTGAAGGCTCGATTTGACACAAGGTCTGCCAGATTGTGAGGAAGCTGGTTTGTGGGTTTGTCCTCAGTTTGAATAGTCTGAAAGCCACTGCAGTAGATTTTCCCCACGGTCTTTTATAAATTGTGTGCGCAAGTCTTCTTAAATTGAGTGCATTTTTCCCCCCTCGCTCCCTTCTACATCGTACACGCATGTGCTTTACTCCCACTCCTTTTCCGATTTCACTGCCCCGCGAGTATGTAATACGTCACTCAGGACATCACCACTGAAGGTTGGACCCCCACCCCCCACCTCCGCTTAGCTCTGCGATACCAGGCATTTAATGTTAAAGGGCGCACGGACCCGGGGTTTCATGATCTAGTGTGATTGGCCCACCCAATATTTCAACACGAGTTGTTCACACACCTATTTAGCAGGTCGGTAGCGTGAAAGGGGCCAATGTTTCAGGCCTGGGCACTTGGTCAGCAGGTACCTGAATTAAAAGGAGGAGGAAAGGCACCTGCCTGATCTTCCTCAATTCCTGAAAAGTTGGTTATCCTTTACTTCCTATGGATGCTGCTAAATTTCTCCAGCTCGTCTGTGTATTGCCAAGAGTCTTTTGTTCTGCTTTCCACCGAAAGTTAATATTCATTTAATGAGAGAGCTGGAATGTTCAAAATCTGGTCCAAGTCCGGGTGGGACGTGCACAGATGAACATTACAGAGGGTGGAATTGTCCACTCCTTCCTCTGCGGTCACTTGAGGAAGGCACTCTCAGGGGTCCTTTCATTTATTTTTTAACATTTAGAGATACCAGATGCTAACAGTCCCTTCCGTCCCATGTGCCTATGCTGTCCAAATACACTCTACCGACCCCATGCCTTTGGAACATGGGAGGAAACCCAGTCACAGGGACAACATGCCATCTTGCAGACAGCACCACATTCAAACCCAGGATGTTGGCACTGATGTCACTCGGGGGGAGAGGACCCCACTGGGTGGGAGGGAAGAGGACCCCACTAGGGGGGACACCATCGGGGGGGGGGGGGGGAGGTGACACTATCAGAAGAGGGTGAGTCCAAAATGATAGTCTATAAAATTTTTGAAAATTTTTTTTGGTAAGTCCAGCTGACATGTATCAATTTACCCATGAGGCTAAAACTCTAGCTAATTTACTTTTTGAACCTTCTACTGCACTGTCATTGTTACCCAATTACAATGATGTTTCGAATCATATGGTTCCGTCTGCACGCACTACAAGCAGGCGCTATTATTTTTGTTGATGCTGGTGTTTTTTTAATAAAATAATCGCTGCTTTTGTCAAGTTTTCTGGTGTTTTAGCTACAATATTGTGGTCATTAGTATTTGTAAACTGATATCAATAACATTTTTTAAAGGAAAAGGAGAAAAACCAAAAAATGGTCCATGGTGGCTGTGGGGGTGGGGTGAGTGAAAGAGGGGGAAATTAAACCACGTGTTTCTGCACTGGGCGACACCAAGCCTCGTGATGCCACTCGTTGCTGGTGCCCTAACTGCAATGCTAACTGCACACAAAAGATTCTTGAATGATCTTTCCATAGGGCACTGATAATGAGGCTTGAGGAGCCTGGGTTAAAAATTGCAACAGCCTTAATGAAGACAGAAGAGGAAATAGCCCTGAACCATGGGACTCAACATGAATACAGGTCAAAACACACACAACTTCACACATCTGCCTGGGAGTCCCTCTCAGGGCCATAGGGAGGACCACTTGGAACCAAGCAGTACCTCTGCAGGGAATGGCACAACTGTTAAATAGCAATATTGAAAACATTTCCATTGCTGAATAAAGGTTAGGCAGGCTAGGCTCAAGTTTGTAAAGTAACCGAAAGACAGTTAAAATTTTGCTTCAGTTTTAGAACCCCCTCCCCCTCCCCCCACTCCCCCCGCTCCCCCACTCCCCCTTCCCCCCACCAAATCATGAGATGGAGAAATTAAACCAAATATTCTGTCTGCTTTTCACTTTTTATGGCAACAAAACATCACAAGTTCACACATCCCTGCAATTCACATTTGTATTCAGTGTCACGGCAGGACAGTAAAGGAGGTGCTTTCACTGCAGGACAGATGATTTTCACCCTTTTACCTCACCACCTGCCTTCACTGTTTACTGGTTTCAGAAGGCACACTTTAATTGACTTAATGTCCACCAGGAATTTAAGGAGGCTTCCACAGAACAAATGCTGCCTTGCAAAATTTTCTTCTCTGTCACATAGCACAGAACAGCTCATTCAACCCGACTTTCTGATTGTTGGAGAATTTCAACTCACTTTTGTATTGGTGAAGATGATAAGTTATACACTTTCAATTTATAAATTTTAAATTTGGACATACCCGCACAGTAGCAGGCCCTTCCAGCCGACAAGCTTGAGCTCCCAAATACACCAATTAACTCACAATCCCCATTTGTTTTGAATGGAGCTCCTGGAGGCAACCCACAGAGACAGGTAGAAGTCACCGCTAACCACGACGCGCTGATAATAGTGAGTTTATTCTCATACACATTGTGCAATAAATATATGCACCAAAATTCTTTTTTGTGGCTTCTCAATAGGCCATTTCATGTCAGGCCTCCACCTGATGGCCGGCTACAAGAGCAGATCTAAATCTTAAAACTTACCTTTCATGCAGCAGCCTTTTCCAGTATCACATTCATATCCAGAGGTTCCTTGTAGCACCCTCCGGAGCCGATGGAGGTGGGGCGACTGGTGCCGTAGTGCCACCTATCATAAATGCGCGGCAGAACAATGTGCGTCTTCCCTACCCATAATCTCCCACACAGCTGTGGTTCCTAGAACAGTTCTAGCTTCATGGGGCATTACGGGTAGGGAGGACGGCCATTGCTCTGTTGCGTTTTTAGCCGCAGAGAGCAGCCCCAAAGGCCGAAACGGCCTGGTGAGGCTGTCACAGCCTGCACTGGCTGCCCCCTGCTGCCCTGACGTCTCCTGCCCTCCGCCCCTGCCTTGAGGGGGTTCATGAAGGGAGTGGGGTGACAGGGTCATCAGCCCTCTCCTATCCTGCTGCTTCCAGGGTCTGTACATTAAGGTCAGGCGGTGGAGCATAGAACTGTGTTGATTATCCTTCCCTGAAAAGGGTTGATATCAGTACCTCGGAGCTGCCCAGAAAGGTACGTCTTTAGGTGCAAAGACGAAGAACCTCCGCCTTTACAGATGGGTGTTTTCCCTGTATGAAAGGGCCTAGTGACAAAGTCAATTAGAGTCTTGTTAAGGACTCTTGCTTAGGTACGTTATTGATTTTCTTTTTGTTCTGTTTACAGTTCTTTGTTTTTTTTTACAACTTCCAATTAGTGATAATTCTGTCACACCTGCAGGAATCTCAGTGTTGTATGTGATGTCATGTATGTATATAAAATAATACAGAACAGTACAGGCCCTTCACCCCTCAATGTTGTTCCAATCCATATATTCCTTGCT
This sequence comes from Narcine bancroftii, assembly GCF_036971445.1. Classification (NCBI taxonomy): domain Eukaryota; kingdom Metazoa; phylum Chordata; class Chondrichthyes; order Torpediniformes; family Narcinidae; genus Narcine; species Narcine bancroftii. The sequence goes on along the minus strand of NC_091479.1, from coordinate 60,279,938 downwards.
GAAAAAAATGAAACCCTCCCTACCCCGTAACCCTCTATTTTTCTTTAATCCATGTGTCTGTCTCTTAAATGCCTCCAATGTTTCAGCTTCCACCACCAACCTCGGCAAGGAATTCCAGGCACCCACAACCCTCTGTGTAAATAAAAAAACCCCTGATGTCTCCCCTAAACTTCCCTCCCTTCACTTTGTACAGATGTCCTCTGGTGTTTGCTGATCCTGCCCTGGGAAACAGGTGCTGGCCGACAACCCTATCTATGCCTCTCATAATCTTACAGACCTCTATCAAGTCTCCTCTCATCCTTCTACGCTCCAAAGAGAAAAGTCCCAGCTCTGCTCATAAGACTGGTTTCCCAATCCAGGCAACATCCTGGTAAATCTCCTCTGCACCCTCTCCATGACTTCCCTTTCATCTATCATTCCACCTTTGAGGTTAGCAGCGGCATCTTCTCCTACTTCAGGTGGCAGATCACTTTTCAGCAGATCTTCATTTGAATGGACCCATCCCTCACTTGTTTCTTCACAAATACTAAGAATGGAGAGAAAGAAGACCACTCTGACAGCTCGCTAAATCATATGACATAACATCCACTAACAAAGATGTCTACCCATTACTGCCCTGACAATATATCTAAAAAAAAATCTGAACAAGCAATTGTAAAGAACAAACTATAATAGTAAGCCATCTGATTACATTAGAGAGGCAATAAATACTCTAGATATCACATGTCAAACTCTGGCCCGCGGGCCAAATTATATTTGGCCCGCAAGATCATTTCAAAAGTGTATTAGAGGTGGCCCGCCCTGCAGCGAGAGCCAATGCTGTTTTTTGGTAAAGTCACCCTCACCATCCTCCCCCTTCATTGCACATCCTTCCCCATTGTAACACGAGAAATTGTAACACGAGAAGTCTGTCGATGTCATCAGCCGGCAAGCCAGTTGGAAGGCTTCCCGCACAACCAGTCACTTCTCCCACCTGTCGAGCGGTGCGGCGGATGGGAGAGCGCCTGTGATTTCCTGTCGGCGCGACGGACATGGCAGGCTGCTCACGGCCCCCGGGCAACGCGAGCCCCGCGTGACTGGCACCGGACGGCCCTTCCACAGCGCGAACGCACTTCTCCCAGTCGCCACGGCCTTCAGCGCTTACACCCGCGCGGACCCCAGGGACGGCTGATTCGGCCCTGCACGTGAAGAGAGAGATGGTGGCTGTCCGCAAAGGCTGATCGGCAGTGCGCTGGACCTGTGTGGGTGGGTAAGCAGGGGTGGGCAGAGGGTTTAGGTGAGGAGTAATGGGCAGGGGAAGTTATGGTGGTGCGAGGGTCAGTTAGAGGGAGGGATGAGTAGAAGGAGGGGTGGATAGGGAAGAGGTAAAAGGGGAGGGGCAGGGCGAGTAGGGGAGGGGTGATTAGAGGGTGAGAGACGGGTAGAGGGAGGAACAGGTTGAGGGGAGAGGCAGTAGAGGGGCGTGTATAGGATGGGGTGGGTAGAGGCAGAGCGAGTGGAGTGAGGGATGAGTAGAGGTTGGGTAAAGGACTGGTCAGGTAGAGGGATGGTGGGTCGAGGGTGAATAGAGGCCTAGAGCCTGAGGAGTGAGCAGGAAATGCTGAGTCTTGATGCAGGCCAAAATGGACACAGCCTGTGAATGCTGACTACATCTCCACAGAGACCAAATATGTTTCCCTCAGGTCAAGCAAAGGGTGAACTTGAGCTACCTACTCCTGACCTGTAACATTATCCTCCTAAAGTTATATCCTAAAGTTTAACATTACATATGTTGAAAGAAGAGAAAACATGCAGATGTTGTTGAAAATTTTCAATAAATATTTAGTTCGGCCCTCGACTTAGTCCAAGTTTTTAATTTTGGCCCTCTGTGAATTTGAGTTTGACACCCCTGCTCTAGATCAATGATGACTATTCACCATAATCCTCATGCAAAAGAACAGTGTAGATAGTCCAGTGTGGTCTTGGAGTAGTCCAAGATCAGTTCAACAAGGGGACATTCAAAAGCTTAATAAATGTTGAAAAGAACTAGTTCTTGAACCTGGAGGGTCACTTCTGCCTGAAGGTAGCAGTGAGAAGAGGCTGAGACCATGGCGATGGGGGTCCTTGGCTATGTCGGCTGCCCTCTTCTGCCTCACATTGATGTCTACAGTGGATAGGTCTGGCAGTGTTTGCTACCTTTTTCGTTCCATGGCACTGGTATTCCCAAATTAGGCTTCGAAGACACCAGTCGGCATCCATCTATTTTGGGTTATTGGAGAATGGCATTGGGGAACAAAGTCAGTGGATTACCTTCCTCTTGCCACAGCTTTTATTTCCTCCCAAATATTCAAAATAAACCATTCTCTACAAAAATCAAAACGCAATGCTAGGACTTTTCAAATTCATTGTGTCCTCTTTCCTCACACACAGTCTATTCATAGTATCAGATTTGTTTGTACACTGTTATTGTACCACTAATGTGCCCTCCAGGGTTACTCTCCCTCTGTAGTTTGAGAGGATTCCCCACCAATCTCATCCCCTTATCAATGCCTTCCCCACAGCGCCCTCACGTTGGCTGCACGAGGCCTCATTGCGTCCCTTCGGACATACTTCTGCAGCCTGGAATGTGCCGGTCGGCAGCATTCCCTCACTGTCATCCAAGTTCTTGGCAAACCAAAGGGAGTGTTTCACCAGCCTGATGATCTTCTAGCAGCTCTGGGTGTCTGCGTCTGCATGCTCCCCTTCTGTCACATGGCTGACAACTTACACTCAATAACCAGCGATGTTATCCACTCTCACAGAGTCGTCATAAAATCTGGTAACAATCCATCTCACCATCCAATGAGTCGGAGATTGGAAATAAAACGAGGAACGTTTAAAAACTCAGAAGCTGAAGCAGAATGCATAACTCTAACACAAGGGATAAAAACTCACTCAGCCAATGGGTGAGAACTTTACTGAAAAAGGTTCCCGCAGAAATATTATTAATTTTAATGATATACCAGGGTAGAAGGCCCTTCCAGCACCCGAATCCTGTGCTGTCCAATTAACATACCAACCCCATACCCTTTGGAGGAGCACCTGGAAAAATCACACATGGGTCACAGGACGGACATACAAACTCTTTGCAGACAGTGGTGGATTCGAACCTCGGTCCCTGGTACAGTGAGATGACAATACCTTGTAATACTGTCTTGATTTTTAAAGTTTCCAGATGTAGAGCCAGCAGTGAAGGAACACTCCTGAAAGTAAACAGGTAAGGTTTTTAGACTGCAGGAATGTATCGGCACAATCAAGGAATTTTACCGCCTCGCAGGCAGACTAGAAAGGAACGTGCAGGAATTTGGAGTCAATTCCTGCACCGCGATTTGTCCTGCAGGACCCCTACAACTTTTTGGAGGAAGCCTGCAGTGTAAAAATAGTACCGGAAAATTTTGTTGATGGTCATCCATTCGACTGCGCGTCCAACTCCCGGGACTGTTGCACTCAGCAATTTGCAGTCTAAAATGTCGCCCAGCATGAACGCCCACATGGGCAGTAACTTTTTTTCCGCGATCTTCCCGACATTGCCGTCTAAATAATACAAGGGATGACGGTTAAGCCCAAGGGGATGTACTCACATGCCTGTCACCTGTGTTCTGGGTTTGGAAGGCGCTGAAGGTGAGGGGGACTTTCAGAAGACAACACTGAAGCCTGGTGGGGTGGGGGGGACAGGAGTGGTGGAAGGAGGTAGTGAAGGTTTGTAGGAGGGCTTGGCCAATGATCCTTTCCAGCAAAAAGAGACCCAGCACCTGGCAGCTCCGTTGGAGCTGATGCTTTGAATGGCCAGTTATATGCTACATGGAGGGTTTAACTTTCTTCTGGTGATACACACAGAAAGATTCACCAGCTCTGTTACCAAGCCACTGCCAGCTATGTGCAAAGATGCGAAAGGATGCTTTTGGTAAAAGGAAGAGTTTCAAATCCTTCTGCAAATATAAGCATCTAAAAAAAAAAATGGTTTGATGAAGGGCTCTGGTCTGAAAGGCCGACCATTCTTTCTCCTCCATTGACACTGCTTGACCCACCAAGTTCCTCCAGGAGCTTGATTTCTGTTTCAAAATTCAGTGTCTGCTGTCTCCTTTTAACCAGCGTCATCTGTCTTTTTGGGATGGCTGTTGCACAATGAGCCAGCGCGCAGCACATACGCACACGCACACACATGCATCATTCCCCTTGACACACAAATCATAGATGGCTCCAATGCCACAAATTGTCTTCACTATTGCAAGTCACTTTTTGGGGCTATATCTGTCTTCTGCATTTATTGTCTCTTTTTAATATCATTCAATTATTTTACTATTTTCTTTACAAGAACTTGTCCAGCTGCAGCAAGTAGGAATTCCGGAGCATCTGTACATTGTATACTGTGTATGACAATAAGTTCTATCATCCACTTTTAGGTCAGGGATTTCCAAAAGCAATGCAGAAATCGAAGCCTGCCTTGGCAAATGTAGGGTTACATTTCAGACAACAGGCAATTTTCTGATCGATGATTGAAGGTTGATCTGGGTCTTCAGGGCTACAACTCATCTAAAAGGAACACAAAGATGTACCGAGAACTAGGGCAGCACTAATAGCACAAGTGCTAACCGCTACACTAACCCAAGGGCAGAGACCCAGGTTCGAATCTGTAGGGTGTTTATATATTCTCCCCCATCCCCCATATGCTTGGATGCTCTGGTTTCCTTCCATGTACCAAGGATAGATAGGTTGGTGGGCTAATGGGTGTAAATGGACAGAGCAGGCTCAGGGGCCAGAAGGGCCTGTTACCAGACTTGTAAAGAACAAGTGGACACAAATTTATAATCAATGAAATTCATATATTTTAATGCCAGGAGTATTGTAAAAAAGGTGGATGAGCTGAAGGTGTGGATTGATACTTGGAAGTATGATGTGGTAGCGATTAGTGAGACATGGTTGCAGGAGGGATGTGATTGGCAGCTGAATATCCCTGGGTTTTGTTGTTTTAGGTGTGATAAGAGTCGGAGGGGCAAGAGGAGGTGGGGTTGCATTGCTTGTCAAGGAAAATATTACAGCGGTACCTAGGAAGGATAGATTAGAGGGCACATCCACGGAGGCTATTTGGGTGGAACTGAGGAGTAGGAAAGGAGAGGTTACATTTGTAGGGGTGTATTATAGACCACCCGGAGGGGACCGAGACCTAGAGGAGCAAATCTGTAGGGAGATAGTAGATATTTGTGATAAGCACAGGGTTGTAATTATGGGAGATTTTAATTTTCCACATATAGATTGGGAAACACATTCTGTGAAAGGACTGGATGGGTTAGAGTTTGTGAAATGTGTGCAAGATAGTTTTTTACAACAATATGTAGAGGTGCCGACCAGAGAAGGAGCAGTGTTAGATCTACTGTTGGCAAATGGGATGGGTCAGGTGACGGAGGTTAGTGTTGGCGAGCACTTCGGGTCCAGTGATCATAATGCCATCAGCTTCAATGTCATTATGGAAAGAGAGAAGTCAGGGCCAAGGGTTGAGGTTTTTGATTGGGGAAAAGCTAGATTTGAGGAGATGCGAAAGGACTTGCAGGGTGTGGATTGGGACAATTTGTTTTATGGGCAGGATGTAGTAGAGAGATGGAAGTCTTTTAAAGATCAGATTTTGAGAGTGCAAAAGCTTTATGTTCCTGTTAGGTTAAAAGGAGGGGCAAAAGGTTTGAGAGAGCCGTGGTTTTCAAGGAATATTGGAAACTTGGTTCGAAGAAAAAGGGAGGCATACATTAGATATAAGAAGCATGGAGTTAAGGGGATGTTTGAAAGATACATTGAATGTAAGAGGAATCTTAAGAGAGGAATTAGGAAAGCTAAAAGAAGGTACGAGGAAACTATGGCAAGCAGGGTGAAAACTAATCCAAAAGAGTTCTACAAATATATTAATGGTAAAAGGAAAGCTAGAGACAAAATTGGTCCCTTAGAGAATCAGAGCGGAAAACTGTGTGTGGAGCCTAGAGAAATGGGGGAGATATTGAACAGTTTCTTTTCTTCGGTATTCACTAAGGAGAAGGATATTGGGAGATGTGAGATAAAAAAAGCAAATTGGGTAAATATGGGGAATATAGAGATTACAAAAGATGTAGTTTTAGGGCTTTTGAAGAATATAAAGGTGGATAAGTCTCCGGGACCAGACGGGATCTTCCCCAGGACATTGAGAGAAGTGAAGGAGGAAATAGCAGAGGCTCTGGCGGTAATTTTCCAAATGTCATTAGATATGGGGATAGTGCCGGAGGATTGGCGCATTGCGCATGTGGTTCCGTTATTTAAAAAGGGTTCAAGGAGGAAGCCTGGCAACTATCGGCCTGTAAGTTTGACGTCTGTGGTAGGTAAATTAATGGAGAAAATTCTTAGAGATAGTACTTATAAACATCTGGATAGACAGGGTCTAATCAGGAGCACTCAACATGGATTTGTGGGAGGAAGGTCATGTTTGACCAATCTGATTGAATTTTTTGAAGAGGTGACTAGGAATATGGATGAGGGTAGCGCAGTGGATGTTGTCTATATGGACTTCAGTAAGGCCTTCGATAAGGTACCACATGGAAGGTTAGTTAAGAAGGTGCAGTCTTTAGGTATAAATTTTGAGATAGTCAAATGGATTGAACATTGGCTGAAAGGGAGAGGCCAGAGAGTGGTCAGGTTGGAGGCCGGTGACCAGTGGTGTGCCTCAAGGATCTGTATTGTTGTTCGTTTTATACATTAATGATCTAGATGATGGGGTGGTAAATTGGATTAGTAAATATGCAGACGATACTAAGATAGGTGGAATAGTGGATAATGAGGAAGGTTTTCAAGGATTGCAGAGGGATTTGGGCTGCTTAGAAAAGTGGGCTGAAAAATGGCAGATGGAATTTAATGCTGATAAGTGTGAGGTGCTTCATTTTGGTAAGAAGAAACAGAACAGGACATACGTGGTAAATGGGAGAGCATTGATGAATACAGAAGAGCAGAAAGATTTAGGAGTAACGGTACATCGTTCCCTGAAGGTAGAAACTCACGTGAATAGGGTGGTGAAGAAGGCTTTTAGTATGCTGGCCTTTATCAATCATTGCATGGAATATAGGAGTTGGGAGGTGATGTTGAGATTGTATAAGACGTTGGTGCGGCCTAATTTGGAGTTCTGTGTGCAGTTCTGGTCGCCTAATTATAGGAAGGATATAAACAGAGTGGAGAGAGTGCAGAGAAGGTTTACCAGAATGTTACCTGGGTTTGTCATACCCACACTCCTGTTCGGCTCCGAATCATGGGTCCTCTACCAGCACCACCTACGGCTCCTAGAACGCTTCCACCAGCGTTGTCTCCGCTCCATCCTCAACATCCATTGGAGCGCTTACACCCCTAACGTTGAAGTACTCGAGATGGCAGAGGTCGACAGCATCGAGTCCACGCTGCTGAAGATCCAGCTGCGCTGGATGGGTCACGTCTCCAGAATGGAGGACCATCGCCTTCCCAAGATCCTGTTATATGGCGATCTCTCCACTGGCCACCGTGACAGAGGTGCACCAAAGAAAAGGTACAAGGACTGCCTAAAGAAATCTCTTGGTGCCTGCCACATTGACCACCGCCAGTGGGCTGATAACGCCTCAAACCGTGCATCTTGGCGCCTCACAGTTTGGCGGGCAGCAACCTCCTTTGAAGAAGACCGCAGAGCCCACCTCACTGACAAAAGGCAAAGGAGGAAAAACCCAACACCCAACCCCAACCAACCAATTTTCCCTTGCAACCGCTGCAATCGTGTCTGCCTGTCCCGCATCGGACTTGTCAGCCACAAACGAGCCTGCAGCTGACGTGGACTTTTTACCCCCTCCATAAATCTTCGTCCGCGAAGCCAAGCCAAAGATAGGGAGAGATTGGACAGATTAGGTCTTTATTCTTTGGAGCGTAGAAGGTTGAGAGGGGATTTGATAGAAGTATTTAAGATTATGAAAGGGATAGACAGAGTGGATGTGGATAGACTATTTCCATTAAGAGGAGGAAAGTTTAAAACAAGAGGACATGCGTTAAGAATTAAGGGGCAAAGGTTTAGAGGTAACATGAGGGGGAACTTCTTTACTCAGAGAGTGGTAGCCGTGTGGAATGAGCTTCCGGGAGAAATAGTGGCGGCGGAGTCAATTGTATTATTTAAGAAAAGGTTGGACAGGTATATGGATGAGAAGAAGATGGAGGGCTATGGGCATTGTGCAGGGAGGTGGGACTAGAGAGGTGTGTTTGGTTCGGTGCGGACTAGAAGGGCCTAATGGCCTGTTTCCGTGCTGTAAATTGTTATGTTATTTATGAACCTCATGGAGAACCAAGTTAGTGGTTATGCTCAGACAGCTCTGTTGTTAATGCTGTCGAAATACAATTGAAGATTTCTATTCAATGAATACATCATCTATTGGTGAATGAGAACAGGAAATGGATTTACTTGTGGATAACACTGGTGCAATTTTAAGTAGGCCTGGGTGTTGACAAATTTCATGTTAATTACCAGAACTGCCAATTTCCAATACAAGTTCATTCATAATGCTCCTGGTACGTTACTCTCAGATTTCAGATTTATTGTCAGAGTACATACATTACATCATTGAGATACATACATTACAACTCAGATTCTGTTTCTGAAGACGAGACAGAAACCTCACTTATTGGGAGTGCAAAAAAAATGGTACACAGCGTATACAAGAACTGCAAACAGACAAATGCAAACAAACTGACTGTGCAATACCGAGAGAGTTTGTCATTGGAGGAGTCTGATGGTGGAGGGGTAGCAGCTGTTCCTGAACCTGGTGGGGCGAGTCTTGTGACACCTAGACCTCTTTCCTGATGGCAGCAGTGAGAACAGAGCATGTGCTGGGTGGTGTGGATCCTCGACGATTGCTGCTTCTCTCCAACAGCAGCATTCCCTGTAGATGTTCTCGATGGTGGGGAGGGTTTTGCCTGTGATGCCCTGGGCTGTGTCCACTACCTTTTGCAGGGCTTTACATTCAGAGGTATTAGTGTCCCCATACATGCCTTGGTGCAGCCAGTCAGCACAATTTCCACCTCATGTCTATAGAAATTTGCTGGGGTCTCTGCTGTCATACCGATCCTTTGCAAACTCTTGAAGTAGAGGTGCCAACATGCTTCCTTCATGATGACATTCATGTTTTGGGACCAGGTAAGGTCCTCCAAGATGGTGATTCTCAAGAACTTTCAACCTCAGATTCCCCCAATGATCACTGGATGGTAGACCTCTGGTTTTCCCTTCCTGAAGTCAACAATCAGTTCCTTAGGTTTGACGATATTGAGTATGAGGTGCACAAAGACATCTGTGATTAGGAGCTGATAAAGGGCCTCGACTCGAATAGTTGGCTGACCTTCTCTCTGTGCAGATGCTGAGTGATCCAGAGCCCCCAGATTTTCTTTGTTCCCTCATGCTTCCAGCAACTGCAATGTTTGTGTTTTTTTTTCCTTGCATACAATTGGAACAGGCAGCCATTTAATCTGGGAGTTGTCACGCACAAGTGGCTGGAGAACTGTTCTTGCGTTGCCCATGGCCCAAGACCAATTTATTCTTGTATGGCTTGATGCCATTTTGTTTAAAGAACATCTGCAAACACATCAGCTCCAGACAAGTTTGGCTTAAACATCCCAGAAAGTAATCCAAGCTGAAGAAATTTAAAGAAAAAAAAAACTCTCTGCATGGCTTGAGGATAATGGCAGGACCTTCAATTGACAGATGCAGCAAATATTCCTCTCTTCCAAAGAGCAAGGATATCCACAAGCTCCCAAGCAGCTCGGCTTTGGACCATTGAATCTCACTTCACCCAGAAGGGAGGACAAATACATCAGATGTTTCCAAACAGCGCTGCAGAGTTTCAGTTCATGATCCATAGAAAAACAAATAGGAGCTGAAGTCCATTCAGCCCTTTGAGCTTGTTCCACCATTCAATCATTGCACCGCCCATTTTCCAAATTGCTCGCTCATCCATCTTGCTGTTGCCGCAGTCTTCTCGTGATCATTGGAAAAATTGGGATTAGGAGATGTGTTGTACCATATCCCCAGCTCCTTCCATTGGCTGACAGACAGATGCAAATTACTTGATGAGGAGAGTTTATTGTCACATATAAAATTACAAAGTACTGAAATTCTTAGTTGCTGCAGACCCACAAGTACAAATTACAAATTAAATTACCATAAGAGAAAATGAAAAACATTGAAGAGCAATTAAAAACTTCCATGCTTTCTTTTAAGAGGTAAAACGTGAAAATCTGTAATCAGTGTGATTGAAGTAAAAACACAAAATGCTGGAGAAACTCAGCAGGTCAAACAGAGTCCTTCATGTAGAAAAGGTAAAGATACAGAACTGACGTTTCGGGCCTGAGCCCTTCATCAAGGTATGGGAAAATGTCGGCTGGCGTCTGAACATGAAGGTGGGAGGGGTGGTCACAAAGGCAGGAAGTAATGAGTGGAAAGGAAGGCGGGGGGGGGGAACAGCAGTGATCAAGGGGAGGAGAGATGGCTGGGGAAGGGAGGGAGGGAGAACTGGAAAGGGAGGAGGGGGAAGAAACTGGAAAAGTCGATGAAAAGTGGAGAGAGCCCAGATGGGGAAAAAAAAAATCAGGTGTTGTTCCTCCAATTTGCGAATGATCTTGCTGGGACAGTACATAAAGCCATACGAGTATGGGGGGCTGACGCAGAGCTAAAATGGTTCGCCACTGGGAGGTCTCTGTCAATGGTGCGGATGGAGAGGAGGTGCTCAGCGAAGTGACCTCCCAATCTGTGCCCATTCTCTCCAAAGTAGAGAAGGTCTGTGGAGGCAGCAGACCTTTGGTAGAATGAGTGCTCATTCCTACCTTCAAAGTTGCCTTCAGCACATCCCACCTCTTGTATTTTCTTTAGACATACAGGACAGCAACAGGTCCTTCCAGCCCACGCAGACACAGGGAGGACGTACAAATTCCTCACAGACAGCGCCAGATTCAAACCCTGGTTGCTGGTGCAGTAACAGCATTGTACTAACTGTTCTACATTCACTGCTGCCTTGATAAGAACTGGCATTCAACTCTAATACATCGAGCATTGCTGATTTAATCCATTTTTTTCCCCAATTCACAATAAATGATTGAGAAGGTAAAACTTTTCACATTATCAGTGTCATATTCGTACATTCCCACAACTTGATGTTGCTACATTTGTTCTCTATTTAGCACCATTCCCACCACTGTGACACCTTGTCTTTACACCCCCCACCCCCCAAGTCTCAGTCCTTCAGTAAGTATTTCTGCAGCCTGGAATGTGCCAGATTGCTGAAAGACAGCAATATTAACGTGTCCAGATTCCATTAACCCTTCCACTACATTCTTTCCCTGGCCCTCTATCTCCTTGCTCCCCTCCACTATCAGGGAGCTACCTTTTTGCGCCCTTTCCCCCCATCATTTCTCAGCTTCTTCATCTTCCACCCTCTCACCTGCATCCACCTTAATACTTGCGTGTTTTAAAAAAAAAATTCAGACATATCCCTGTTTTTTTTCCAGATTACCGTGAAGGGTCCAGACCCAAAACATTGGTTGCCTTGCAGTGTGATCTGTTGAGTTTCACCAGCACGTTTATGTATTCCCCTCAGTCCCCGCATCTGCAGACTTTCTTGTTTAACTGATTGGCTCATCTCTTTTCAGGGCAACCCCCAAGTAGCCAGTTGCCTGACCTTTTAATTCTACTTTCCCACTTTGACCTTCCCCTTCTGCCTTTTCACATTTCTTCTCCTCCTCGCACCCCCCCCCCACCCCCGCACATACACACACCAATGTCCAACAGAAGCTTAAGGAACAGAACGTTGTCATCTTTGAAGGCACGTCAAATCAGATAATTCCACAACCAGCTTTTAAAACAGTTCTGAGAAATGCCATCAGCCTGTAATGCGAGACTTGTCTCTCTCTCTCAATAGATGCTGCCTAATGCATTGACTATTTCAAGCGTCCCCCTATAGCAGATTTCCAGCATCGTCAGTGTTTTGTATCCCATGGTTCTGACACACCATTCACTCACACCTCCTCCAGTCAGATCAGCAGGCACGATCAGCCATGATCAGACTCCTGAATGAACCTCATAATAGCAAAATCATGTTGCATTTGCTCTGTACAAACTGATCTCTTTGTCACTATGCACATTTGTTGTGTTCTATTTGCACTATGTACAAGTTGTTGACTGGCCGGGCCCCTGAAACAAACTGTCACCACTTGTGACAATAAACCAAGTAAAAACCTCCAGCAATCTTCACCCACCCACACCCTCTTGGTCTCCATCCCATCACAGACATCTGCTTTCTCCACTCCTCTCTAGTTTAAAATGGGTTTAATTTCTAAATTTATACAGTTAGGGTTAAGGGTCATTATCCTGAAACGTTCACTCTCGGGATGCTAGCTGACCCACTAAGCATTTCCAGCATTTATTTTTGCAGGAGGTTTAGACCTGGACCACTGCAGGTTTCATCAAACTCAAGTCTAGATTTACCACAACAATGGTCCAGGATCATTCATGAAATATTTCCTGAAGGGAGACAAGGATGAATCATAAATGCTGGCCTTGTCACCAATGCTCTGACTCTACAGAGGAATTAAAAGAAATCTTTTGGCCTGCTGCAATGGTGTTGGTTGATGGATCAACCCCACCTAATCCCACTTTCCCAGGTTCAGTCATAGCTCTGCAGGTCACAGTACTTCATAGAAATCTAGGACCTCCCTCCCACATTACTACCGAATGTGGCACAAGCTCCAGACCTTCTACCATCTCCCCTTGGATCCTTCTGCCAACTACTTCAAATTCCTCTCCTCTGGTTTTTGATCCTTCATTAGAACATAGAACATTCCAGACCCTTTGACCCACTATGTTGCACCAACCTAAGCAAATCTACTCCATAGCGATATAATTTCCACCTGTAAACCTCTATTCTTCTTGCATCAATGTGCCTGTCCAAACATGACCCTATTGTACCAGCCTCCACCACCCCTGACAATGCATTCCAGGCATCCACCAATCTCTGTAATTAAGATCGCTTTTTGCCTTCTCTCCTACATGTCCAACACTCACCTTAAACAGATGTCCTCTGGTATTTGCTATTATTGTGCCAGGGAAACTGTGCTGACTGTCCACCTTATCCAAACCCCTCATAATCTTCTACACCTCTATTAAGTCACCAATCAATGATGCACCCAATTAAATCTCCCGACAGTCTCCTGTGTTGCTGTAAAGCAACCTCTCTCAGTCTAATCTTCCCCCCCCCACCCCCCCCCACACCACAGTTCATGGAACTTCCTCACAAATCCCTGCAGCCTCTCCAAAGCCACAATATCTCGGGTCAGTAAGCTTGCAGGTTGAAGGAGTAGTGGATGGAGCTGAAGGTTGTCGAAGGTTATAAAGAGGATATAGACAGGATGCAGAGTTGGGCAGAAAAGTGGCAGATGGAATTCAACCCGGAGAAATGTGAGATGATGCATTTTGGAAGGACAAACCAGAAGGCTGAATACAGGGTTCATGGACGGTTACTTAAGAGTGTGGATGAACAGAGGGACCTTGGAGTCTAAATCCATACATCCCTCAAGGTCGCCGCACAGGTTGATAGGATAGATAAGGTGGCCAATGGGATACTGGGCTTCATTAATAGGGAGACTGAGTTCAGGAACTGAGGGGTCATGTTGCAACTCGACAAATCTCTGGTAAGACCACAGTTAGAGTATTGTGTTCATTTCTGGAAGGATGTGGAAGCCATGGAGAAGGTGCAGAGGAGATTTACCAGGATGTTATCTGGATTGGGAAAAGTCTTATGAGGCAAGGTTAGCAGAGCTGGGACTTTTCTCTTTGGAGCGTAGAAGGATGAGAGGAGACTTGATAGAGGTCTGTAAGATTAGAGAGGCATAGATAGGGTGGTCAGCCAACACCCGTTTCCCAGGGCAGGATCAGCAAACACCAGAGGACATCTGTACAAAGTGAAGGGAGGGAAGGTTAGGGGAGATATCAGGGGTATGTATGTTTTTTTAAAATGTACACAGAGGGTTGTGGGCACCTGGAATTCCTTGCCGAGGTTGGTGGTAGAAGCTAAAACATTGGGGGCATTTAAGAGACTCTTAGGCATGGATTAAAGTAAAATAGAGAAGGGGAGGATTTATTAGTTTTCTCTTTGGTAGGGAATATATAGCTTGGCACAACCAAGGGCCAAAGAGCCTGTACTGTGCTGTATTGTTCTATGTATGGTGACCAGAGCATACGCAGTAGTTTAGAAGGACAATCTCCCCACCCTCATATTCAATGCCTCAGCTAATTCAGAAAGCATCCTGTGCATATTTTTAACATCTGTCCTGCTACCTTTGGGATGATTGGTCGTTACTCTGCACCCTTTCATTTGTTATACATTGCTTTGCAGCACTCCCCGCTCCCAAATACCGTACATGGCACAACTGGATAGAATCTCCGCTTGCCACTGACCAGACTATTCATAACCCTCCCGTAAAACCACACATTTTGTTTTGTAGCATCTGTTCCCTAAACACGAGCCATAATCCTTTCCCAAGAAAGAGAAGGAATTCCTTCGAAGACCAGAGGTCATTGTGAAATTCAACCCCTTCAGTGCAGAATCCCAGTAAACTGTTCTCACAATATTGACCTTCAGAAATGCCTCGCAAACATGCAGGAAATGCACAGCAGGCTTGTGACTTACAAAGGGACTAAAACCAAAACATTAAATCGGCAGCTACTTCAGGTAGCAACTGACACGCACACTGCAAACCCCAGCAGCCGATTAAAGATTTTCCTCTGGATCTTCGCAGTCCTTTACTAAATAGTCCACTTATTTAATATTTTCCATATGCCAATGTTTAGAAAAACACATTTTTATTGCAAAAATAACTTGGGACCATTCCCAGTGCTGAGTCTTTGTGTTGTGTTAAAACAATCTCAGTCAGGGAGAAAGTCTGGTGTCGAGTGGATTTATTGGAGAGGATTTCTTGGAAATGAAACTGGGCCCTGGCTTGTGCTTGAGTGTATGCCAGAGTATTGGTTTCCTTTTGATGCGCCTCCTTGTCACGACCTTTTCCAATGTGCACCCACACTCTTATTGTGGAAGAGAAACAGAGATGCAGCGAGACCCTTCAGCCAGAATCAACGCCAACCATTAAGCACTTGTTTGGAACATGAGCCAGGGTTGGTGCTACAATCCTTAACGGGGGGGCATTGGGGTAACTTCGGTGGACGCAATCTGACCTTTGAAACCTCATTCAGCTTGGTTGGGGGAGGGGGCATGGGTGATTGTGCTGCCCTGTGCATGGCTGTGAACTCCCTTCTGGCATCTGGTTTCAGAGCTCCTTCAGGAGCTCTCAGGCGTCTGTGGGGTCCCAGCACTGTCCAAGGCGCATGCTTCATGGAGAGCTTCTATGACCCCCATTAACGTGGTGTGGTAGACCGTGATAAATGGTCTCAGAAGCCAGACTTTCTTCTCTCTCTACACTGTAATTCAAGTTCAGTTCATTATCATCTGTCTGTAAACAACCAGATGTAACAGCATTTCCCCAGACTGTGGTGCACAGATACACCCACCCAAAAACCATGTAAAGTAAAAATACAAAGCTACCAGCTGCCTACTTGCCCTCCATGAACCCCCGACAGGCATGAAGACAGTGCAGGGGAATAGCTTCGATCAGCGCAGAGACCAAGGTCAGTTTGACAGTCCCTCAGCACCGCAGGGTGGATGTGATGCCACGATCCTTCCTGCCCCGTGCTCCTCGCCCTTGGACCCAGGGGATTTTTCCTGCTTTGTATCGTCAACCTTGTCGTGATGCACTGTGGACAACAAGTATGTGCGTTTCCCTGGCAGAGTGTTCCAGCTATGTGGGGGATTATGGGAAATGAACACGGCCATCGATCCCGCTGTGACGCTAGATGCAGTGATGCTAGGCTGCGGATCACCGTGCCTCATGGGGGGTGGGGGGGAATGGCCACAAGCAGGCCGGGGGGGGTCACAATACCTTGTTTGAGGGGGCAATGCCCATGAATGCCCCCGCTCTGGCACTGAACAGTACAGGCCCATTGGCCCATAATGTTGTACTGACCTATACAAACCTATTCCACTATCAATCTAACCCTCCTCTTGCTCACAGCCCATAACCCTCTACTGTTCTAACGTCCATGTGCCTATTTCAGATTCTTTTTTGAATGTCTCTCTTGTGCCAACCTCCACTACCACTCCCAGCAATGCATTCCAGGCATACACCCCTCGAGTAAAAAACCTATCACGGTTAGCACAACACTGTTGCAGCCCCAGCAACTAGGGTTCGAATCCCACGACATCTGTAAGGAGTTTGTATGTTCTCCCCGTGTCGGCGTAGGTTTCCTCTGGGCACTCCAGTTTCCTCCCACCGTTCAAACCATACTGGAGTTATAGGTCAACTGGCACCCAGAGGAAACCCACATGGACACAGGGAGGACATACAAACTCCTTAAAGACAGCAGTGAATTTGAATACGTCACTGGCGCTGTATCAGCATTGACCCTTCCCTACCTCACACCCCTTCCATGGAAACTTGTTGCCTCCCCCAACCGTGGAACCTTTGTTGACCCCCTCCCCCCAGTTCCACTTCCATTCCTGTTATTGAGTTTCCATTTTGTTCCCATTCAGAGCGACGGGCTGTTGCAACCTGTGGGCTATCTGGACCCACTATCTGTGGGAAAGAATCCAAAGTTTAAATGATTTTAAAAAACCCAAACTGCCAGAGGAACTCAATGGGTGGGGCAGCAACTGTGGGGGCAGAGGGACCGTCGACAACTTGGGTTGAGACCGGAAATTACATTCCTGGTGCAGGGACTTGACCAGAGTTGTCGGCAACACCACACATGCTGCCTGACCCATCAAGTTTCTCCAGCTCTGTATCCCACCACCTGCAATAGTTGGGGTCTCCATTTAACCTTAATGGTGTTCAGCAAGAATGTCTGCCCCCTGCTGGGGTTTTTGTTTTTACAAAGAGTGGCAGATAGACGAAAGAGGTGGTTTAAACAGTTAACTATTGCAACATTGGACAGATTTGTGAATAGAAATGCAGACAGATGGGCCAGAATGGGCAGTTTGGGCTGAAGGGCCTGTGTGCCCACACTGTGTGACTGCGACTCCGTGACTTTTTCTGCATTGCAAACCTCAATCATGATCGACTTGCTGTCAAACAGGCCTGAAGTTCCGCCTTAACTGAGTTGACTCAAAGTTTGTGGGGGGTGGGGGGGGGGGGTGGGAGGAAGAATATCACTTCCCACAGTAATCAACCCCATAATGTTGCAAAATGTTGTTACCTGCCCCACCCCAATTTAAACAAACCATTGCAATAGTCCCTGAGGTCGATATACAAAAACTAAACGCAATCCAAATCCATCAACTGAGCCATTTTCTCAAAACAAGGCAGTGATTATGTTAACTCCCCAATGGGTTGAGAGTGGGAGGGGAGAGCCATTTATGTAACGATTTCAAGGTTCTAATTGTGACTATAATTATTAGATGCAAAGCAATCAAATGATATGAGTTGTGCCATTATTGCAGCCCCGAACTGCCCAGCCCATTGGTGTCCACAACAACCAAATTATTCATGAAAAGCAAATTCTGCAAATTCCAGTTTTCCACAGAGAAAAAGGGGGCTTGGCTCACAGAGAGAGAAAAAAAATCAGGATCTATAATTTTTATTTCCCCAACAGCTATCTGGCTCTTGAATCTCTCAAACACTACCCAGACCAGAAACTACTCCCGGACCACCAAAAGATCTGTCTGCTCTATTTTTTCCACTATTTCTTGCCCTATTTACCATTGAATATTTATCCATGCCTTCACATTCATTGCTTTTCTTTTGTGTCATGACACTTTGCAGCAATTTCATTTATACCAGCCACAATCTAGCTGCATAAAAGAGTGGCCTGTAAATGGATGGTTTGCTTTGAAAATCCCACCCCCGCCCATGAGTGGCAGCAGCCGCGAGGGGAATGCAGATTCCAGGAAAGCAGAGGTCTAACTGAAAACAGGGAGTTCAACCCCCCCACCCTGGTCTGAGAAGGAGAAGCAGAGGAGATTACCCATTTTGGCGAACTGGTGAGGGGTTCTGCGGTTGTAGAAACACACCGGCAGTGGGCCGTTGGCAACTCGAGGCAGGGGAACTAATGCAGGCTATGGCTCCTGGGATTCACACTGGGCTGTGGACTGCTGAAGAGGTACCAGGTATTGGAAGCGGGATGCGAGATGGAGCTGAGGGCACTGAAGGTTTCCTGATCGTGTTGGTCTGGATCTGGAGCTTGGGCTGCCGATGGTGGCTGTAGGGGCTGCGGGAGGTAAACCCATGGATATTTGGTGATTTGGTCTTGTGCTTCTCTTCCTCTGACTGTAAATCAGTGGTTCTCAACCTTTTTCTTTCCACTCACATCCCATTTTAAGTAATTCCTTTGCCATAGGTGTTCTGTGATCAGTAAGGAATTGCTGAAGGTGGGATGTGAGTGGGAAGGGAAGGTTGAGAATCACTGCTCTAGACCCAATTGTTACTGAAATATTTTGCTTGAGAAGACTGGTCATTGGCCCATTTCCTTTGGAGTTCTGAAACCATGCACATAACAGTCAATTAGGGATGATTAAAACAGTGGTTTTCAACCTTTTTCTTTCCACCCACATACCACCTTAAACAATCCCTGTGGCATGGGGATTACTTAAAGTGGGATGTGAGTGGAAAGAAAAAAGGTTGAGAACCACTGATGTAAGAGATCCTTCAGGCAGTTTCTACTGCTGGCAAATGTGACTAAAGCAAATCCCATACACTGTTTTTAAACCACACAATACTAAAGGAACCTGGGCATTGTACTCATGTATATAAAAATAAACTAATTTCAGCTGAAAATTGGCACAAGGCAAAGGGCTCCAGGACCCTGAACAGTGTTCCCTCCTTGTTCAACACCCAGAGGCCATCTCAGATCTGCTGGACAGGCCTTGCATGAGACTTCCGAGAGACACACAAAGTTTTGGTCAGAGTACATACACGGCATCACATACCCCCCAAAATCTCTTTCTGCGGGCCAGGCAGAATTTCGACTTATCAGTGGTGCAAAAAAAAACCCAAACTGCACTCAAGCAGCTCATACAAAAGAGAATGTAAGCAAAACGGCAGTGCAAACAAACGGCAATACAGAAAATATTCAGTAATAAATAATGTGCAAACCAAGAGTCCTTAAATGAGTCTTTGATTGGGTCAGATGGTGGAGGGGTACCAAACATTCCTGAACCTGGTGGTCTGAGTCCTGTGGCACCAAGACCTCCTTCCAGACAGCAGCAGCAAGAACAGAGCATGTGGTGTGGATCCTTGATTGCTGCTGCTCTCCAACGGCAGCGTCCCATGTAGATTTTCTTGATGGTGGGGAGAGCTTTGCCTGTGATGAACTACATTTGGCAGGGCTTTCTGTTCAGAGGCACTGGTGCCCCCAGACCATGCTGTAATGTGGCCAGTCAGCACACTTTCCACTACAAATCTGTAGAAGTTTGCCAAGGTTTTCAATATCATACCCCTTTCCTGATGGCAGCAGTGCGAACAGATGATGCACTGTGGGAAGAGGAAATGGTTCAAAAGGGGCCCTCCAGGCCTCTGAACAATTGGAACAACCTATCAGTTCATGGAGACCTGGTGCTGCCGCCTTTACAGACCAGGGATGGAGTGGGAATGTGGCCATTCAGAATGTCTCTGCAGGGTCCTACTGCCCTGCAGATTGGGGCTGCTGGGGCTTTTTACACTGATCTCATCCAGGCTTGGAGGTGCATGGGCTCTGACAAAGTGTTGGATCAGGGCTGGGTTCACTACTGAACCACAGGCTGTGCAACTATGGTGGTCACAAGAGGACCAGAAACATCGGAGGTGGCGGGATCCAAGGACACCGGACGTCTCTGAGGGGACTCTCGTTTGCTTCTTTTGTTCTTAAAATGTTGGCGGATTAGTCGGAGACTCTGCCTGCCTTAAGAGGGCAACAAGGGGGAGATCTTTGTGTAGTTTATGTGCATAACCATCATGGATTCTTGAATCTTGGATCTGTCACTCAAGGAAGGCACCTCTGGATGGCACAGTTAGCGTAGCAGGTAGTGCAATGCTACAGCACAAGCAACTGGGGTTCAATTCACCATTGTCTAAGGAATTTGTGTGTTTGCCCTGTATCCATGTGGGTTTTCTCCCACATTCTAAAAATGTCTTCTGGATATCCATCCCGTCGGATGAGTGTGGTTCCTTTCAGTCAGTTTGTGGGGTTTATACCCCACTCCTCAGAAAGGAACAGCTTGTGCAAGAATGGGTTTAGGTGGGTAGGGGTTTGCGCAGGTCCAGACCCACCCTCTCGTCATCCCCTCCCAGATCCAGTGACATGGTGATGTCCACGACGGCTGGGAGAAGTTCTGTTGCAGTGAATGGCCAGACCAAGCTTCAATGTAAAGATGCCCTTTCCATGCTTCACAGCACATGCTTGCTAGATGGCCATTGACCCTATGAGAGTGTTCATCTGCCCTTTGTCAGGCCTTGTTTTTCATCCTGCAGAGTGTCTAGCCACCCTCGTGTGGAGGGGAGCCGGTTTAGTCACTGACCACGCGATAGGTAGTACTGGGGGCATGGTTCCAGTAACACTCAAACGAGTGACCTGACACCAGACAAGTATGGGGTTGGTAGGTTAGTTATTCTCATGGATACATTTAGATGGCATGGGCTTGTGGGTCGGAAGGGTCTGTTACCATGTTGCACCTCACAATTAAAAGCAGAGATTTACAATGATGTTGCCGGGACTGAAGAACTTTAACATTACCTATTATTAAATTATTTATTTTACTGTATTGCACAGTTTGGCTGTATTTCTTTGTTTACATTTCTCTCCTTTCCACATGCATCTTTTCTGGAGTAGAGTTTTGGTACTACCGATGAGTAGAGATTCTGCTGCACCCACAGGAAACAGAATCTCAAGGTGGTATGTGATATGTTCTCTGACAATAAATCTGAACTTTGAATTGAGTACCAGGGAAGGTTAAACAAGTTAGGAGTTTACTCCCCAGAGCATCACAGAGAAGGGAGATTTGATAGAGGTATATAAAATTATGAGGGGGTATAAAGTAAAGATTCCATTATTGTCACTTAATACTATATTTAAAATGCAACATACATTAAATTCTTTAACTTCTGTCCACCCTAAGCAGACAGAGAGTCACCACATTGTCCAGCGCCCTTCACAGAAACCTACAGTGCCTGGTGTTCCAAGGTGGTCTCCCCTCCAAGTACTGACCAGGCCTGAGACTGCTTAGTTTCTGAGATCGGACAATCCCAGGCATATTCAGGCTATTAGCTTGTACCTAAAGTATAGATAGAGTAAATGCAAGCAGACTTTTTCCACTGAGTTTGGGGCTAGACAAAAACTGGAAGACGTGGGCTAAGGGTGAAAGGTGAAATGTTCAGCAGGAACCTGAGGGGGAAGTTCATCATGTGGTTCCACCATTTGAGAAAGGTGGGAGACAGAAAAAAGGAAACTATAGCTGATTAGTCTGACGTCGGTGGTTGGGAAGATATTAGAATTGATCTTTAAGGATGAGATGATGAAATACCGAGAGGTGCATGGCAGGATAGGTCCAAGTCAGCATGGTTCTTTAAAGGGTAGATCCTGCCTGACCAACCTATTAAGAGTTTTTTGAAGAAATCTCAAGTAGGATAGACAAAGGAGAGACTGTAGATGTTATCTATTTAGATTTTCAAAAGGCTTTCGATCAGGTGCCGCATATTGGGCAGCTAAATAAGATGAGGGCCCATGGAATTACAGGGAATTTATTAAACTGGCTAGAGAAGTGGCTGATAGGCAGGAAGTAAAGGGTTGAAATTAAGGGTTCCCATTCGGGATGGCTGCTTGTAATTAGTGATGTTCCACAGGGGTCGGTCTTGGGGCCGCTGCTGTTTACAATTTATATTAATGATTTGGATTGTGGTATGAATGGTTTTGTGGCCAAATTTGCGGATGACACCAAGATAGGTGGCGGAGCAGGAAGTGTAGTAGAAACCATAAGGTTGCAGAAGGATATAGACAGATTAGGAGACTGGGAAAAATTATGGCAGATGAGATTTAACATAGAGAAATGTACAGTTGTGCATTTTGGCAGTGGAAACAAATAGGCAGAACACTATTTGGATGGGGTGAAAATTCAGAGCTCGGATGTGCAAAGGGATCTGGGTGTCCTCGTGCAGGAAAACTTAAAAGTCAATGACCAGGTGAAATTGGTAGTGAAGAAAGCGAATGCTATGTTGACATTCATTTCAAGAGGAATAGCGTACAAGAGTAAAGAGGTGTTGATGAAGCTCTATGGGGCACTGGTGAGAACCCATTTGGAGGACTGTGTGCAGTTTTGGGCCCCTTATCTTAGAAAAGATGTGATGTTGTTGGAGAGGGTGCAGAGGAGATTTACTAGGATGATTCCCAGAATGGAAGGGCTAATGTACAAGGAGCGTTTGGCAGTTCTTGGGTTGTATTCATTGGCGTATAGGAGAACGAGAGGAGATCTCATAGAGGCTTATCGTATTTTGAAAGGTTTAGATCAGGTGGATGCGGGTAAGAGGTTTTCCTTGGTGGGTGAATCGAGGACAAGGAGTCATAGTCTGAAAATTAGAGGTTATCCATATAAAACAGAGATTAGGAAGAACATATTTAGCCAGAGGGTCGTAGATCTATGGAACTCACTGCTGCATAGACCAGTGGAAGCCAGATCACTGGGAGTATTTAAACAAGAGATAGACAAGTATCTCATTAGTGAAGGCATGAAGAGATATGGGGAAAAGGCTGGAAATTGTAACTAATGTAGAGTAGCTTAGTGTAGTGTAGTTTTATGGAACAGACTCGATGGGGCTAGTGGCCTGGTTCCATTCCTTTGTCTTGTGATCATGCAGAGGGTGCAATGAGCTGTCAGCTGTAAAGATGAATGTGGGGTAGATTTCAAAATTTGAGCAAAAAATGTGAATGGGCCAGATATGGAAGATCATCATTTGGGTGCAGGTCAATGGGACTGGTGAGAATAATAGTTTGGCACAGAGTAGATGGGCGGAAGGACCTGTTTCTGTGCAGTAGTGCTCAATGGTTCTAATTCCTGCTGGTATAGCCCCAAGCCATGGATGTTCACTAGGGAGCAGGGGTTACTGCAGCTCAATGGAAACCCAACCAGGTTGTAGAATCTCAAATCCATTCATTTGACGTCCCTCCTAGACAAGGGTTGACTGCAGAAGCAGCCGACCAAAACGTCTACCCCTGGCCCGGGGTAGAGGACCAGAGGCAGCAGAGACCGTCGGCTCCTCTTAGAGCCCAGTCACACCAAAATCCAGTCACACCAGAACCCAGAGAACAAGTGGGGTCAGTCATCCAAGGGAATGTTTCAGTCTGGAAGGCTGGCAATGCACACCCAGCAGGTCACTGAAGAGGCTGGCTGGTTTCAACGCTACAGACACAATAAGCACAGGAGCCAAAATACGCAAGTTCAAGAGATGCTTGAAATATGTAAACACTGCAACTTATCTCCAAGTTCCAAGATAGCAGGTTTTGAAGCCATCATGAGCCAATAATTATCACAAAGTAGAGATCTTTAAAAAGGCATCTATCTGTGCGAGATGGTGACAGAAAGTTGAAAGGAATCCAGACAATGGATTGGTGGGGAGGTGGGGGGGGGAGGGGTGGGGAAAGAAACTTCATGCTTCTCTGATGTTAGTTCCGTGAAAGGCACACATAGTGGGCTGGGGGAGGGGATGATATGGGAAGGTGCGGGGAGGGGCCACAATTGGCCTTGGAATTTATTTGTACACTGCAAATTACGAAAGTAAGCTTGCGGCAAATATAAAAACCGACTGCAAAAGCTTTTATAAATATGTCAAGAGGAAAAGATTGGTGGAATCCAGAGTAGGTCCCTTGCAGTCAGAATCAGGGGAATATATAATGGGGAATAAGGAAATGGCAGACCAATTAAATTCTTACTTTAGTTCTGTTTTTACAAGAGAGGATACAAATAACCTCCCAAGGATGTTGGGAAACAGAGACTAATGCAAGGGAGGAACTAAAAGAAATCAGTATCTCTAAGGACATGGTCTTGGGGAAATTGATGGGATTGAAGGCAGATAAATCCCAAGGGCCTGATAATCTACATCCTAGGGTACTTAAGGAAGTGGCCATTCAGATAGCAGATGCTTTAAGAATTATTTTCCAGAACTCGATAGACTCAGGATCAGTACCCATGGATTGGAGGGTAGCTAATGTTACCCCACTATTTAAAAAGGGAGGTAGAGAAAAAGCAGGGAATTATAGGCCGGTGAGCCTTACATCAATAGTGGGCAAAATGATGGAATCCATTATTAAGGATGTAATAGCAGAGTATATGACTAGCAGAGAAGGGATCGGACGGAGTCAACATGGATTTACAAAAGGTAAATCATGCTTGACAAATCTATTGGAATTCTTTGAGATGGTGACAGGTAAAATAGATGGGGGAGAGCCAGTGGATGTGGTGTACCTGGACTTCCAAAAGGCCTTCGATAAGGTCCCGCATAAACGACTGGCTTCCAAAATCAAGGCTCATGGGATTGGGGGAAAAGTATTGATGTGGATTGAGAATTGGCTGGCAGGTAGAAGACAGAGAGTTGGGATAAATGGCTCGTTTTCTGAGTGACAGGTGGTGACCAGTGGGGTGCCACAGGGATCTGCACTGGGACCCCAGCTGTTCACAATTTACATTGATGATCTGGATGAGGGGATTGGATGTAATATCTGCAAATTTGCAGATGACACTAAGCTAGGAGGGGATGTGTGCACGGAAGAGGGGGTCAGGAAGCTCCAGTTAAATTGAGGGACTGGGCAGATACATGGCAAATGCACTACAATGTGGATAAATGTGAGGTTATCCACTTTGGTAATACAAACCGGAGGGCAGATTACTATTTGAATGGCAATAGATTAAGAGATGGGGAAGTGCAGAGAGACTTGTACACCAGTCTCTGAAGGCGAGCATACAGGTACAGCAGGTGGTTAAAAAGGCAAATGGTATGTTGGCCTTCATATCAAGAGGGTTTGAGTATAGGAACAAGGATACCTTACTGCAGCTATACAGGGCCTTGGTTAGACCACACCTGGAGTATTGTGTGCAGTTTTAGTCACCTTATCTAAGGAAGGATGTTCTTGCAATGGAGGGAGTGCAGAGGCGATTCACCAGGCTGATACCTGGAATTGCAGAATGACTTATGAGGAAAGATTGCGCAAATTGGGATTGTACTCGCTGGAGTTTAGAAAATTGAGAGGGGATCTCATAGAGACCTATAAAATTCTGGCAGGACTGGACAGAATGGATGCAGATGGGGCCATGGTTTGAGGATAATAGGCAAACCATTTAGGACCGAGATGAGGAGGAATTTCTTTACCCAGAGGGTGGTGAATCTGTGGAATTCATTGCCACAGAGGGTAGTACAGGCAGGTTCATTAAATATATTTAAGAAGGAATTAGAATTATTTCTTCAGTATAAGGGTATTAAAGGTTACGGAGAGAAGGCAGGGACGGGGTACTGAACTTTAAGATCAGCCATGATCTCGTTGAATGGCGGAGCAGGCCCGAAGGGTCGAATGACCTACTCCTGCTCCTATCTTCTATGTTTCTATGTCTCCCAGGCAAAATCATACCGTACCACCACCTTTTCTCAGATGGATATCAATAAGCAGAAAGAAAGAGACGAGCTGAAAAAACTCAATGGGTCAGGCAGTGTCCAAGGGTGGTAAAGGGTCACCAATGTTTCCTCAGGTACAGGTTAAAAAAAAAGCAAGCAGGTGTCTGAATAACAGGCATTGGGGGGAATTGAGAGAAAGGAACAAAATCCTTTCAGGAGACAGTGTGGAATGAGATGCAATCAAGTTACACATGTGTACATTTGTATGTTTATAAGAAATGAACTCGACCCAAGCCTCTGCAGACTTTCTTGTTTCAGTAGCAAGTTGGAAGGGGTGCAGAAGAGATGCACGTGGGACTAGGGTGCTTGAGTAATTGGGAGAGGAGAGATTGGTTGGGTCTTTACTGTCTAGAGATGACCCAATAAACGTTTACAAGCTCACGAGGAGCTTGGATGCAGATGGGGTAGACGTTTCTAGAATTGTAGTGCATAGGTTCCAGGGGAAAGATTCGAGATGGACCTGAAGAGTAAGGAGCTCCATCGATGGCAGAAGGAAGAGGAGTAGGGGCAGTGAGTTCAGGTAGGGGGGGAGGGGTGTTAGAAAGTTACAGAAGCCCACGTCTCCACGAGAGGTCCACACACAGCATGGGCCATTCCTGCATCTCTGACCTTCTCCACACTCCATGGTCTACCAGTCAGCTGAGGGTCCAGCAAAATGTGCCCCGCATCCTCCTTGCCAGAACCATTAACTCAGCCCTTGCCTGCATCTCCTCCATTTCCCGCTCATCTGCTCTGGCCCCCTCTGCCCCAGACCAAACAAACACTGGATTCATCTTGCTCTCACTGAGCACCCCACCAGCCTCCGTGTCGATATGCCCCTGGGGATCTTCCAGTAGCCAACTATTTCAATTCTACTCCCCACTCCCATGTTGACATGTCTGTCCATGGCCTCATGTACTGTCAAACCAAGACAAGTAAATTGGAGGAACAATAACTGGGCACTCTCCAAAAGGATGACATTAACATGGACTTCAGATTTCTGCCAGCCTACTCACCGTTCTCCCTCCCTTCCATTCCCTCTGCTTTCTTTCCTCCAGCTGTCCACCCCTCCCCCTTCACCTCTTTATTCATAGAGCCTTTGTCCTTTGTCTCCCTTATCCATGGTGTCCCTCCCACCTTTGGGACTGTGCCTTTTTCCTGTCCTTCCCTCCCACCATTTTGTTCAGGCACCTGCCTAAAATCTTGATGAAGGCCTCAAGCCCCAAATGTTGGTTATGCATCTTTAATCTTTGGTACATAAAGTACACTGTTTGACCTGCTGAGTTCCTCCAGCGTTGTGTGTTTACTTCAATCATAACAGACTGAATGCCTGCTCCAGGAAAGAAGAGGCTTGGCAGCTTAGGCCAACTCAGCTTGCTGTAACCCTCCCATATGGGTGGGGGTTGCAGGGTACCAACGTGTCCATCTTTGCCCATCTCCTCCCATAGTAGCTCTGGCTGGTTCTCTGGTCACCTCGACCCACCTGATGAAAGCTTCCCTGCTTTGGGAGCAGTCCTCCTCATCTTTGCTCCTTCTTTCTTCCATGCCCGTGTTGCCGGTGTTCAGTGCCATGGGCTATTGCCTTCTGGTTAATGGAGAGAGTGGGCAGAAACTGCATCCCATGCAACCAGTCCTGCCGGGCTTGTAGTGGTTGCTCTGGGTTTAAACTACCAAAGTCTCCTATTGGGGCTCCAGTAAGCACATAGGGGTGGTATGTTTGGCACAATGCTATCGCAGCGCCAGCGATCGGAGTTTATATTCACAGCTGTCAGCAAGGAGCTTGTACATTCTTCTCATGACCATGTGGGTTTCCTCCAATTTCCTCCCATTTTCCAAAGATTATATGGGGTCGGCAAGTTAATTGGTTTCATGGATGTATTCGGGCATCACAGGCTCATGGGCCAAAGCAATTGTGCTTAAATTGTCACCGGAGAAAATGTTTACAGCAACGAGTGACCTGATAATCACAAGAACTGTTTTCGCAACGTCGCTGCGAACAGTAATTAGAGCAAAAGTTCACCTGCCATCATTAGTGCTGGTGTACAGCAACAAGCAGAATCATTTCTAGGGAATTCAGAATGCCAGCAAATAAAAAGCAAAGGAAGCGTTCACATAATCAACCACACCAAGAACATAGCCTGGTCCATCACAGGCTCTGACCTTCATCAATTGAACACATCTATGCAAGGGACAGCCTGAAGAAGGCAGCCAACATCTCGGAGGACCCCCATCACCCTGATCATAACCTCTTCTCACTGCTACCTTGGGCAGAAGGTACAGAAGCCTGAAGACCAGCACATACAGGTTCAAGAGCAGACTCTTTTTAATCAGGGACTGCTCTGACACACAAAGGACTGTCTGCACAATAGCTGCCATGGTTTTTTGCACTAGGATTACTGCAAATATTTATTATTGATCTTATGTATTTATTGTCTATCAATTGGTTTATTATTATAGCTGTTTATTTTACATAGTACATGTTCAGCTGTAGCAAATCATGAATTCTGGTGCATATATACAGTGTATTGTAACAGCTCAGCGGAACTGGTTCAGGAGGTTCTGAGTGACAACAGGATGCGATGCGATGATGTTATTTGGAATGCGCGGGGTTTTAAAAAGCTGCAGGTGACTGTGAGAAAACTACTTTTACTGAACTTCCACTCATCTATGTCTGATCATTTTCTCGTTCTTCATTTTGCACTGTGACGGGACCCGATTGTGCAGACAAGCTGCCCTGGATGCTCCTGGGAATAAGAAAAGCTCCCAAGGAGGATCTCAACTCCTCACCGGCCGATTTGGTTTATGGAGCACCGCTCATTATACCTGGGGAGTTCGTGTCTACAGCCCACGGACAGGAGGTGCCACCAACTAAAGTCTTAGGCAGACTGCGGGAGTGGCTTGGAAAATTGGCCCCAGTTCCCACGTCAAGGCATGAAACAACGACACCCATTATCCCAAAGGAACTCCTAGACTGTGAGTTTGTGCTTGTGTAAAGAGGTGCACAGGGCCACCCTTACAGAGGTCGTATGAGGGCCCCTTCAGAGAGCGAGGAAACAATGGTACAACGTGTACTGGACATTGGGGGGCATCCAGCGACATTTATAAATGACCGACTACAGCCCGCTCATCTTGATCGGCCCTTGCCACGATCCCCGGTGCGAAGGCGCGGAGACTGCCCAACAGCGGTGGACAGTAATGGCACCAGAGGTTTAGCCTCCTATCACTGTTTCTTTGGTGGGGGATGGGGGCATTTATCAGAAGCTTAATCGGACTAGCTTGAGAGGTTCTGAATGATGTCATGGTGTCACAATGCGATGATGTTAGTTCAACATCAAAAAGGCATGGCGACTAATCAAGACTTTCTACTTTTAAATGGACAACAGGTCAGTGGCGTCAAAGTGTATGAGAGCACGGAGAATAAGTCACCTGATGTTGTCGTCACTGAACATCAGAATCAGAGGACGATATTGAAGATTTCCTCTAATTATTCATCAGCTCAGAGGGAGTATGTATTCAAAGGATCATTTATTAGCAATAAACAATGTTGTTTATGCTAGGTTTAACTCAATGTGTTCACAAACAGCAAGAGAATAGGATCACGAACACAATATTTTCAGCATTACCCATACAGGACACTTAATTGGAACTTGCATCAAATTGCGCCAGCGTGCAGCATCCATGGAGCCTGTTGATGTCATCACAGCTTGACTGTACAGTTAGCGTTGTGGTTGGCAGCACTGCTGGAGTTTGAATCCTGCGCTATCTGTAAGGAGTTTGTACGTTCTCCCTGTGTCTACATGGGCTTCGTCCGGATGCTCCGGTTTCCTCCCAGCCTTCAAAGTGTACAGGGGATGTGGGTTAATTGGGGTATTTGAGCTCCTTGGGTTGTGGCTGGAAGGGCTTACTATTGAAAGAAATGCATGGCACTAGAGCACACATGCCAAACTCTGGCCCGCGGGCCAAATTTGGCCCACGATATAATTATATTTGGCTCGCAAGATCATTTCAAAAGTGTATTAAAGGTGGCCCGCTGGCCGCCGCGCCAGTATAGCGCATGCACAGCTAATACTACAAATCCCAGAATGCATTGGCGTCAGCCCGCTAATCTCCCCCACCTCCTCTGTTTACGTTGCAGGGTCTCACCGTGGACTCTGGTTTTGGGGCCTGGCCGGTGTCAGGGGAAGCCAAGGCCGCTTCCCAGCGCCCAGGACCGGAGGCCTTGGGCCTGACCTCGCCAGGACCGTTGCCCACTCCCCCTCCCTGCCGCAGGCCGACCCGCGACTCACAGTGACGGGGCCGCTGATCTGCCGAGATGCTGCCCTGCAGCGAGAGCCGATGCCCCCGCACTGTTGTTGTCCAACCCGATCGCCCGCAAACACCGCCCTCCCGCACACAGGCCTGAGTAAGTATTATGAACTTTAATCTCAGGATAAAACGATCTTCCAATAGTTTCATGTCACAGTGATAAATATATTCCTGGTTAAAAATGGTCCTGCACCTGGATATAAGCTCATTAGGCATAAAACTTGAAAAGTGTGTAAATCAAAGGATATCTGTACCAATGGAAAAAGGGCATGGCAAATAACCCTGCTAGAGTTCATGCCCACAATCAGTCACCCATTTGATTGTTTCAGGAATCATGTTATTCTCCCACATTCTCAATAGCCCTCAGATTTTACTATTCGACAGCACACTAACAACATTTGACAAATCCTCTATAGAGAAATATTATTTATTGAATATTTTATTTCTCATTTGTTAATGCTTCTGGAAAGAGTTTATCCAAAACTATTATTAAACATTTATTTTAATAAGAAAAAGTTTAACATTAGATATGTTGAAAGAAGAGAAAACATGCAGATGTTGTTGAAAATTTCAATAAATATTTAGTTCAGACCTCGACTTAGTCCAAGTTTTTAATTTTGGCCCTCCGTGAATTTGAGTTTGACACCCCTGCACTAGAGGAACTGCTCATTCCAATTTGCTTTGCATATCCATTTCAGGAGGTAGAATTATACAGTTAATCCCACAGAAAACATGGCAAACTGAAGAAAACATCTGGACTGCCATTGCAATATCACCTGCACAGAGCAATCAGTGGAATCAATGATCTGGAGGCAAGTGGGTGAGCAGCTCCTCCTTTGTTTGCCCTTAGCTTGTATTTTTGATAATCGGGAAGTATACACATTCAACATTGACAAGACAAAGCAAATGACTGTTGACTTCAGGAGGATGAAGGTCAATCACTCTCCACTATACCTCAATGGCTCAGTCGTGGAGAACACAAAAGTTTCTTGGCGTGCAATCTGCACAAGGAAAGGATGACCTATCCTGGACCCACATTAATCAGAAGGCGCAGCAGTGCCGACACTTCCTCAGGAGTAGGACAAGGCTACCGGCCCCCACCTTGACAACATTTTACAGGAGCACAGTTGAGTGTGTCCTGTCTGGCTGCGTCACACAGTAGTTGCAAAGCATCAGACAAAAGGTCTTCAAAATGACTGAGAAGATCACTGGGGTCTCCCTTTCCTCTGTTGACATTTACCGGGAGCATTCCTTAAATAGGGCTCAAAGAATGACTGAGGACCTTTTCCATCCAGTGCACAAAATGTGACCCACTATTATAAAGGAGGTGGTACAGAAGCATCAAAATTAGGGCTGCCAGGAAATAGCTTCTTCCTGCAGGCTGAGATTGATGAACAATATCCTGTAACCGAGTAAATAATCCCAAAATATTAATATTAATTTTAAAATCACATCTTTACAGGTAGACCCTGACTTATGATGGGGTTCAGTTCTGGGACTTGCATCTTCAGTAGAAATTATCATAGTCTGGGGTCAACCTATACAGGTCTCACACTGCCCTGCCAGGAGGCGGAGGTGGCATCAGGTAACTAGGGGCTGTGGCGTCACCTCCACAACCTACATTGTGATTTGGAACTTGTGTGTAGATTGGTGTCACTCTCTCTCCCTAGCGATAGAGCACATTTCTTCGATGTCACTACGAGGAGCACCAAAATGATGATGTTTGGGGGGAGATGGGGTGCTGGCAGTGGGAAGTGATCTGCGTGCGCTGATTGGATGGAAGCATTTCCTTCAGAGATGGAAAAGCAACCACGTTGGTACAAGTAGACTCGGACTTTATTCAAAATGGATTGTGATCATTGTAACTTCGAAATATTGTTAGTGTGAAGGGCAGAGAGGCACTCCTTCTGGTCTCCTCTCCGAATCACTGGCCCAACCCTTCTCCCACAGACACCTTCCCTACCCCTCTGGCATCTGCCCACATTCCCACCCGAGTGCTTGGGCTACAGTCCGCACGCCTGATCCCGTCATTCTGTCCACCCGGCAGAGACCATTCCCCAGGCACATTACCACCCTCACACTTACCCACCTTGCCCACGATGTGGTCTCCAGCAGTGATCTGCAAGGATCTAGCATCCATAAACCTGAAGCAAGCCATCCTTAGCCCCAGGTCATGCCCGAGAAGGAAACGACACGTGTGGTCTGGATCTGGGTGGGATTTGTTCTTCGAGCTGACACGGTCCTAACATGTCTGAGGAGATTTGGCGCGTCATCAAATATTCCATCAATCTTCTACAGGTGCACAATGGAAAGTACACAGCCTGGTTTGGTAATTCAAGTGCCCAGGAACACAGAAGGCGTCAGAAAGTAGCCAGGTCCATCACAGGCTCTGACCTCCCATCCACTGCAGACATCTATGTGAGGCACTCCCTCATGGAGGCAGCCAACATCATAAAGGACCCCCACCATCCTGGTCACAACCTCTCCTCACTGCGACCTTTGGGCTCCTCCAGGTACAAATTTTTTTCCAACAGCTATCAGGCTCTTGAACCTCCCCTTCTTACACTAATCAGGGACTGCTCCCACACAGCAGGACTGCCTGCACTATTGCTGTGACAAGAAAACAGTGAATATTAATTATCTATCTTGTTTTATTTGTCTCTTTTTAATTTATGTTCACTGCCTGCTGTCTCTAAAATCCCAGTTCAGCTGCAGCCAGCAAGAATTTCAGAATAACATATACAGTGTAATGTACGTGACAATAACTGGTCGTCACTGCGTGGACCAGGAAAAGGCAGAAAACATGGGAAAGGGAAGAAAGGAAGCCAATGGCATTTATTCTTTAGGGAATAACACTAACTGCCCATTCACTCATCACAAAGCATTTCGTCTGAAGGGATTGCTGCAGATTGGAATTACACACGGCAGGCAGGAGAGAGCAGCTTGCACATGCACTTCTGGATCGCACAAGAAACAGTGGTTACGGCTTCAGGAAGATTACAATGACTACTCTGGAATCTAAAGCCCACCTCAGCTACCGCTGCTACAAAAATTAGGCTGCCAAAGGGTTGCCCTGGCATTGTGCTGAGGGACTATATTAGTCTGTAAATGATCCAGGCTGTATTTTAATTCAGAGATGCAGCACGAGAACAGGCCAGAACATGGGAGGAAATGCATGTGGAAACGGAGGTCGTACAAACTTACAGGCAGCGCCAGATTCAAACCGGTGTCGCTGGTGTTGCCGTAGCATCGTGCTTACTGATAGGCTAACTGTTCTGCCAATAACCGAACTGCAAATGACCAAGCACAGTCCTCCTCTGTGAGCAATTGGAATGTTCAATGCGAGTTTATTGTCATACACAAAAATACAAGGTACAAATGCACTGAAATTCCTACTTGCTGCTGCCACAAAGGGGACACGAGACACACCGTAGCTGTAAAAATTTAAGTAGCCATTAACACAAGACAGAAAAGGATAAACGATAGATAA
This sequence comes from Narcine bancroftii, assembly GCF_036971445.1. Taxonomy (NCBI): domain Eukaryota; kingdom Metazoa; phylum Chordata; class Chondrichthyes; order Torpediniformes; family Narcinidae; genus Narcine; species Narcine bancroftii. The sequence goes on along the minus strand of NC_091479.1, from coordinate 60,246,415 downwards.
ATATTCACAGTTGCAGTTAGCGCAAGAGGAATAAAAGGTGACATTTCATTAGTGCAGACAGATCTTTGGTCCCAGAGTAGTTTGGAGTTAAGTTCACGAGATTAAAACACTCTTGAACCTGGAGGTGCTGGTCTTTAGGTAGCATTGAGCAGAGGTTGTGCCCAGGGTGGTGGGAGCCCTTAATGATGTCGGCTGTCTTCTTGAGGCAGCTCCTCCCATCGACGTTTGCAGCGGTTGGGCGGTCGCTGCCAGTGATGGACCGGACTAGGTTTGCCACTACCTGCAGCCTTCTGTGTTCCTGGGCACTCGACTTTCCAGTCAATATGCTTTCCACAGGACACCTGAAAGGGTTCAACCTCCTCCGACCTCTTAGGAAGTCGAGGTGTTGGTGAGATGCCATCGCAAAATATTACAGCAAATGCTCTAAGCCTTCAGAAGATTGTGCTGGGGATAAACGGTGCAATGTACAACCCAATATCATCAACTTTCAAACCTGATGATATCGGTTTGATTTAATTGTGGTTCACGTTTCTGTGAAGTGGTTGAGAGATTATCTTCAGTGCAAGTTATCCCCCCACCCCCCTTCTCTTGCCTCCTTAAACAGGAAGAGGCTTGCGAACTTAGCAAGCAAGCCCTGAACAATCCCTTTGAAATTAGTTTATCAAAGAAAAGACATCACACAATGTAGCATCAACTGAGGTGTTGTGTCCCAGGCAAACACTAGCTTTGTTATCTGCTTTCCTTATTGTGAATGCCTCATGATGTACAGCTCCTCTGAAGCATTGTCAGCTACACACCTGTAAGCAGTAAATCAATCCTGTTTACTCCCAGTAGCCCACTTAAAAGAGGCTGTACTTTTAAAGGGCCATGCACCTTGGCAAAGAAATCCAATGGCCTAAAGGAAAATCACCCATTCCACTTTCTTGAACAGTCTCATCCCAGGCTGCAGGAGGACGTGCTGAGGGAAGCGCAGGCAACATAGGAGCTTTGTGGGAAAGGAGCTCATCTGCTACTGGGCATTGAAAGGCTGAGATAGATGGGGTAGCTGCTCAAACAACAGAGGGGGTGGGGGGGGGGGGAAGTAACGCTGGGAGAAGGACACATTACATTTGTGCCCACACCTCCTTCCTCACCCCTCGGGGCCCCAAATAGTCCTAACTGGAGCAACGTTTCACTTGTGAACCTGCAGGGGTCGTTGACTGCATCCCATCGGAGAGACTGGGTAAAGACTGGGAGATCGCTTTGTTGAACACTTCGGCTCTGTCCGCCAAAATTGAGGTGATCTTCCAGTGGCCACCTATTTCATTCGCCGCCCCATTCCCTTCCCAACACGCCTGTCCATGGTCTTGTGCACTGCTAGACGGAGGCCATCTGCATGACTAGAGGAACCACAACTGGTATTCTGTCTGGGCACCTCCAGCCGGATGGCATTTAGATCAACTTCTCCAGTTTCTGTTGTGTCCCCCACATGAAGGAGCTACCTGCTTGCAAGGTATTTTATGCTGGGAGTGAATTTTAGGCCCTGGATCACCCATTGACATCAGGTGTGGCCAGAAATCATTAATCAGCATTCATATTACCATACAAATGAATGCCAGAAGATTGGCTTTTGCAAAGTGGCAATCTCAGTACCATTTTCATTTACAGTTAATGAGTTAAACTGAAAAGTCAGAACATAGCTCAAATCAAATCACCATGCTATCCAGCGTGAGGCGTGGACAAAAGAAATGCCTGCACTTGAAGCAAGTGTGAGAATTACTTCAGAATGGTGAGGACTTGATTGAGTGCTGTCTATAGTTGTTCCTTGAAGCTGCGAGGGATCAGTTGTGGATCTCCCATGCTGATCTGTCTCTCAGCAATATTCTGGGCATCCTCTCTCTTCACCACCCCACCCCCCTGCCTAAAACTAACCGATGGCATGGGTTTGGGGTTTGAAGGTGACACTGTAAAGAGGTGGGGTAGCTCTGAAAACCTTGGCACGTCTGCACAATATTGCTGGGAGATTGCAGACCACCTGCTGGTGGCTTACTCTCTCCAAGGCAAAGCACTGGGCCCCAGCCAATATCTGTGTGTGGCCAGCAGCCAATGTACTGCACCACAAAGCAAATATTGTGCTCAGAGTGAACTGCACAAGGATGATGTGGCCAATAAAACTTGCCTCAGTGTCTCAGACAAAGAGCTGTTGCTTGGTATGCCAGGCAGACAGGGGTCATCATGAAGGGAAATAAACTTGCAAGGCAATTAAAAGCTGCTGTGATTCAACAGCTGATGACATGAGCCACGGGACTGGATTATCTACCAGAGACATATCCAATTGTGTCAAACTCCTCCATTCTACACAATCCTTCTCTTAACCTTTTCCACGGGTTAACGTCAATGACAGCTGGCAGGTTGTCCCTGCTTGTGCCAGTCCTTGCCCTGTCAGAGACCTTTCAAGAGGACTGGAGAAAACAAATAGCATTTGCTATCAAGAGCTGGGATTCAGCCAGTTAGAGTGGGGGAGGGTCAGTCCTGCTGACACTGCCACCCCATTGATCATTCCTGCGCCAAATATTCAAAAATAATACACATAAACACATGGCTAATTAACAAGCAGACTCAGCTCATTTCAATCCAGAATCTACAACGGCATTGTTCAGAATGGTTTCAAATGCGTGAGTATTTTTGTTTAAAAAATGTTTTAAGGATACAGTACAGTAGAAGGCCATTCTAGCCCATCAACCCATGCTGTTCAATTGCACCCACTTAACCCTCAAACGCCATCCATTTTGGAGGGTGGAAGGAAACTCGAACACCCATGGGGCACAAACTCCTTAAAGAGAGCACGCCGGATTAGAACCCAGGTCTCTGGCACTTCAATAGCATTGTGTTAACCGCTAGGCTAACCATGCTGCAAGAGTCAATGAAAACGGGAGCAGAGGGTGCCTGGTTTAGTTCTCTTCCTGTGAGCAGTATCGTGCATTTGCTGACAATAAGCTTCATTTGCTAACACGGGGAGTGTGTGCGGCCGCAGCTGGTCTGGAAAGGGCATACCTGTTGACATGCCTTTGGAAGATGACCAAGACCTTCAAAGAACCAGATGAGAATGGAGGTTAACCTGGCTGAGACTTGCACTGCAGGTGAAGCCAGGATGGCCAGAACATCAGATAACCTGCTGTGGGTGTCGGCCACTCCTGGCATTCACACAACACACAGCAGAGAGGGGGCTTGCTGGCGTCCCTTCCTCCGTAAAATGTCACGCACCAGCATGGCTTGTGTCAAGACTCTAATGCACCTGACCAAACACATCACTGGCTGCCGAGCACCAATAAGTAAGCCGTCTGAGGTGCCAGACAAACAGATGGGGGAAAATGGGGCGATTTGCCAGGCCACATTCATCACACACCTTCTTCCCCTGCTCTCAAGTGAAAGCATCCGAGCATCATTGAAGGTTAAAGCACGAGAACTCTTTGGTTTCCTTGTGTGTTGATCTGATCCAGTCTGGAATGCAAGTAATGCGTCAGTTCCCGAGGCAGCACTTGTAGTCATCTCTGACAATACCTGTCAGCTGAGTCTCTCAGTCTAGTTGGAAATATCAGGGTATTCTAAAGATCATTTTAGTTCTGTCGAGTGTTTTTTTTAAAAATAAAGTGAGATGAATTTCCTTGCTGGTCAAATACTAAAGTAGAAGTATAAAGTGTACACTCCTGAGTCAGGGGGAGAATGGAACGAGACACAGCTACAACCCTACTTCAGCAGCTTTGCTACTAAACTCAGACTACAACCCTTCTGCAGTACGAAGGCTGGATTTAGGTGGCTACGGTGGAATTTTGGGATTCTGCACGTGGGCGTCGGCATCTCCGAGGATCTGTCCTGGAGTCTCCACGTCGATGCAATCACGAAGAAGGCTCGCCAGTGGCTGTACTTTGTGAGGTGTCTGAGGAGACACGATACGCCACTGAAGACTCTCAAACTTGTACTGTGGAGAGTATTCTGGTAGGAATGGTAGAGGCCCCAACTCTCAGGACAAGAATAAACTCCAGGGGCTTGTTAACTCACCCTGCGACATCATAGGTACCAGACTTCACTCCGTCGAGGACGTCTACATGAGGCGGTGTCTTAAAAAAGCAGCCTCTATTCTCCACCCCCGTCACCCAGGCCATGCCCTCTTCACTTTGCTACCATGGGGGAAATGGTACAGGAGCCTAAAGACGAGCACTCAGCGGCACAAGGACAGCTTCTTCCCCGCTGCCCTCAGATTCCTGAATAATCAATGAGCCAAAAACATTGCTTTACATTGACTTTTCGTGCACTATTTTTGTAAGGTGTTTTTTTTTAAATGAACATTTGCACTGTGATTGCTGCCGTTAATCAATGAATTTTGTGACTAATTCGTGACAATGAATTCTGACATGGTGCTCCCATTTTTAAAGTAGCCTGAAGGAAAAAGGCTGAGCGATACAATCCAATGTGGTCATTTACAGTTCGCTAAAATAGAAAGCAAGACCCTCTCCATAAAGCCCTCGTGCTTCTTTGAATAATGTCACTTGAAAAAACACAGGGATCTGATAGCAAATGTCAGCAGAAGAAAGCTGGTAGTCTTTGCCAAAATCCGTGATACCTTGTGTATGGGCAAAGGGTGATGTTTTTTTTTAAATTTTTTTATTTTTCACACCATAAATCACATTAGCCATGATATACACTATTTCTTTTTCACACATATACAGTGACTTTTTCTCCCCCCCCCCTTTCCTCCCAAACCACCCCCCCACCCCCCCCTCTCATCCATTTTAGGTATACAATCTAGGTTGCATTAAGCCAGTCAGACAATGTTGTCATTCAACAAAATTACACCAGAAATTCTACTGAGTCCATTCTTTTCTTTCCTTCTCCTTCCATCAACTTAGGTAATGTTTGTCCCCGGTAGGTTTTCGCTATTGTATTTAATGTAAGGCTCCTATACTTGTTCAAATATTTCAATATTATTTCTTAACCAATATGTTATTTTTTCTAATGGAATACATTTATTCATTTAAATTTGGTAGTTTCTTCCTTTTAATTTGGTTATGTATTCCATTTATATTTAAAGACATATAGTTCAGCGTAGCCCTTTTATATTTTGTTTATCTTCTCTTTCCGTTTTTCCATCATTACCTTTCCTCCTTTTCCATTTCTGTTTTCTTATTTTCAACTCTTTATAAGACAACATTCCTACAACATCCAACATTTTCCTTATTCTCCTATTTCTATCTTATTTATCCCCAATCTCCCCTTCACCTCCTGAGTTGTCCTTTATCCCTTGTCGGACAACCACATCTCCCCTCTCCATTTGGATTTGCGAATCCACTCGCAAGCGTCAACTGATTTTGCAGTGACCGCTATTTCCCCCCACCCCGCCTCCCCCAGAAAAGATTTCACTTTTCATATGTCACAAAGGTCACTCTTTTAATTCCCTCCTTATTCTCTCTATTCCATTACCTTCCCTTATTAATTCTTGTCTATACTATCTATATTTTCCTCTAAGTACATACACATTCACGTATGCACATTGTCTCTATTCACTCTTATACCTCTTTACCCGCATACATATCAATCGTGATCATTTTTACTCTCATTACCCGTCTTCATCCCTCAGTCTATTTTTGTCTTTACCCACATACATATCAATCGTGATCATTTTAACTCTCATTACCCGTCTTCCTCCCTCAGTCTATTTTTGTAATTGTTCTGCAAATTTTCGTGCTTCTTCTGGATCCGAGAATAGTCTGTTTTGTTGTCCTGGAATAAATATTTTCAATACCGCTGGATGCTTTAGTATAAATTTATACCCTTTCTTCCATAAAATCGCCTTTGCTGTATTGAACTCTTTTCTCTTCTTTAGGAGTTCAAAACTTATATCTGGATAAATGAAGATTTTTTGCCCTTTATACTCCAGTGGTTTGTTGCCCTCTCTTACTTTTTCCATTGTCTTCTCCAGTACCTTTTCTCTTGTAGTATATCTTAGGAATTTTACTACAATAGATCTTGGTTTTTGTTGTGGTTGTGGTTTAGAGGCCAATACTCTATGTGCCCTTTCTATTTCCAATTCTTGCTGTAGTTCTGGACATCCTAGGGTCTTAGGGATCCACTCTTTTATAAACTCCCTCATATTCTTGCCTTCTTCATCTTCCTTAAGGCCCACTATCTTTGTTATTTCTTCTGTTATGGTTTTCCATTGTATCTATTTTTTGAGCTAGTAGTTCTTGTGTCTCTTTTGTTTTTTTATTAGATTTCTCCAATTTCTTTTTTAAGTCTTCTACCTCCATTTCTGCTGCTACTGCCCGCTCTTCCATCTTGTCCATTTTTTTTCCCCATTTCTGTTAAGGTCATCTCCATTTTATTTATTTTCTCTTCTGTGTTGTTTATTCTTTTTCTTAAATCCTTAAATTCCTGTGTTTGCCATTCTTTAAATGACTCCATGTATCCTTTAATAAGAGCAAGTATATCCTTTACCTTGCCTTTCTTTTCTTCTTCTATTTCACCATACTCTTCCTCTTCTTCTTCCTCTGGGTTGACCATCTGTTGTTTCTTTGGTGCCCTTTCCTCCTCTTCTTTCTTGTTTCTATTGTCTTCCGTGGTCTCTTCTTGCTGCAGGTGTTCTGCAGCTGTCGTTGCCGGCTGTGGAGATCGACTCCCCAGCTGGTCCCCCCTCCCGTCGGTGTGTTTTTTTTCATTCGCATCGCGCATTTTTACTCGGCTCTGCGAGCCATTTTTGTAGTCCATTATTTACCGACCTGAGGGAGCGGGTTTCTCTCTCCGCAGCAGGCCTCTTCGGACAGGTAAGGCCTTCACCTTTTTCCTCCTTTGTCTTCTCTTCCTCTCTTCTTACCCGTTGCTTTCGATTTTTCTTTTTTTGTCGCCATCTTCTTTCCACCTTTATACTCACTTTTCTGTAACTTTTATTTCTGTGCCTTTGTGTTTTCTCTTGTTTTTCCCGACTTTTCTGGAGAGGGCTGGAGTTCACCGTCCGGCCACTACTCCATCACGTGACTCCTCCGGGCAAAGGGTGATGTTGATGGAGTGTGGACTTTTACTGATTAAAGTGCTCATTTTAAATATTTGGTTGTCTAATTTGCTATTGGATTTTCTTAACCTCAAGAATCAGTTCTACAGATGGGAAACCAATCCTTCAGCTCAACACATCTGTGGGGACCAAGCTAGACTCATTTGACTGTGTTTTCCCCTCATCCCTCTATACCTTCCCCATCTACATACCTATTCAAATGGTTTTGGAACATTAAAAAAAACCCTTTACATTGGTATCTTCTAGATTTTGCCTCTCCAACCCTGGGGAAAAGGCCAAGACTATTTACCTTATGATTTTGTAAACTTCTCTGAGGTTCCCCCATCCCTCCCCCACACTCCCCTTTGTACGCTTGAGAGAGAAAAAATGTCTATTCAGCTTCTCCTTCAATTATAAGGAAATTTTCTCATGAATCTTCCCTGAATGCTTTCCAGTTTAATGACACTTTTCTGATAGCTCCAAGTGCAGTCTGACCAACATCTTGTAGAATCATACGATGATTTCCCTGCTCCTGTATTCAGTGCCCTGACTGATGATCACATGCATGCTGAACACCTTCTTTACCATCCCAACTACCCATGTCCCCACATTCATGGAACTCTGTCCCTGGGTTACAACACTCTCCATTCACAGTGGAAGTCCCAGTCTTCTTTAACCCACTAATTACAACAATCTGATTACAACGGCACGGTTGGCATGGTGGATAGCGCAATGCTGTTACCGTGCCAGAAATTGGGACTGGGGTTTAAATCCCGCACTGTAAGGAATTTGTACGTTCTCCTCGTGTCTGCGTAAGCTTTCCCGGAGGGCTCCAGTTTCCTACCATTGTTCCAAACGTACCGGGGTTGTAGGTTAATTGGGTGTAAATGGGCAGCATGGGCCGAAATAGCCTGTAACCGTGCTACATGTCTTAAAAGCTCTAAAGAGCAAGACCTCATGCACATCGGAGTTAAATTCCTTTCGTAGTCCCACTTACATCTAGATCCTGCTGTAATCTTCAATAACCTCCTTCAATTTTGGTGTCATGTGCAAACTTACTAACTACATTGCCATCCAATCATTAATGCAGATGTCAAACAACACTAATCCCTGCAGCACAGCACTGGTCATAGAACTTTAATCTGAACAACAACCCTTCAGTTCCACTTGAACTCAACCCAATCCTGCATCCAATTAGCCAGCGTCTCAGAAGAGAGGAGTAAAACATGAAGGCCTGCAGACACTCTGGCCAAAGTAAAAACACATTGCTGGGAAACTCAGCTGGTCACACAGTGTCCTTGATGTAGTGAAGATAAAGATAGATAACCAAGTTTCTAGCTTGAGCCCTTCATCAAGGTATGACAAAATGTAGGCAGGCTGTCTGAGTCCCATGTGATTCGACCTTCCAGACCAACCTTGGTGCTACCTGCAAACAAAAACTACAACCACACAATGGCACACGAGTCATTGCCTCATAGCCCGAGAGAGTCTGGTACAATCCTGAGCTTGGATGCTGTCCGTATGGAGTTTGCATGTTTTCCCTGTGATGGCAAGGACTTCCCCTGGGTACTAGGGTTTTCACTCACACCCCCAAGACAAGCTGCTAGGTTAACTGGTGATTGCAGGATTCTCTTTGGTGCACACTAATAGCAGGAAGAAACAAGTGTGACAGAACAAGTGGCAAGGGTAGATGGGTGGGAGGGAATAGGGTGGCTTTCCTGGAAGCCCACTGAACTTGAAGGGCTGAAAGGAGCCTTGTCTTTTGCAATAAGTAAACGTTGCCCATCGATCTCCCAGATGAAGTCATCAGGTAGAATTAAATGAAGTTACTGTTCCCAAATTCAGGACCCAAGGACATGCATCAGGAGCAACGAGACTCTGATGACCCGCAGCTCTGGATCATCAGTGGATTCATCTCAGAAGTGAGTCAGATAGAATCGGATTTGTCAGGCTGATTATGTTCTCCATCTTCAAGGGGCTTGCTCTAAACCACAATACATTGTGTGGTTTCAACCAAAAGTGGCATCTTTAAACTAGATAACCATACAACATTATAATATAAACAGATAATTCAGAATAAAGTTATCAAGCAAATTAGACATGGCAGACAGGATACTTCACGTTTGGAGGAGAGAAGAATTGGTCAATTAGGGGATTAAAAAAATGGTTGAGAGGAAAAGATCTTGGAAAAACAAGGTTGAATCAGCCAAGAGAGGAGAAAAGAATCGTAGGTGTTTTATGGAGGCAAACAATAATTCAGAGTACAGAATAAATCAGGGTGGATGGAATGAAGATCAAACTGTACTGGTGGGACCTTCATTTACTTAGAGACTGCACCAACCAATTGCTGATTATAGTGTAGAGGAGAAATTCATGAGAGTGAGCACCGAGGAACCAATTGGGGAACAGACCATTTCAGATCCGGCATTGTTCATTAAGCGTTAATCAAATCAGCTTGGTGAGCACAATAGGATAGCATTTTCCTTCTCAGTGATGCATTAAAATGTTAGATGTTGTAGGAATGTTGTCTTATAAAGAGTTGAAAATAAGAAAACAGAAATGGAAAAGGAGGAAAGGTAATGATGGAAAAACGGAAAGAGAAGATAAACAAAATATAAAAGGGCTACGCTGAACTATATGTCTTTAAATATTAATGGAATACATAACCAAATTAAAAGGAAGAAACTACCAAATTTAAATGAATAAATGTATTCCATTAGAAAAAATAACATATTGGTTAAGAAATAACAGGTGGTTTGGGAGGAAAGGGGGGAGGGGGAGAAAAAGTCACTGTATATGTGTGAAAAGAAATAGTGTATATCATGGCTAATGTGATTTATGGTGTGAAAAATAAAAAAATTAAAAAAAAAAAAAAAAAAATTTCCAGAGTTCCCGCAGTGTAGAAGGTAGCAAATAGGACCACAGACCTTTTAAGAAAAAGCAGAGAACTATGGTATCACATCAATGGGAAAATCACTGGAATGCACCATTAAGGGAGTGATCACATGGCAATTAAATTAATTGCAAGATGTAGACTTTTGAAAGCCTATGTTTGACACACCAGAGTCTGAGATTGTAACTTCAGAATAGGTGAGCGGGAACCAGTGGATGTGGTGTCTTTGGACATTCCAGAAGGCCTTCAATCAGTTGCCACACAAGAGGCCAAATAATTTGGGAAGATATGTACTGACAAGCATTGAGAATTACTTAAAACAGAATGGGAATAAAGTGTGTTGTTTTCGAAAGGTCCCCTACCCTGTATCCTGCCCCCCATCCATGCATGCAGCCTGTGCCTACATTCTGACCAGCAGGTTCTCTCATTGCCACATTCAAAGCCAAGCTCCACCAGGATAAACCTTTTGCTATGCTGATGTTACCACCAAGAAAGCACACAGAGACTTTACTTTGTCAGTAGCCCGAGGAACTTATGCACCTCCCACGATTCTCTCACCAACTTTTAGAGAAGCACCAGAGAAAGGATCCGGTCCTGATGTATCACTCCAAAGGATGGGAACTACTCCACCCGAGATGGTGAGAAACTGCAGAGAGTTGTGAATGCGATCATCACACCCACCCATCCTCTCCCCTCTGATCATTCTGTACCTCCAGCCGACTCAGGAAAGGTGCCAGTACAAGTGACCCATCTCACTCTCTTCTCCCCATCTTCTCCACAGATATATTGTCAGAGTACATACAAGCAACCCAGAGATTCTTTTTCCTGCGGGTGAGGCAGAATTACCACTTACTGGTAATGCAAAACTGTGGACATGTAAACAAATAGAGAACTCTATCAAAATACACACCTTAGGTTACAGGACTATTTCTTTCCTGTTGTCAATTTCTCACTGATCCACGAAATGTCATGCCAAAGCATGCATAAATATCTCCCCTCCTCCACTGCCCCCTCCAAGCTCAGAAACCCCTCACAGCTGAGGAAGCAAGTTATAAATTCCGGTCAGTCTTCCAGTGGTGGAAATGTAGGACACAAATAATACACAGCCATGTCCCAAACATAACCTTCATCAGGTGATGCTTGTTAAGAGAAATATTGGCAAATAACCAGGGAAAAGCCACTTGCTGTTCTATAAATAGGAGATCTTTGACTGGTGAGCTGACATCACTTTACCTTTACATTTGAACAAAAGGGTTAATATCCGAGTGTGGCAGTGCCTCAGAACTTCACTGGACTTCCACCACAAAGTGTGCTCAAGGCTCTGGGACAGCACTTGAAGGAACTTCAGAGACAAAAGAGTGAAACATAGTCCAGTTCACCTATCGTAGTAACAGATGCCATCTTACTGGCTCCACACAAAGCCCTGGAACACCTGGACAGCAAAGATGCAGACATCAGAATGCTCTTTATTGACTACAGTTCGGAATTTAACACCATCATCCCCTCAAAACTGATCAGCAAACTCCAAGACCTGGGAGTCAACACCACACTGTGTAATTGGATCCTGGATTTCCTCACCTCCAGATCACAATTAGTGAGGATTGGTAAGAACATCTCCTCCACAAACTCCATCAGTACCGGAGCACCACAGGACTCTGTTCTTAGCTCCTGCTCTACATACTTTACACCTACAACTTTGTGGCTCAATACGACAATAACACTATCTATAAATTTTCTGATAATACCACTGTTGTGGGTTGTAGACAGGAAGGGGGATGTCGGCATACAGGATGGAGATTGAAAATGTAGCTGAATGGTACTCTCAATGTCACCAAAACTAAGGAGCTATTGTTGACTTCAGGAAAGCCAGAGGTGAACAATCCAGTGATCACTGAGGGATATCAGATGTGGAGAGCATGAGCAAATTTAAGTTCTTGGGAGTCACTTTCCTGGACCCAACACACTAATGGCATCATGAAGAAGGCACGTCAGCACCTCTACTTCCTCAGGAGTTAGCGGAGGTTTGACATGACATGAGAAACCCTGGCAAATTTCTATAGAGGTATGGTTAAAAAAAAATGTGCTGACCGGTTGCATCAAGGTCCACTATAGAAGCACCAATGCCCCTCTCCAAAAGGTAGTGGACGCAGCCCAGGACACCCCCAGTAGTTAGCACATTTACAGGGAGCGCTGCCGTCGGAGAGCAGCAGCAATCATCAAAGACTCTCACCAACCAGCACACGCTTTGTCCTTGCTGCTACTGTCGGGAAAGAGGTAGAAGGGTCACAAGACACACACCACTAGGTTGAGGAACAGCTGCTACCCCTCCACCATCAGACTCCTCAACGACAAACTCAATCAGGGACTTATTTAAGGACTCTTACTTGTACACTTAATTTATTTTCTTTTTGTTGCAGTTTGTTTACAGTGCTTTGTTTAGATATTTACACTTTGCACAGTTTATTTTTTTGCCCTCCCAATCAGTGGTAATTGTGCCGCGTCTGCAGGAAAAAGGAATCTCAGGGTTGTATGTGATGTGTGTGCACTCTGACAATAAATCTGAAATCTGCTGTTCTGAAATGCCAATTTGCAAAGTTGGTGTGAACCCCGACAGAAGCTTAATTTGTGATCCTGAGCCAGCTTTGGCTGCTAACACATGCACAGGGGTCTTCTGGACCAGCCACAGCCCCATCCAGGTCATAGTTCCAACTGCTGAATCCTTCTGTCCTCATATCTCCAGAGAGAGGACAGAGGAAATAAGTGAATTGTGCTCGTGGCCTTTAAGGTGGGAGCGGGGTGGGGTGGGGGCGGGGTGGAGAGAGAAAGGCAAAATTTTTTTGCTGTGCATGGGGTTGAACAAATCCAAACAAGTTTGGAACCGCTGTGTGAAAGCCGTACAGCACTTGTGTTCCAACATGCTGAGTCACTCCTCCTGCAGTTCTGGTCTCTTCAGAACTGGCTCAGAATTCTCATTCCTATTACCAGACCAGCAATAATCAGTCAGTAACACAAGGATCAGTTTCCAAATTGTAGAAAGGAGGGATATTGCTGAGCATCTTAACCTGAGAGGCACAACAGAAAACAACAGGTTGACTAACCTCAGCAGCCACTGCTATCCAGGGGGAAAAATCCCTCCCCAAAATGCAATACTGTCTCCCCAGAAGGCAAATCCCCCCCCACCCCCACAAAAATCAAAAAGCTTGGATTATTGAATTGTTGTCATGTGTATTGAGATTATGGTAAAAAATACTCCATTCTGTGCGCTACCCAGGTGAGACAACTTGTACACCAAACACTGTATGTTCGTGTGTAATAGTCGAATTTTGTGGACCAATTTTATGGTAAAATCTAGGGGGTCACCTATTACAGGCTCACTACTTTTGATGGTGATAAGTATCTGCGTCAATCAGGGTGTCAAATGGGCAAGCGGCCGGAACCAGGTTGTCGGTCCATTTTAAATTAAAATGTAACTTTTAAATTTTAATTTAGACATGCAACATGCTAACAGGCCCTTTTGGCCCATGAGTCTATGCTGCCAAATTTACTCCCAATTGACCTACAACCCCCTGTATGTTTTCAACGGTGGGAGGAAACTAGTGCCCGCAGGGAAAACCCACGCCGACCTCCTTACAGACAGCACAGGATTCGACCCCTGGTCCCGACCACTAGCGCTATAAAGGCGTTGCACTAAACTGCTACACTAATCATGCTGTCCCTTTGGGGCACTGGGAACTCAGATTGGTGAGTGACCAGGCCCTAGGCGAGAACCAGTGATCAAGGCTTTGGGAAATCCAGTGGATGGTCAGGACGATGGGATCTCCAGAGAGCGGGGGGCTGGGGCCTAGGTGAGAGTCTGCATTTAAAGTGTCACGAGCTCTGGTGGGTGGGTATCCTGGGGCAAAATACGCAGAGTCGACTTTTACACAGCATCAATTATTACCTGCATACGTACAGTAGGGAGATAAGCGTAGGGAATAGTGTTGTTATCAGTCAAGTTCAAAAACATTCTTTAGAGTTACAGAGAAGAAAAAAAATCAGGCCCGCCTGCCTCAACCTCTCCCTTGTTCGGAGTTACTCCCGATTTAGATTGAAAAGTTAGAGCTGCATAGTTAGCACAACACTATTCCGGCACCAGTGCTGAGTGCGAGGAGTTTGCACGTTCTCCCCGTGACCTGCATGGGATTCCTTGGGTGCTCCAGTTTCCACCCACATTCTAAAGACAATATGGGGTTAGTAGGTATATTGGTTCTATGGGAGTATTTGGATAGTATTGACTTGAGCCTGAAGGGCCTCTCTAAATGTATTAAAAAATTATTAGGTGTCCTAATAATTCGTCATTGGAGTCGTGGGAAACATTAGCTGGAGGTAAACAGAACATTTGCAAATGTTGGGGTCAGTGCAGTACACAAGAAAGATGCTGGGGCAACTCAGCAGGTCAAATGGGAAGTAAAAGGGAGAAGACATTTCAAGCCTGAGGCCTCCTTCGGATCAGCTGGGTTTAAAAAAAGTTTGCTTTGGAAAATGGAGAAGTAGACCAAACATTCATCAAAAGAGTGGTTTGGTTTAATTTTTGAGGTGCAGAGCATGGTACACATGATAAAGGTAATGAAGCGAGGAGCATTCTCCTTCATGGTCCTCATCTCCATTTGTGGTAATGGGCTCCCCAGCCATTGATTGGGCCAGAGTCAGACCTTCTCGTGAGAGCCTCGTCACGGCGAGGAGTTTAGAAAGCTTAAAAAAATGGTGCGGGATCAATGCAAATCTTAATGGGGACATGTCAGATTGTGGACTTCAGTAGCCTGAAGATCGAGTCCATTGGTGTGTATTTTAAGGGGGATCTATCCAGGACCCGAAACATCTAATTAGTCAGGAAGGTGCAGCAATACCTAAATTTCCTAAGGAGGTTGAGGAGGGAGAAGGCTACGAGCCCCCATTTTGCCAACCTTTTATAGCCACACAATTGAGAGGCTTTTGCCTGGCTGCGTTATCGTGCGGTACGGCAGCTGCAAAAACATCAATGCAGAAGCTCAACAAAGTGGCCAAGAAGATCAATGAGGTCTCCCTTTCCTCAACTGACAACATTTACCAAGAGCATTGCCTAAATAGGGCGCAAATAGTTATAAACACCCTATTCATCCAGCGCACAGCATCTTTGAGTCATTACCGTGGAGGATGTGGTACAGGAACATCAAAAATCAGGACAGCTAAGCTGGAAAAGAGCTTCTTCCCTCAGGCTGTGAAATTGATGAATGGCATCCTGTAATGTTGGGTCTCATAAATTAAATGAGTAAATAATAATTATGTGCTTGCACTATGGACCAGAGGAACGCTGTTTCGTCAGGTTGTGCGTGCATAGTCAAATGATAATAAACTTCAACTTTATACATTTAAACAAAATCTGCTAATACTAGGGTCGAGTGCAATACCCAGACGTGCCGGAGACACCCAGCAGGTCGCGCGGCATCGACAGGGAGTAAAGGCGAACCACCATTTCAGGCCTTTGTCCATGTTTACACAATGCTTCTGACAAGATCATTACGACCTCTGCAACTGAGAATGTAAAGCCTCTGTTTACATCAAACAGCTGTGGATTAACCCACCCCTCACCACGGAGGCAGATCAATGATCCATTTTGAATTCCATGATAGTTTTCCGTCTGTGTGAAGTAATGTGAAGGTCTTTAAATAAGCCCACATTGCAAGCGATGTGAATGCTTGACATTTTCAAGCTGAAACTAGACACCTTGTCGAGGCTGTATCATCATCTCTGCAAGAGCAAAACATTCAAGGAGCAGAGAGGAAGGCAACAATTTACTAATTCCTGTGTTATTTAGCAGAACTATATGTTAGCAGGACAGGAAAGTTGAACTGCAAGGAGATGCTGCTTATCTGCAGGGGTGACCTTAATTGAGGGGTACATAACACTCCAAGGTGAACGGCCAGGTTGGATTTTTAAAAAAAAAACCAAAGTAAGGCCTAGGTCCAAGGTGAGAAGGGAAGGATTTAAAAGGGGCAAATTTATCACAAGCTGCCAGGGAATTGGTAGAGGGATAGGAAAGATTTTGAAGGATATGGTCCAAAGGGCCTTCTGCACCAAAACTTCCAGCTTGAAGAGTGGGAAAATGGGAACAGAGTTGGTTCCGGACATGATGAGATGGCAAGGACAGCTGGGAACAGGGAGGGTTGGGAGCAAGACTGGCAGGGCGTGGGGGGAGTGAGGTCCACAGGACAGTGAGGGGACTGGGAGTGGCAGAGGGCCAAGGAGACGATGGCTTTTGGTTAATAACACAGACCGTTTTTCTCCCAGTAATTCTGCTCAACCTGTTATGTTCTACCACCAACTCTGCCATGCTACCAACATTTGGAGATCGCTGACACCCCGTTTGTTTTCTCCACCCATTCCGCCCTCTTTACCATTTTTAAAAAATAAAACTTTGATTTCAATCTTTTCACCAATTCAAATGATGTACCAATTCTGAAGCAACCCGACTTGGTAAATATCTCCAGCAGTTTATGATTTGTGATAGACAGCATCTCAAGATCTGAAATTCCTTTACTGACATGTTAAAAAAAACACCCTTTGCTTTTTTTACCTGCAGAGGCCTGCAAAGATGCAAGAATAGTACAAGGCAGCAAAATAGACATCGAGTGTCCGTGAATTCTGCCTCCCCCTCTGACGCCTACTCAGTAACCTCCATAGCCACATGACCTCTGAGTCCCCCTCCTCAGCCCCTGGATCCCAACCTCCATACGATTGGGAAGCCATCAGTGCCCAAGGCCCTCAAGAGCCCCTGCTTGCTAACAATACCCTCTTAGATCCTGATTCCATTCCAATATCTGGCTCTCACAAGCTGGTCCCCAGCAGCCTGATAAAAAGCTCAATGACGTCCAAGCACCTCACTGCTCCATTGCGGTGATCTCAACACCCCCTGTAAAGTACTCTCCCAGGCTTCTGCTTTTTGGTGGGTGGGGTAGATTGGTATTCTGCCCCTCTGGGAGAAAAATGGTGGCACTGTCAGAGTTGCTGTAACGTGAAACCAGGGAGTGGAGTCACTGCCATCCCCTGTGGGAATCTACCACCTTGTCCCACTGCCGACGACTCCGTATCGGCTTTTAATGGCCTGTTAAAGGAACCGAGGGTGTTTTACTTAAAATCCTGCATCCGCAGGGTCTGGGCCCAAAATGGTGGCAGAAGAGATGACCCCTGAAGACCACAGCAACAGATCAGTGAGCGATTCTGCAGCTAAAAGATAAACAGACTGTGGGCGACTCAACATCAAAGGATTCACACCAGGCAGTGGGCTGCTAGAGACTGATCAGAACCGGGATTGGAGAGATGTGGAGTGTAAGAAGGGCTCCTGAGGGGCCCTGGGTGCCTCATCGTGTCAGAGATTTGGATATGGGCTCAGGTTACCGATGGATCAAACTGAACTGGAGTTTTGTGCAGCTGTGGGAGGCTGGAGGTGAATCCTTGGACACTCGGTGACTCTGGGAAGACTCTCGTTTGCTTCTTTCTCTGAATACAAGACATACCGGGCAATGCTAATGGTTAATTTTCACCTACCTAATGCTAAATGAAAAGACAATTTCATGAAACGTTACTTTTCTGATTTATGACATTATAATAAATAGTATGTGATCTGACCGCCACCGTTCCCCCAGAGCTTGCACCCCTCATGGTCTGAACTGCCAAACGTGGGTGCTGCCATCTTGGATCCAGATGGCTAAGGATCTTTGTTGTCAAACCATGCCACCAACAGGCATTTTAAACCAACAAGGGCCATCAGGAGGTGGGCTACGCAGTCGGACACTGTGAAAGAGCACTGGCAGGGGGCAGCACTTCTCCTCCCAGCTCCTCACCAGGGCCAGCATGCTTCTCACAACCATCTGGCAAGATCATCATTTTGCAGGACTGCTAGGCCCCAATGGAGCTGCATGTGTTTGTTTTCCCCACAGGTATCTCCGTTGAGGAGCCGGAGGAGATTTGGCCTGTCGTCGGACACTTTCAAACACCTATAAGTGCACTCTGGGAAATAAATATCACAGCCTGGGATGGGAATTTGTGTGCCCCGAAATGCAGAAGTAACAAACTCAGCCACACCCATCACAGCAGACTTCCATATGAAACAGCAGCCAACACCATAAAGGACTGACAGAGCCCTGGTCTCACTTCTTCTCACTGCTATCTTTGGACGGGTACCTTGCACCACCAGGTTCAAGAACAGTCTCCCCCCCTCCCGCAACAGTTATCAGGTTCTCGACTCTTCTTGTACTGCCCCCATATAACATTACAACAAATTTTAAGATCTGTCTGCACTAAGGCTTTTGTTTTTGCATGAATGGCCAACAATTTTTCTTTTTATATCTGGTTTGCTCCTTTGCAGCATCTTACATTTGTTACACTTGTATTATCAGTGCATTTTACACTACTGGGAAATTGCAGCTTTAGGCTTATATTGCACCAGACTGGAGTACTTGTGATTCTCTAACAGACATACAACGGAGAAACCGGACTTGCTTCTGCCGACCAAACTCCTATTCAAAGATTGTGGCTCAGCTGAGCTGTAGGTAGAGAAATAACAGGAGCCATCCTTTGTGATGGAAGCTAGTGACCTTGCTGGATGTTAATGACAATGGACAGTATTGGTGTCACCCAGTGGAAGACGTCGAGGAGAGGGTGGCCCGGGGTGTGAGCAGTGGCCTAAGCCACAAGGCAGTGAGTAAGCCCTGATGGTGGCATCTTCTGCAGTTGCCCCACCAGCGCAGTGGTACAAACGGGGCTGGTTCGCTCACAGAGATGTGCGCCACCACAATACAACTTAAATTTCTCTCTCTCTAAAAATCTTATTAATTTATTTGATTGCAGGGCACTGTTCAATCTCAGCCTGCAGGAAAAAGCCATTTCCATTTCCTGCTAATCTGGATTTTTATGTTCTTCATGGTGGTGTCCCAGAGACTGTATGCAGGATGGAAAGGATCTTTATAATTCTTTTAACTTTTAATTTCGACTTTCAGCACGGTATCAGTCCATGTCGGCTCATGAGCTCATGCCGCCCAATTTACACCCCATTAACCCCAGTAAATTTTGAACTGTGGGAGAACCCCTCCCCCAGAGAAAACCCAAGCCGACGTGGGGAGAACGTACGAACTCCTTATAGAAGGCATGGAATGAAACCCGGGTCCGGTCCTGATCGCTGGCACTGTAAAGGCACCAACCACTACACCCATCATGTGGCCCTGAGCCCTAATGAAGCAACTCTCCCAGTCAATGTTGTCAATATAACCATATAACAATTACAGTGCCCTCACAATGATGTAGCTGAAATAGACATTCTTACTTGTGCTACTGTAAAATGTTATCAAGATGGGGACCTTGCCCTCCTCATCTCATTAGGAAGTGTAGGCGCTACTGCACCTTCCTGACTAATAAGGTGTTGTGGGTCCAGGACAGATCTGTTGTATGCACACCAAGGAACTTTATGCTCTCCGATCTTTCCTCAACTGAAGCAAAGTACATCCTCTGAGCAGAGGGGCAAAGAAATAATACTCCATGTTTTAGGATGTAAAATGATAAAGGATGTGGTTTGGTCCACGTTACTGGATGTCTGGAGAGCTCACTGTTATTCCTCTTCCCAAACTGCCTCCGTTTCTTCACCAAGGTCGCCCCCTGCTGACTCCACTCTCCTCTCTCAAGGAGAGAGATGAGTGCTGGCAAAGCAAGCTTGGCTACTTATTCCCTTTGCAGGAGCCGACCACCATTTGGCCTCCTCCTGCCTGGAAACAAAAAGTTATCTCCCCTGTCCACTTGTATTGACCCTGAAGGCCAGGGGAGAGGTGGGGAGGGGGTGTGTGGGGGAGAAATGTGGCCATTGCTACTGTTCAATCGCACTTTTAAAACTCCCTCCTTGATGAGGAAGGGAAGCTCACTGAGCTGAAGGGAAAGACCAACAATGTGGCAGAAAGCAATAATTTATTATCCTCGGTTCCACAGACACCACCCCCACCAGCCTTCTCACTCAGGCCACTTTCCAAATTACCTATGTGTATGCAAGTAATTTATGGCTTCAATTCCAGATGCTCCTTACATGAAATTTAAAAACAGCAACAATCCCTCCCTGTCGGGCTGCCAGTAAAATGATTAGCAAAACTGCTCTCCCATTCACAACCCCACCTTCCAACCCTCACATAAAGAATGTTAAATTGAAAAAGAACAATCCACGTATTTTCACCCTATTGGGCTTATTTGCAAGGTAAACCTTGCTATTTATTCATTTAAAAATCCAGGATGACCTTACTCTGTATTTCAGAGTTTAAGCCCACACCTAATGATTATTCATGCTTCTCCTCCCTCACCCACCCCCCTCCTCCGATTATTGATAATCTTTAACCTACAAGCTGAAATCGACTGATTGTGCATTGCCCAATTGGCTGCACCTTCTGAACTAAATTAGGAACTGCGTGTAAACAGGAACCTGGAGGACTCATTGGGTCAGGCATCATCCATGGAGAGAGATGGTCAGACAAGGCCCTGCTATTGGGACAAAATAGATGAATGAGACATCATGCACAAGGAGGGCAAAGAAAAAGTGTAGGGTGGGTGGGGTTTCTTGGGCAGTCAAGAGGTGCTGGTGTTTTGGGCAGAAGGTGGGAGAGGTAGAGAGAAGGGTGGGAGAGGAGATGGAAACACCAGATTGAGGTGGGGAGAGACCCAAGGGATCAGATAATTCAATGTTCATCCCTTTGGCTTTCATACCACCTAAGAGGAATGTGATGTGCAGTTTCTCCAGTTCAACATGGGGCTTCACTCTAGCAATGGACAGACATCCCTGCATGGGAACAGTGAGGAGAATTGTAATGGTTGCCAACTGAGAATTTGGATCTTCAGAAAAAGTAAGTCATCCAATCGGTGTTTGGTATCACTGATATACAGGAGGTCACCCTGGGTTGAACAGACGAGCTTGGATGGTATGAATGTGAAGCTCTCCCTCACCTGGAAAGTCTATGGCCCTGGATGATTGAAGGTGAGGGAGGAGATGTGCTTGCAGCAGGAAGTGCGCAATGGGGTGGAAGGATGAGGAAAGGCAGGGCTAGTGAGAATTTAAGAAGTCTATTCCTGCAAAAAGTAGACATGGATGGGGAAGGGAAGATGTGGCTGGTGGTGGGATCTTGAAGTTGAATGCAGAGGCTGATGGGTTGGAAAGCAAAAACCAGAGGGACCCTGTCCTTGATCAGGCTATGGAGAGAGACCAGGAGTGCAAGAAATGGAAGAGATATAGGTCTGGGCTTCATGAATGACAGCAGGGTGGGGGGGGGGGGGGGGGGGGGGGGGGGATGGGCTTCTCGATGAAGGAAAAAGTTTCAAGAGTCCTGCAGTGAACTCCACAGGTTAGGCAGCACCCACAGAGAGAAAAGCATTCAGTCAACATTTCAGCTCGTGACCCCTTTAATCGAGACTAAAGTGAGATGGGCACATAAGCATAAGATTGACAGACATCAGAATGGTCTTTCTTCAGGAAAATGGTTCCGCCCCCCCACCCCCCCCCCCCCCACCCCCCCCCCCCCCCCCACCCTGCTGAGTCTGCTCAAGGTTCCAGATCTGCAGATCTTGTGGTCTCTCAGGCAAATATGTGCCACTGAAAAGTCATCGCCTACACCAGTACACGGCCAAAATGTGGATCTGTTGACTCTGGTGAACATTCTGTCATTCTTCATATGATGGTGTTGGAAATAATGTGGACAACACTAAACATGGAGGGCTGGACCCTTGAGAGGGTTAGGGTTAGTTACAGAGCAAATCAACCCATCTCAGAAAGGACCTGGACCTTCTTCAATTTCCCCATCACAACAGGTCAATGGCAAACATCTTCTATTTGGCCCTTCATTCAGCATTAGATCACGCAGACCACAGGAACACCTATGGCAGGCTGTTGTTCATGGACTACATCTTCAACATCACCAGACCAGCAAAACTCATGATCAGGCTAAAGGATCTGGAACTCTATCCATCCATGACCCTAGTCAGAATGGTCACCACCTCCTCACTGTTCATCAACACAGGTACCACAAGGCTTAGTCCTTTGCCCTATTTCATATATAGGGCTGTTTAGCTCCAACATAGTCTATGACATCAGTTGTTGGCTGAATAAAGGGAAATGATGAATCAGAATACAGGATGGAGATAGACGATTTGGTTGGATGGTGCCAAACAACAACCTGCTCTCAATGTCAACAAGGAGCTCATTATTGATTTTAAGAAGGAGTCATTGAGAGACCACACACCTGTATGCATTGATGGGATGGAGGTGGAGACGGTCAACATCTTCACGTTTCTGGGAGTTCACATATTGGAAGAAGTTTCATGGAGCCAGCACATAAGGTGAAGAAAGCCCAGTAACACTAACTTTAAAGAATCTGGGGAGATTTGGAATGCCAAGGAATATGCTAGGGATGGATACTGACTGGTTGCATCACAGCCTGGTTTCGGAATTTGAGTGCCCAGGATTGTAGCAGGGCTGCAGAAAATAGTAAATATAACCTCGTCCATCACAGGCTCTGCCCTCCCATCCTCTGAAGCACTGCCCGAAGGTAGCAGTCATTATAGGTCTTCAAACTCGAACCTCCCCAAACTAGCTTAGTTATAAACTACTCTGGAACAATGAAATGTCCTATATGCACTATTGAAACACCCCTTTTTTGCATGAGTTGTAACCATTTAACATCCCTTGCATTCATCACCTTTCTGTACTGTATTAATTTAGTGTACACAATTGGAATAGGTTTGGGTGCAGAAAGTGAAAATATCATTGCATCTGTACTTGGGGTTTATCATCAAACACCCAAGTTCATTCTCACTCTCCCTGCCAGCTCTATTTTGTGCTTTCATCTGTGAATCTGCAGGGATCATTTACTGCATCTGGCTGTCCTGTAATGTGACCTCCTATGCCACTGGACGCTGACTGGAGGATTGTTTCTCTCTGTCTGCTGCAATAGTAAGGGCTCTCCTTGTGGTCAACTATCTCAATTGTACACACCAATGCCACATAGACAACATGTGGATAACATTATCTCATGAACTCAGGTTGTAAATTGGAGTGACACCTTATATTCAGTCTCGACAATTTCCAACCAGATGGAATCAATCTCCAATTTCCATTAACCTCCTTCCTACTGTCTCTTTCCCCATCACTCTCTCCTTCCTCCAACTCCTCTCATTCCATCTCCGATAACAAAGCCACCCTTCTAAGTCCTCTCCCCAGATCACCTCTCCGGTTGTCCTATCGTCCCTCCCTCCCACCCTCCCTCCCACCGCCCCCCCCCTCCCTCCCTCCCTCCCTCCCTCCCACCGCCCCCCCCCTCCCTCCCTCCCTCCCACCGCCCCCCCTCCCTCCCTCCCACCGCCCCTCCCTCCTCTCTCCTACCCATCACCTGTTCCCTCCCAGCACATTTTGTTTAATTCAGGTGACTATCTGTTTTTCCTTCCTGATGAAGAGGTCAGGGATGAAAAAAAAATCGAGCGCCTTTTACATCCGCTGGATGCTGCGTGACCTGCTGAGTTTTTCCAGTAGATTTATGATGAAATAATGTATAATAAAGTTATGCATAAATGCAAAAAAAGGTTTACCTTTATACAAAGTTTTACTGTGGGGGGGTTAAGGAAAATGCAGTTCCATAGAAATAGCCTGACCTAGATCAAAATATAATTGCCAAGCAGGGGAAAACCTTCCAACTGATGCATGATGAGTCTTATCACTTATGGCCAAGTTCCTCAGCATTATATTGGCTCAGATTCAGATTTGGGATTTTTGCTTTCTGCACCCCCATTTATCCCATAGGCCAGCCCCATCTGTGCAAATTATTTCCAGCATCTACAAGTCCTGCTCACCACTTGACTGGTTCATGGGGGAGGAATGTGCTGGGGTGTGACATAGCCTGGACCTTCTGTTCAAAACAGACACGTGAGACACGCACTTCAACTGTGAAGGTGCAACACACCCTGGCTTTGCTTGTTCACAGCTATGAGAAGGTGGCAAGGGAAAATTAAAACCAAGATTCCTTTCTTGTAATGCAATCATGCAGGACATGTAATATTACACAACTGCCTTCTGCCTGCCATAAGCCAGACAAAGAGTTGACAATAGTGTGGCCTGGAGCACCTTACAGCAAGAGAGGAAGCAGCAAAATAGAAGAGTCCCTTCAGAGTTGTTGAGAGCCCTTGGATTCACCTCCAACACTTCTACAGCCATACAGACCACCCGAAGACAGAGCCAAACCTCCAACACAATCAGAGAGCCTTCAGTCCCCGAAGCCCTTTAGGAGCCCTTCTTGTCCTCAGCCCCCTCTAGAACCCCAGCTCCAATATCTGGTTCCCACGAGCCAGTCTCCAGCAGCTTGTGCGGACTTCCACCCCTCCCCGGACCGCAAATCACCCACAGCTTGTATGGGTCCCTCAGCCACTGAGCCTCCTCCCTGGTTCGCTTTCGTGGTCACCTTCAAGGTCTGTGGCTGTGGTCACATTCTCTTTTGGGTAATCCCCTCAACATCTCCCCACTTCTGGTGCTCTGCACTAGTCGGCTGTTTACCTGGAATCTTCAACCTCTTGTGGCTGCAGCTGAGCACAGATTCTGCCCCCCCCCCCCCCCATTGCACTTTCAAACAAAGTCAGCTCCTTTAACAGGCCGTGTATAGGGCTGGGCGATTGAACCCTTTGGAGTGGTGCTGTGTCTCCGCTCTCCGAGTCTGCACCAGCACTGGCAACATTTTATATTTAGATTAACCTTCAAAATAAATCGAATTCCAAGTTTGCTCAGGAGAGACAGAGTGACAAAGCTCGTGGAGCCAACACCTCACACTGCCAGTGTCCTGAGTTTGATCCAGGCCTTCATTCTCCAACATCCTGAAGGCACATGGATGGGCCCATTGGCAGATATCTTTTCGTAAAGATGGCAGCTTGATGAATCAGAGGAGTTGAATGAAATGTGAGAGTGGACACAGAGCGATCAGTGCACATGGGTGAACAATAGTCAGCAAGGGTGCATCGAGTCACAGGAGCTGTTCCTGTACTGTGGGAAACAGTTTCTGTGGACCCTCATTCAACCAATAGAACAGTCCATGGTTTTATCCCTGGACACAGTACACACCGCTCTAGAAGGTGACTAAACCCACCTTTTACCCTCATCTTGCTCCTTGAAACTTGGCCAGAGGCCAACTCAAAACCAACTACTTCAGCACAGCTGTCTTTTGTCAACTTATCTACACGTGCCAGCAGGCAAAAGTCCAACATCTGGGGACCTTAAGCAGCAGCATTTAAGCACAGTGCTGGAGAAACTCAGCAGGGCAATATCCTTTATATGTTTGACCTGCTGAGTTTGTGTTTATATTGCGATCACAGGGCCTGCAGACTTTTGTGTTTCACTTTCCTTTTGCATTTGACCATCCTGCCCAGTGGTTGCAAGAGCACAAAGGAAGAGCACCTTCCAAATTGTTTGGTAGGTCAGATTTTTTTTTTTTTTTTTTTTTTAAAATCTGGGGGTCCAAAAGTTTCATAGGTGGGAGGCACCCACACGGATTCTGCTGCACACTGCACTGTCTGCAGGGAAAGTGTGAATACCTGCTGGTAAAACGTTGGGTCGAGCAGCATCCATGGGAGGAAACCTTCATCTACCCATGACCTCTTTTTTTACCAGTTAGGCTGTGCTCCTCCCCGTGCCCCTTCCTCCCTCTTCTCTCCTGTCCGCCTTCCCACTCAGGCGCCCGCCTGCCTGCTTTCTGCTCGTGCCTCGGTGAAGGGCCCAAGCTCCCTTTTACTTTTGATTGATGTTGCATGACCTGCCAAGTTTCTTCAGCGCCTCTACTCACGGAAGAGTGTGAGGCAAAAAAAAATTCATACAAAATCATTTTGCTTTGTGTGTTGGAGCAGAAGGACTTCAAGATGCAAGTTAATTAATAACCACAGAAATCTCAATTGAAAAGATGGTCATGGATAACATGAGATAAGATTTCATAATTGCTCTCTCCAACTACAAGCTTCCTTAAAAGAGGATGACCAGTTTGCTTGGGATTGATTTCCTCTGCAATAATTTGAGTCACTGATCAACTGGACCATTCAAACATTTTTTTTTTTAAATATTTTATTTTTCACACTGAACCATAACAACCAAAATATGTACTAACGTTTCTCATTAAATATACTCAATGGCATTTTCCCCCTTTTTTCCCCCTTCCCTCCCTCCCCCAAAACCAATTAATATTCAACATATACAATACAATAAAACCATAAAACAATGTCTTTTACACAAAGGAAAAACAAACCAAAAAAATGTGTCATCTACTTTTACACACTAAATCAAATTGTTTTGTCTTTTTATCATTTGATATAATGGAGGTCTGAGGCAAGCTCTCTCTGTTATGTTCTATGTATGGTTCCCAAATTTGTTCAAATAATGTGATTTTATTTTTTAAATTATATGTCATTTTTTCCAATGGAATACATTTATTCATTTCCATGTACCATTGCTGTATTTTCAGGCTCTCTTCCATTTTCCAAGTTGACATTATACATTTTTTTGCTACTGCTAAGGCTATGATAATAAATCTTTTTTACGCCTTATCCAGTTTGAGGCCTAATTCTTTATTTCTTATATTACTTAAAAGAAAGATCTCTGGATTTTTTGGTATGTTGTTCTTTGTGATTTTATTTAATATCTGATTTAGTTCTTCCCAAAACGTATTCACTTTCTCACATGCCCAAATTGCATGTACTGTTGTTCCCATTTCCTTTGTACAGCGAAAACATCTATCTGATAATGTTGGATCCCATACTTTTAATTTTTGAGGCGTGATATAGAACCTGTGTAAGCAATTATACTGCATCATACATAACCTTGTGTTTATTAAATTCTTCATAGTTCCAGAGCATAACTTTTCCCATGTTTCATTCTTTATCTTTATGTTTCAATCCTTTTACCACTTTTGTTTTTGCTTATAGCTTATTTCCTCATTTTCCTCATCTTGCAGCTTGATGTACATGTTCGTTATAAATCTTTTTATTATCATTGTGTCTGTAATCACATATTCAAAGCTGCTTCCTTCTGGTAATCTCAATCTGTTTCCCAATTTATCCTTTAAATAAGGTTTCAGTTGATGATATGCAAACACTTTACCGTGAGTTATTCCATATTTGTCCTTCAACTGTTCAAATGCCAATAAATTATATTCCAAAAAACAATTTTCTATTCTTTTGATCCCTTTTCTCTCCCATTCTCTAAAGGAAAGGTTATCTATTGTAAAAGGGATTCGTAGATTTTGCATCAATAACAATTTTGGTATTTGGTAATTCGTTTTTTTCCTTTCTACATGGATCTTCTTCCATATATTAAGTAAATGATGCAATACTGGTGAGCTTTTATATTGCACCAGCTTTTCATCCCACTTATAAAGTTTATGTTCTGGTACCTTCTCCCCTATTTTATCTAGTTCCATCTTAGTCCAGTCTGGTTTTTCTCTCATCTGGTAAAAATCTGATAAATACCTTAATTGTGTGGCTCTATAATAATTTCTGAAGTTTGGTAACTACAAACTACCTTGGTTATACCTCTCTGTTAATTTATCTAATGGTACCCTCAGTTTCCCCCCTTTCCACAAGAATTTCCTTATTATTGTCTTTAGTCCATCAAAGAATTTCTCTGTTAAGGGAATTGGTAACATTTGAAATAAGTATTGTATCCTTGGGAACACATTCATTTTAATGCAGTTCACCCTCCCTATCAACATTAGTGGTAATTCTTTCCATTATTCTAAGTCTTCCTGCACTTTTTTATTAGTGGCTAATAATTTAGTTTGTACAAGTGGCTTAAGTTATTGTCTAACTTGATAGCGAGGTATCAGATTGCTTCTGTTTGCCATTTAAATGGTGATTCTTTTTAAGTTCTGTATAATCTGCATTACTCATTGGCATCACTTCACTTTTAATTGCGTTGACCTTGTACCCCATTATTTCTTCATATTCCTTCAATTTCTTCTGAAATTCTTTTATTGATATCTCTGATTCTGTTAGTATTCTATGATTTCATCTGCAAATAAACTGAGGTTATACTCTCTCCTTTATTTTTATCCCTTTTATTTTGTTTTCTCTTCTTTTCAGCTCTGTCAATGGTTCTATTGCTAAGGCGAACAATGAGGGGGATAATGGACATCCCTGCCTAGTTGATCTACCCAATTTGAATTGGTTCGATACATATCTATTTACCAATGGTCCATTATATAATGCTTTAATCCAAAGCCTTCAACATCGTGAGCAGGAAAGAGCTTTGGCAAATACTAGAGTGCCTCGGATGCCCCCCCAAGTTCCTCAACATGGTTATCCAACTGCACGAAAACCAACAAGGTCGGGTCAGATACAGCAATTAGCTCTCCGAACACTTCTCCATTGAGAACGGCGTGAAGCAAGACTGCGTCCTCGCACCAACCTTCTTTACTATCTTCTTCAGCATGATGCTGAAACAAGCCATGAAAGATCTCAACAATGAAGACGCTGTTTACATCCGGTACCACACGGATGGCAGTCTCTTTAATCTGAGGTGCCTGCAAACTCACACCAAGACACAAGAGCAACTTGTCCATGAACTACTCTTTGCAGACGATGCCACTTTAGTTGCCCATTCAGAGCCAGCTCCCCACCATGACTACCAGCCCCCCCACATCTCCATCGGGCACACAGAACTCAAAACGGTCAACCAGTTTACCTACCTCGGCTGCACCATTTCATCTGATGCAAGGATCGACAACGAGATAGACAACAGACTCGCCAAGGCAAATAACGTCTTTGGAAGACTACACAAAAGAGTCTGGAAAAACAACCACTTGAAGAAACACACAAAGATCAGCGTGTACAGAGCTGTTGTCAAACCCATGCTCCTGTTCGGCTCCGAATCATGGGTCCTCTACCGGCATCACCTACGGCTCCTAGAACGCTTCCATCAGCGCTGTCTCCGCTCCATCCTCAACATTCATTGGAGCGACTTCATCACCAACATCGAAGTACTTGAGCTGGCAGAGTCCGCAAGCATCAAATCCATGCTGCTGAAGACCCAACTGTGCTGGGTGGGTCACATCTCCAGAATGGAGGACCATCGCCTCTCCAAGATCATGTTATATGGTGAACTCTCCACTGGCCACCGAGACAGAG
This sequence comes from Narcine bancroftii, assembly GCF_036971445.1. Classification (NCBI taxonomy): domain Eukaryota; kingdom Metazoa; phylum Chordata; class Chondrichthyes; order Torpediniformes; family Narcinidae; genus Narcine; species Narcine bancroftii. The sequence goes on along the minus strand of NC_091479.1, from coordinate 60,217,319 downwards.
GTGCATCAAAGAAGAGGTACAAGGACCGCTTAAAGAAATCTCTTGGTGCCTGCCACATTGACCACCGCCAGTGGGCTGATATCGCCTCCAACCGTGCATCTTGGCGCCTCACAGTTCAGCGGGCAGCAACCTCCTTTGAAGAAGACCACAGAGCCCACCTCATAAAAGACAAAGGAGGAAAAACCCAACACCCAACCCTAACCAACCAACTGTCCCTTGCAACCGCTGAAACCGTGCCTGCCTGTCCCGCATCGGACTTGTCAGTCACCAACGAGTCTGCAGCAGACGTGGACATACCCCTCCATAAATCTTCATCCGCGAAGCCAAGCCAAAGAAAAGAAGAATCCAATTAATATATTTTTCTGGCAGATTGAACTTCTGTCATACCTTAAATAAGTAGTTCCACTCTACCCTGTCAAAGGCTTTTTGGGCATCTAAGGCAACAGCCACCGTTGGTTTCTTATTTCCTTGAGCTGCATGAATTAGATCAACAAGTTTACAGACATAATCCACTGTTCGTCTTTTCTTAATAAATCCAGTTTGATCTTGTTTTACTATTTTTGGAACAGAGTTGGCCAATCTGTTTGCTAATAATTTCGTTATTATCTTATAATCTGAGTTAAGTAGAGATATTGATCTATATGATGCTGGTGTTAATGGATTCTTCCCCTTCTTTGATATTACTGTAATTATTGCTGTCTTTCACGAGACTGGCAAGTTTTGTGTTTCTTCTACCTGATTCATTACTTCCAGGAGAGGAGAAATTAATAACTCTTTAAATATTTTATAGAATTCTATTGGAAATCCATCCTCTCCTGGTGTTTTATTGTTTGGCAGCTTTTTAAAAAATATATCCTGTACTTCCTCTATTTCAAATGCTTTTATCAATTTGTTTTGTTCCTCTTCTTGCAATTTTGGCAGTTCAATTTTAGCTAAAAACTCGTCTATTTTATCATCTTTCCCCTCGTTCTCAGCTTGGTATAATTGTTCATAAAATTCCTTAACGTTTTCATTAATCTCTGTTGGTTTATATGTAATTTATTTGTCCTTTTTCCTTGATGCAAATACAGTTCTTTTAGCTTGTTCTGTTTTAAGTTGCCAGGCTAATATTTTATGTGTTTTTTCTCCCAATTTGTAATACTTTTGCTTTGTTTTCTTATGTTCTTCTCCACCTTGTATGTTTGTAATGTTTCGTATTTTATTTTTTTGTCCGTCAATTCTCTCATTTTCTTTATATCGTCCCTTTTCACTAGTTCCTTTTCTATACATGCTATCTCCCTTTCCTCTATTTCCCAACTGTAATTCTTTTTCATCTTAGTTACACAACTTATTATCTGTCCTCTAATACAAGCTTTCATTGCGTCCCATAGTATAAATTTATCTTTCACAGATTCTGTGTTTATTTCAAAATATGTTTTTTGGTGCTCAATAAACTCTTTAAATTCCTGCCTTTTAAGTAGCATGGAGTTTAACCTCCATCTCTCTGTTCTTGGTGGGATGTCGTCCAGTTCTATTGCTAATAGCAGGGTGAATGATCAGAAAGTAGTCTAGCTTCATACTCAGTTTTCCTGACTGTCCCTTGAATATAAGCCGACAACAAAAACATATCAATTCTTGAGTATGTTTCATGCCTACTCGAGTAATATGAATATTCCTTCTCTTTTGGGTGCTTCCTCCTCCATATATCCACAAGTTTCATTTCCTGCTCACCACTTGACTGGTTCATGGGGGAGGAAATTTGTCCACTTTATTCTTTTTACTTGTCTTTTTTCCAGTTTTATCCAACATTCGATCCAAATTAAGGTTAAAATCCCCTCCTATCAATATATTACCTTGTGTGTCTGCAATCTTCAAAAAAATATCAACTTTTGATCCTCTTCATTAGGTGCATATATATTGAGCAAATTCCAAAATTCTGAGTATATCTGACACTTTATCATTACATATCTCCCTGCTGGATCCATTATTTCCTCCTCTATCTTGATTGGTACATTTTTGTTAACTAATATGGCTACACCTCTAGCTTTTGAATTATATGATGCTGCCGCTACGTGTCCTACCCAGTCTCTTTTCAATTTATGTTCCACTTCAGTTAGATGTGTTTCCTGCATAAATGCTATATCTATTTTTTTTCTTTTTTCAGTAAATTTAGTAGCCTCTTCCTTTTAATTTGGTTATGTATTCCATTAATGTTTTTGTCATATAGTTCAACGTGGCCATCTTGTATCTTATTTACACCTCTTTTCCACCTCCTCACCACCTTCATCCTCCTCTTTATCTTTTAGTTTTCCCTTTGTAAACTGAATGTATGACAACACATTTAATACAAAGTACTCCAACAATTCCCACACCCAATAAAACATTAACCCCAAAGGCACCCTCCCTCGCTGAGTTGCCCCTTATCCTTTGCCGGGCAACAACTCCTCTTTGCGATCTTGCTCGCAAGCATCAACCGATTTAGAGTGACAGTTATTCTCTCTCCTCCCCCCCCCAGAAAACACTTTAAAAAAATTATATAAATATACATATAAAAATATACATATAAAAATATACATATAAAAATATACATATAAAAATATACATATAAAAATATACATATAAAAATATACATATAAAAATATACATATAAAAATATACATATAAAAATATACATATAAAAATATACATATAAAAATATACATATAAAAATATACATATAAAAATATACATATAAAAATATACATATAAAAATATACATATAAAAATATACATATAAAAATATACATATAAAAATATACATATAAAAATATACATATAAAAATATACATATAAAAATATACATATAAAAATATACATATAAAAATATACATATAAAAATATACATATAAAAATATACATATAAAAATATACATATAAAAATATACATATAAAAATATACATATAAAAATATACATATAAAAATATACATATAAAAATATACATATAAAAATATACATATAAAAATATACATATAAAAATATACATATAAAAATATACATATAAAAATATACATATAAAAATATACATATAAAAATATACATATAAAAATATACATATAAAAATATACATATAAAAATATACATATAAAAATATACATATAAAAATATACATATAAAAATATACATATAAAAATATACATATAAAAATATACATATAAAAATATACATATAAAAATATACATATAAAAATATACATATAAAAATATACATATAAAAATATACATATAAAAATATACATATAAAAATATACATATAAAAATATACATATAAAAATATACATATAAAAATATACATATAAAAATATACATATAAAAATATACATATAAAAATATACATATAAAAATATACATATAAAAATATACATATAAAAATATACATATAAAAATATACATATAAAAATATACATATAAAAATATACATATAAAAATATACATATAAAAATATACATATAAAAATATACATATAAAAATATACATATAAAAATATACATATAAAAATATACATATAAAAATATACATATAAAAATATACATATAAAAATATACATATAAAAATATACATATAAAAATATACATATAAAAATATACATATAAAAATATACATATAAAAATATACATATAAAAATATACATATAAAAATATACATATAAAAATATACATATAAAAATATACATATAAAAATATACATATAAAAATATACATATAAAAATATACATATAAAAATATACATATAAAAATATACATATAAAAATATACATATAAA